>NC_042496.1:26607984-26656618 GCF_005508785.2 Acyrthosiphon pisum
ATTGATCGTTAAAATAAAAAAGCCATCAGGCAGTTTTCAAAAAAAAAAAAATTACAAACTTAGTAAATAAACTGATGCCACAATAATATGATTAACTGTATATTTTCATCAAAATATTATAAGACATAAGAGCACTGAAAAAAAATCTTGTAAATCATTATTTATAATATTATAATATTAACTATCTAATAAAAAAAATATATTAAGATTATTGGTCATTAAATAAAAATTACATGCGCCTAGGCTCCATAGCAAATATTTTTATTATCATTGATCATCATTTCTTCTGTCGTCATCATTTTTTAATATTTAACAAACTAACTTATCCATAAATGTATGTTTTCTTTTTGGTAGATTCATCTTAATTTAAATACGTTGAGGTTATAAAGTAACAAAATTGTTTTTGACTAGTAGGTACTTAGTTATCAATAAGGCTATATTATAATTATATATTATAATTCACATTTCACAAACCAAAATAAAATATAAATTGAATTGATAACTGTCAATCAGACTTTGGAATTTTAGATGCTTATGACTATAATGCTTTACCATGGTTGCGATAACACAGAACAATTATATCACTAATATTTTAATGATTAATCAATTATCGATCTATATTTTATGAAAATTCTACAAAACATATAAAAATATACTGTAATATACAAATATTAGCAAAAAAAGCGGGAGGGCATGGCCGCTACCTCCCCCCTGTGGGCGCCCTTGCGTACAGCACTAGTTCCTAAAAACAAGTAATTATTTTCATATTTTTTATTTCATTTTGCAATTTTTAGATTGTATGTCCCTTGAACGTGTGAGTTATAATATTATAATTTTATAATATATTATAGTGGTTGATATAATCGTCTAAAGCTGCTGAAGAGGTTGAAAAGTCAAACCAAATCTATCAGATGACAATATAATAGCTACTAAAAAAAACAACAAAATACAACTCACCTCTATGGAAGTCACAAAAGATTCATAACTAGTTAATGTTCCTTTGGATAAAATATATTCGCATGCGCCTTGAAAGTCAAAAAACCGAGAATCAAATGTTTGAAAATGTGAATCTCCCCATACTGAACAAATTCCAGGACATTCATTATTCGTACACTCCCATTTACCCAAATTGCATTCGCTGTCAAATAATATTTAACGTCAAATAATATATTTCCAAATTTTTCTTTTAATTAAACAATGAACGTACCATGTATTGCAACCTTGGTAAAATGTTTCATTGTTATTATAACTTTTACCTCCATGATGACATGGGCACTCATTTGGTAATACACATTCTTTTGTGAAAGAATCGAGAACATACGGTTTTTTACAAACGCATCCTGAATAACATATGGCTGGTGTTGATTGTGGGGGGTCATGCATATTCTGTAACAGCAAATATAAATTAGTTATTTAATTAGTTTAGTTGTTTTTTTGTTGTTTTTTTAATTGATTTGTTAAACAACTTTCAATTAGTCAACATTTACCCAACGTTAATAAATTAAGTATATTATACCTACTCGTATAAGTTAAATAAACAAGTTTTGCATAGAAGAAAAGTTTCATTTAAAATAATCTATACCGCTTAACTAAATTTATTTCGAAGATTCATTTAATAAAAAGACCTTGGACAAGTGTCAAGTGGCTTATTATTATAATTAAAATGTACAATCTTACACGGCAAGTTATTGGTTCTGAAGGTTCGCATTCAGTAAATGTTAAATGTTTTCGTCGACTGCATGAACTTTCCGATGTATCTTTCCATTGTGCTAATTCATTTTGTTCAGCAGAACGACATTCCCATGCTGCACTTATGCAAGTACAAAACTGTGGACCCTTTCCAGAAGTTTCGATTCTTTTTTGGTTAGGTTTAAATTTTTGCCCATTGTAATAACACGGGCATTCTGCGACGGGTATACATTCGCCGAACTCTGATAATGTTAACCCCTTAGGACAGTAACAGCCTTCAACACAGTTGGATTTGCAATTATTAATAGTAGAAATATCTTGACACGTCCGCTGGCAAGAATTTCCACAAGTGTCATAATTTTGACCTGCTGGACACTGTACACCTGGAAATTAAAAATAAACTATTATTATGACCAAAAACTACGTATTTTAGGGTATTTTATGAGGTGTGAAGTGATAGTGAACAATTTACCTCCATAATTCATAATTTGCAATCAAATTAATGACATTTATTAATGACCACATGGTTACCCAACTATGCAAAATTTATCGAGTTTTGATTACTTCTCCAATGTTCGAACCGTTGGAAGTATTATTAATTAGTAAGAAAAATGGATTTTATTCGTTATTCATTAACATATTATGAAAAATATTTCAGAAATGAAATTTTAATTTAAAAAAAAATACTTAAAAATTTGATTATAAGATAAAATTTCACGAATATAGCAAAAAAGTTGCACTAAAATATTTAATTAACACTGTACTTTTATGAAACACATTTATAGCATACATACTTACCAATAATACTCAGTCCTAAAAATGTTTTAAATACAGTAAAGTTCGAGCCCTAGAAATTTATTACATTGTATAATTTGCTTTTGACATTATTTTTATACTTAGGTAGTCGATGTAATAATTATATATATTATTAAATATTTATTTTTGTTTTATTTTAGAATTATGAATAAACTGTCTCTAATATTCATATTATCGGTAACATAATATGATATTTATTAAACCCCAAAGTATATATTACATAAATAATTTGTATAATATTATTGATTGTTCATCATAATGATATTAAAAATAAAAAAAAGCTAATTGAATAGTTTTCAGTTTTCAGTTTTATCATTAATATACATGTACAGAAAAATTGTATACTTTTGTACTTATAACTATTTTGATCTTAAAAATATATTTAGCAATCAATTTATTATTAGACTTTAAATTATTTCACTAAATATATTAACGATTAATCTTCCCCGCAAATGATTTTCCTCGCGATCAATTAATTCACCACAGTCTTTACTCTGTATAATGTGTGATGGACATAAAATGTAGACTAGTATATAATATATACTATATATATTATACATACCACATTCTCTAACACCTCTTCTCCAATCTATGATCGTATTTTGATGAGAACATTCGAGAGCATATGAAGCTAATATTTGACAATAGCAACGTGAAAATTGACCAGGATGACAAGAACAAACATCGTAAAGACAATCATCGTAATAAGGAATTGGGTCTACTTGAGGGTGACAATCTGAGAATAACTTTCCCGTGATATTGCTACAATAGCTTTCAGCCAAATGTTTATATTGTATATTTTCATCGCAAGGATGAGCAGTTTTTATTACAGTTTCTAATTTGTTATTTGCACAACTCTCTTTCGTCTTCCACTTATTTGCAAAAGAAACGACGTTTGTCTCAACGTCCCCTTCGGGAGTAAACATATCATCTTTCTGGTTACCATTATATGTACCGCATAAGCCCTGAGATTGAAAAAAAACCCTAATTAGTTATTATATAAATACGTACATTAATCAATAGTCAGGTTTATGATAGAATAATTGTTTTAATGAATGCAGTTATAATTTAATATGACGTGATATAAAAATAAAGCATTGCTACCTAATGACGATACTTAATAGATTGATTATTTTTATACATTACATAATCAACATACCTTAGTTTTTCCTTCGAGTTCTGGAGTAACATAAATATATGCACGAGTATCTCCATCCCACCATACTTCAACGCCATTTGTTATAACAATTTGAAGGAAAAATGTTGACTGTTCTCTGATATAAGCTACACCTTGTACAGTTATCGGTAATTTTTCTACAATCTCTCCATTAACGAATACTATTTTTCCCTGGCCTAATTTAATAGTTGTGCTATTTCCTATTCGTATTGTAAGCGTTTTAGTGCAAGTGGCTTTTGCCGATAAATTTGGTACTTCAAAACCATGTTCTAGCGACATTGTACCGTCGCATGGGATATTTTCTGCTTCGATCGAAAATTCAGGTAAGACAACGAGATAATATGAGCAGGATCCCATGAAATTGAATTTAAAGCCGTCAAATGTTTTGTAATGTGGATCTCCAATTGCATAACATTCTGCCCTGCATTTGGCACTGGTGCAACTCCACTCTCCGCCAATGCAAGTACTTAAAAATGTATTTATAGATAAATAATATGATAATTGAAACTAAACGTATTAACTTACCATTTATTGCAATCTTTAGTGATTTCTTCCCCGGGTAGGTATAATTTATTTCTTAACTTACAGGGACACTTTTCTTTGACTACGCATACGCCATCGTTTAAAACAGTCCCAAATGGACAAACGCATCCTTCTTCACAGTATGAGTTAATATTTTTGGATTTTACTTCGGCTGCGATGGTGCATGTTTCTTGTACGACTGGCAAACACTGTGAATATACTTTTCCACCAGAACATTGATAAGCTAAAAACATTATAAACAATATTGTAATGTTAATAAATAATAGCTAAAACGCATTAGTAATTCGACAAACAATAATGACTAACGGCATATTTTATCATCTCTCCACGAAATCGTCGGGTCTTTTCCAAAACATTCCTCCGCAAAGACGGCGATACTGCTACATCCGCAATTAGATCCATTTACCAAATGACATTGAGTGTAATCCATTTTACACGCTTCGATATATGCTTCAACATTAAGATTTTTACTACCACAAACTTTGTACCGATCATTTTTAACAGTGGAACAAAACTGTGTAGCTTTTTGCATAATTTCATTGGAAACTTTTAAAGTTTCTGTAATAGGTGATTCACATATATCGTTCAGGCCATTCACTAGCCACTTGTTCGCAAAACTCGTGACACTATTATATGACAAGTCGTTTGCAGATATACCGTCCATTTTTCCACAGAGTCCATCAGTCGAGTTCCATAATTCAACACCAGCGTCTATGATTAAGGCGCCCTAAAATAAATAAAAACAAGTTAAATTATTATATATAAATTATATTTTTACACAATTATTGTATTCATTAAGCTTACATTAGATTTCCAGATTATTTTCAAATTGGTGGCACGTAAATTAATAAAAACTGTTTGACCGCTTATAATTTCAAAACTCAAATCTGCCAGCTCATTTGGTATGGAGAGTAGTTTTCCATTATTAATCAACGACACGACATTATCATCAGCTAAAATAATTATAAATTGTTTATCGATACTAATATTAAATTTATTATATTACCATTTCTTTTTATTTGATACAGATTATCTACAATATAAACATTGATATAACTAATCAATCCGTGATCAAAACGTGCTTGAACATGAAATAAATTGGTTTTAATATCGCTAATTAGTGTATAGGTGCAGTCACTTTGGAAACTATATATCTTCCCATCAAACGTCTTATAGTTTCCAAAACCCCAGCGACTACAACTTCCTGGTCGGCTTTTATACGTATTAAATACTTCAACTACTGTGTTAAAAACATCTATTAGTTGGGACGGTTGCTCATCTGTATTAAAAAATCACACATACACACAAAAATGAACATTAAATATTATCCGAAATAACGATAACACTCCAGTTTCTATAATGTTTGACGTACTTACCAAATATACACTGAGGTATATGTTTTGGTTCATATTCTCCAGTTTTATACAGACAAGTATATTCGACGTCGTTGGTTTTAAATGGTTCTAGAACAGACCCTTGAGGACACGAGAGTGTGCATACGTTTTTCTCCATATCATCGGAACATTTATAATTTCCATTGAAATTTAATTTCGTTACGTCACATGAACTTTCCGCTATAAATAAGTACATATAAAAATTTATGAATACTGAACAGTCAATGTGTATTCTGTTGATTTTTAAATAATACCGTTAACCATATGCAAAATAATAACAATATATTGTCCTCCTTAGTTAACACATTATTTTTACAAATGTCTTCCATGAGTACCAGAGCAGTTATTTTATTTTTCGGAGTATTAAAGAGCCATTTGGAAAGAGCCTCCATACTCAAACGTGATGAGCCATATGATAATTATTTAATAAATATTATATATAATATGTAAATAAGATAATATTTTTTTTTATTGAAATAAATGTAGAACTTTCGTTTTTAAAAATTATATAGGCAATGACCAACGACAAATGTCATTACTAATGACATGGTGTGAAATATGTATAAATATTTTATAAATTAAATTATGTCACAAAAACTGTATCTATTGATTTATTTTATTTTATTATATTTACTAGAATTGTCAAACAATAAAGGAAAAAACGTACAGTATTGACACGTAGGGCCTCTAAAGTCAGTCGGGCATTGACACTTCTGGTATCCAATACAATTACCACCGTTTAAACAAGGTGGATCACACACTGGCCTACAGTCTGGAACTGTGGACCATTCTACTTTCCCGGGTGACCAAGATCCATTTTTACAAAATACGTTTGCCACGCTAGATGAATCCGGGAACTGGTATCCATCAATACAGCTGATCGTACACGCTCTAAAATGACATAACATTTTTTTTTATTAGTTTCTTCCTAATAGCAGTTAAATTATCTTGAGCGTTATCCTTACTCTGAATTGCATTTCTTTTTTGAGTTCATCGGCGTATTGGGAAAACCATTGCAGTACTTGGGAACGATTAAATTTTGACACGACGGCCCATCATAATTTTTTGGACAACTGCACTTGTTGGGTTTTTCACATGTACCTCCATTTTCGCAATATGGAATACAGACAGCTAAACAAATAAACAATCCATTTATTATTGTTCCCTTATAAATGATAATAGTAAAAGAAATAATTTACTTACGAAGACATAACGGTATGGCATAAGAAATTGATCCTTTGACTTTGTATCTTTGACCATCACACACAAACGTAATTTTTGGAACGCCTTTAGGAAATTTGTAACCTTCTACACAAGTAGCCTGGCAAATTCTAATTAAATACATTACAATTAGTTAGTATGGCTATGCTATTATAATAGTATCTACGCCTTACTTAGTTATTGTAGAGCATACGGAAATAGAGTTTTCAGGCGATTTAAAGGTTGCAGTGCATGCATCTAGATTCTCTATAATTCAGATAGAAAAATATAAATTAGGTACCTACTACAAAATTATATTTTGTGATATAAATCAAAAATTGTACTCAGTAGTAAGATCGATAGATCCTATGGCATTACAAAAGTAAGACACAATCAATCAAATTACGTAATATAAATTATAAACATTGTCTAAAACAATCAAATATAATAATAATACAAGTGTATGATACTACATATAAAACCCGTTTGCTTATCACAGCACCATAAAATTTAAATGTTTGATTCAGAACTGAAACAGAAAGTGACGCCGTTGCAAAAGTAACATAATATTACCTATATTAAGCGTAATATAAATAAATTATATTATTTTCACAATCGCTGTATTCAAAATTATTATAACATATAATGGTAAGTATTAATATGGTTTATATTACAATTTTTTTAAAACTAAAAATGAAATAAGTTCTTACACAATTGTATAATAATAATTATTATAATACCTACACAACGGTTTAAAACTGTTGTTTTAATCCAAAATCAAAAATTACGATTACATGATAAAAGATAAATATGAAGATAAGAAAATAACTAGGTACCGTCTCACAAATGGCCGTTTGTATGTTATAGATTTTTTTTTTTTTTTTTAACAAATTTTAAAGGTTTAAAATAAACATTGAGAATTTAAACCAAAAGTCGCTGGGTTCTATTAAATTTCAAAACTCTTAGCTGAATCACACATTGTATTTAATTTTTTTAAAACGACATGATTAATGTGTATACATAATCATACTAAGCAAAAACGCGTACACAATTATAATAGGTATTGTGAAAATATTTAAATAACGCGTTATCTCTCTCGTTTCGTAATGGAAAAATAAAATAAACACACTATTAAGATTCACGTTACACGTAGGTGGCTACTTATTTATGAACTTGGAAATGTGTATCACTACACATTCACATTTTATTAAATCATCTTAAATCTACGATCATTGTTTTGCATTTGGGAACTAACTATTACTACTTAAACTAGTATACTTGTCCACGCGACACATCTTAACGTATGGACCTATTACAATATTACATTATATTTAAATGTACAGCAATAACATTTATAATTAAATCTTGAACTATATATTATATTGGCCTCATTAAAACAAAAATAAAATGCCTACGAAAAGTAAACAGTTTCAGTGTTTGATTTGATTAAAACGTATCTCCTCTACCGGGTGATGTACCTATATTGCCTATATATGACGCCGTGCTACTAAATATGTTAAAAATGATAACAAAACAATAGGAAAACATTCACAACAGTACGACGTACACTGATGTGTAATATTATTAAATTTCAAAACAATAATAAGCCTTTAGATAAGCTAAGCACCCTATAGTGTTTATAACTTTTTTTCGTTAATAGGAAGTTCTGCATAAACGAAATAAAACAACATTTTTAAGAACATTTTAAAGGTATTGATTAACCATGGAAAATGTCAATTTCTTATAAGATTAAAATTTTTGGAATTGGACTAATCAAGTTCCATTTTGTTTAAATTGACGGTAATAATATTTCATTATTTGTTTATCATTTTTTTTTTTTTTTTTAGAAAAAGTGGATGTTTTTATGTGAATTGATAAATGACTTGTCTTAAGTATCATCTTAACAACAACTTTTTTATAACAATGTCCGTATACAACACTTTTTAAATAATATTTTTCTACAGAATAATAAAATCAGTCACGTACCTACATAATAAAAATACTTAGTTTCTATTAATTTTATTTCACATTCATTACTACCACACGACACATTGTCTAAATTCATAAATATAATAATTTTATTTATACGACTTTATAATAGATTATTAGTTTGCAATCATAATTTATATGTACTGACCCTGTAGTTTGGGATTCATCTTTGATGATTTAGTTCCGTAACTTGAGTATCTGAAACACAAAATATTCTGTTTTTTAAAACTATTTGCAAAAAAAAAGCCAAGACTTACCTAGACTGGGGTTCATTAGGATCATCGTTGACGAACAAACTAGTTAACATAAAAATAAATAAAAAAATAAAATAAAATGTGTTTTTAATAATTAATATATATTTTTCACGTAATAAATTACAATGAGATTCAAAAATAAAATATAATAAGACAAGATTTCTAAATTCATAAACGTACTTTAAAACCATTCTCTATAGATCGTGTCATATTAACAGTTATAAGTTGGTTTAAGTTTCATTACTCAACAAATTACTTTTTTTCATTATTCGTCGTCTAAAAGTAAATGAATTTATACAACAATGAATCATGTTGTCAGAAATCATGAACTAAAATGTCAATGAAAATTCGCTGGAATTATGGTATTGTTCTAACCATGCACCCATATTTATATATATAAATATGATATGTACATCGATGTATTGTGTATATGGTATACGATATTATAATTTATAACATTATAATAAATAATAATATTATATTGTTAAGTACGTCCTATCGATATGTTGACAAATTATTAATTAATAATATAATACAAGAGAATATCCCAAAATCCTCCGTTACTATAGTTGTAATGACTAATGACATACACATATTATAGGTACAAGTACTGTCCAACATAATATCGTTGAGTTGTGCGTAGTAAACAATACAATATGCCAACAACGAATCTATAACTATCTGTAATAGTCTATAGACTTTACGCCCTGTCGTCCAAATATTATAAATGTGTAGGTAAATACTATAATACCTCTTAGTAATGTATACAAATTTTATTATCATTTATCATAACCCAGAATGTTAATTTTTTAATCATGTTTAACATAGGGTATAGGTGGGTAATTTATTTTGAGCCTATAGGTACTGCCGGTACTGAAAATATCGGAAAATGTTTTGAAATAAGGCGATGCCTGTTTGTACACTAATATAGCACTTATATATTATTTTAAATTATTAACTATTTCAATATTTATAGTCAAAAATATAAAATATTTTAAAATAAAAATAAAAATGTTTAAACACAATTGTATTATTAAGACAACACAAATATGACAAAGGCTGAGGGCTTATGATTTTTAATTACTAATTTCTGTTATATTTGTGTTATAAGTAACCACCATAATGATGTATGATATAGATGCCTCTAAGTTATAGCTGTATCGACTACCTAGTAAAACTTTTGCTACATATCCAAAACATTTTTGAAATTGATCTGACAGCTTTGATCATCGATATAATTTATGTTCTTCATATGTTTTCTTTGACTCTTCTAAATGGTATAATAAAAGTACCGGGTATAGACTAAGTCCAAGAATACAAACTTAAAGTAGATACCTCGGTAGTATATTTGACGTGGGTATTTTTCTACAAAAAATATTTATGAACCATATAATAATATTATTCAACACACTGCATAAATGTGGATAAGCATCCACTTATAACAAACCACATAATATAACCAAACGAGAATATAACTATTATGAATAATGAAAAATAATTTTTTTTTGTAAAACGACAAAATATAACACTCTTAAAATATACTTACATCGAGTCATCGGATGAGTCGTCTAACAAATCGGACGTGTACTTAATGTGACTTCCGTCGGCACCCTCTGACGGTGATGCTTGGACGACCGTCTTCGCAACCGTGGTCAGCAACAAGTAGGTAACAGCCAGCCGCTGCAGGAGCGGTCCGGAGATTACGGTCATCACGTGAGGTTAACTGCAGGTTGGTGTAGCGATCGTCTCGATGCCAGTTTTTATTTAATAACAGTGGTAAATACAATAATTATATTAAATGTCGATGTCTGTTATAGGAAATCAACAATACGTCTAAATGGACGCTAGGAAGAAACGACAATGATCCATGACTGCGTTGTCGGGGTGTAATATAATATGCATCACAAGACTATCAATTGTAACATTATAATAATGCCGTTATATATATTATTATCATTTATATTTGTTCATATCGACGGACGCTCAATGGGGGAGAGGGCAATGTCACGCGGTAGTGGTGACCATTCAAGTTGCGATATTCCATATAATGTCCCATTCGATGAAGTACATCCATTTTTTTTCTAAGAGTTATTAAATATGTATATATATTTCATTATTATCCGATACGCCGAACGTAGGAAAATCCATCTGCGTGGGTTTTTCGCAAAACGAACACGATAAAACTATTACCAGTGCGTTGGTCGTGAACTAGTTAATTATAATATATATCGTATTAAATAATTACTCCGTTTTACGCGCATCTCGACGGACATTCGACATCCGGGAACACGACGGCCCCGATTAACACGCAAAAACGATAATAACTATGACCCATAATTACTCGGTACAAAGTACAGCATTGAATTAACCACTGTCAACGAATATTACCTATGATATGCGCAACTATAGGTACGTACATAATTCATTATTGGCTATTATAGCCACATTTTTGAAAAAAAGTTTCCCAAATATTATAGTTGACAAAAGATTCGCTCCAATGAATGTATGGATTTTACATTTTGGAACAGTAAAAATGCTTTGATTTTCTACTTCAGCATCTTTTCTGGTAGTTGGTACTTTTTTGGGGAGGAGGGGTATATTTATAAAAACAATAACCGTAAATACATGACATTTTAACCGAATGTTTATATAGTCGTGCGTTTTCTATACTTAAGTCTTATACCACAACATTTTCAAAATATTTTGAGCTATTTGTAGACATTTTTGGTTGTCTATCTGTTTAGTTAATTTTCTATTAATATTGATAAACATTTTTTTGTTGGGTCAAAATTAAATTCATTGCAGGGTTCCTCACAAGTTTTATTATAGCTATTTCAAAATCTTAAAGATACATTGTTATGATTTTTTGAAAAGTTTTTGTAGTTCAAATGTTGAGAAAATTCATCATAATCATGAAAATTCGCGAATTAATTTGTATTCAAAAATGTATAAAATGTTGAAATTTTATAGCTAAGGATTAAAAATCTAAAACAAGTTTTATCATAAGTAGTTAATACTGTAACCAAATTAATCTAAAAATATATATGAACACTTTATTTTTATAGACATTGAAACTTTTAAATTATATTTATATCTAAACACACAGTGACATTTCAACTGCATTTTTTTCGGCAAAAATCAAATTAATCTACCTAATACTAATGCTTAATAGTAAAAAAATTACTTTAATCCAAATAGTATCATAAAATATACATAGTAATATTATAGGTTGACATAAGTACCGTCTTCGTTTAGAATCTTTTTCATATACAGTGTTTTTTGAAATCATTCAAATTTAACACATTCATTACAGTGACTCTTCTAGGCACCTAATGTAGAACAGAGCTAATGTTCCTCGGTTTTTATAAATAATTTACGATGTATTATTATTTCAGTTTAGAAATATATACATTTTTTACGTGTGAATTCTTAAACAATAATATTTATTTCATTGTTGTTATTTATCAGTTTATAACAAATTATAACATAAGCAAATAGTTTGTAAATGTTTGACGTTTAAACAACTATAAATTCAAAACGAAGGATTGCTGAACTTAACCAACCTGATAATATTATGTTAATGACATTATAAATTATAATATTGTAATTGATTATTATTATTATTGGTTTGCCTATTTCTCGAATAATCGTCGTTTTGTTTTATGAGTGAAATTGTCTTAAGGTCATAATAATTAATAACAAACAGATGAAAGCAGTAGATAAGTGCTATTAGGTAGGTATAAGTATTCATGAGTATACAGATTGCTGAATATTTAGTTATATTCGTGAACATCACCCTGCATAAGTATAATTCTCAACATATAATATAGAGATTAATAATTTAATGAGAATATTTTGTAATCTGGCGTTCGATCAAATACCTTGTTAGGTATATATAATATAATATATTATATAGCAGATTTAATGATCCTTTGAAATCGGGCCATATAAACAATTTAAATTCCAATTCGCCATAATTTTATTGTAAGCACTATTAACGAGATTGAAATGTATAATTAACAGGTTTCGTATTTAAGATTCTCCTAAAAGTAAGAAATGTATTATTGGTTTTATAATGATACGAAAAAGATAAAAAAAAAAAGTATTTCATTCATATTTTTTTTGTTTATTGTTTTTTTGTATTTACGAAAACAAACAGTGCTAGACACTTCACAATCACAAATTATATCATACCTACAGTCTAATATACCTAGTAGTATCATTCATATATTTTGTATTTGTTTCTGTTAATTATTATAGTTGGCAGTTAATTAATTTATTTATATTGAAGTATTGAACCTAAATACCAAATCGCCAATCGATTGCCTGCGTACTAATCTAAAAATATATCATTATATTGCATACGCTATTGTAAGAATAGGAAGTAACTACAAATTGGTTTTTTTTCAGTCAAAAACCCTAATGTGTACCTATGTATTATCTTCAAACAAAATTACATAAAATAATGTAATTACTATTATAAAATATAGGTTGAAGTTTTGAACCATAGTAAAACAGTCTTACGATATTTTATATCGTGATATATTATTAAGTTATTACATTCATTTTTTCTCTTTTTATCGATACGTTTTATTATAGATTTTTAAATATATATAATTGTATTATGAACTATTTTTATATAGTAGTAGAATTGTTTTTTTTTTATTTATCGAATTCCACAGAAAATAAAAGAAGATAAATAATGTTATTTTAATAACATTTTTAATCGGCAAATTATATGAATTGCCAAACCGGCTTTGTAATATTTATTAATTAATAATAATATATTATATATTGTTCTTATGCAATAGGAAATAATTCATATCAGTTTTCGGTAAATATAATATAATAATGAACTACATACATTTGTATATATAATACAAATAACACCTACATAAATATTATATAATATATATAATAGCGATCGACCCACATGGCCAAATCTCTTGACAGTCGTATTGGTAGTTGTAGTGTACGTTATTATATGGTTATCAATATTTGCAATAACAAAAAAAAAACGTATAAAATACTTTCAAGGAAATAATATTTTTACATTTTTATCAATATACTAAGATTATAAAAACAATTATAGTATATCGTATGACGTGTTCGTTCACGGTAAATGATCAGTATTACCTACAGCCTATACCAATACCGGATACCTATTTATTTTATTTTAGTGAAAATAATAACTTTAAATAAGCCGATATCTTACATTATTATAAAAAAACATTCTTGAATTAAACAAAACAGTAGGTAATAGGTATTATCAAAAAAACTTAATCGATTATAATATGACAAATTGAATAGGTAATTCAGTGGTTGGATGAGTGGTAATGTGGTGGTAAGTGGTAACATGTCTACATGTAAAATTAAACATCAAATTTATACGTCAAGTATTTTAAATTAATTATACAATATTTTTAATTGTAAAATACCTATATCACCAATGTTGTGGTGAGGAAGGATGAATGGCAGATGTTTCAACATAACGCCTTCTCATTCGTCAAATAAGAGCATTTCAGCCACAGACGAATATTATTACAAATATGTACCTATCGTGTATAATATTATTGATATGCATCATGAGTCATGAAAAAAGCTATTTCTAACTTTTAAACACTTCAACACCAGCCATACATACATGATATATGCATAGGCGCAATTAGGTCGGGGAGGGGCTTAGCTCCCCAAATATTTATCCAGCTTCTACATAATAGGTACAAATATAAATTAAAAAGTAAGCTATGACTTACACATTTTTATTCGTTATAAAAATTAAAACATTTTTTTCGAATAAAAAATAACCTCCAATTCATCTAAAACTTCAAATTCAAATATTATTATTATTTCAGTTATTATCAATGTTGCACATTCCATAAACAAAATATACATAAGTTAAACGCATTATTGCGTTTATTACATTAGAAATCAGTGATGCTATTGTTACCAAAAATTGCCTAATTAAAGTTAGATTAAAGAGAATTTTGATGTTGATGATATTAAACAAGTATAGTCACTGAATATTTGTAGTGTGTAACAATTAACAAATCTATATAAATTGCTACAGACAGCGTTCACAATAGGTACCTGTTAGTTCGGCAACTTGCGAACGTTCGTTTTTATCAATGCGGAGATTAAAAACTTGGCAGAGAACCACGATGAAATAAGATCGATTTTCAAATTAATAATAATAAATATTGAAAGAGATGTAACAAATATTTTGGAGACAAAAACAATTATTGACATATTTGCTGTAGCTAATAGAAAATTAGTATTGATTTAATATTGAATATTAAATTAATTTAAATGTAAAAATATTTTAATATCATATGAATTTATTTGTGTATTGTTTTATTATTGACCCTAGTTGCGCCTATGGATACATGTACCTACCTACCTAAGTATTTACTATATTATAATGAAGAAAACGTGACCTGACGATGAAAAAAAAAAATTGGCCTGCTTACATTATGGCACCCCTATGTTAAAAACTTCGATGGCGCCACTGGATCAAAGGTATAAAATCAAGTGGTGCAATTTCACTAAAATCAATCCAGTGTAGATATACGAGTATACGACCGTGGTTTTAAAGTCTATTATGTAGTACCTATAGGCTATATAGGTAATAATAATGAATACTATAATAATGACATAATTGAACGAACCTGCATAATTCTATGGTTATGTTATTATAGGTAATATTATCTATTTAGCTGACTAAGTAATTAGTTATTACCCTCTGTTGGACGCATCTCTCTCAATGTCACCTCCGATACAGGCAATAATTAAAACATAATATGCACAATAATTATTATTACCTACGTCAAATAGTTTCAAACAAGTTTTTATATTAAATAACTCATTTGCAAATCATATTAAACGCACGATCGATTTCCCTTTACTCGTCATACCGTATCTCTTCGCTGCAGATCAGAATGATTAGACGCTGTATCTATGTATCTGTGTTGATATTCACTTGCGTTTGAAAATTAATATATTTTATGGTATATTATATAAATGATACATTTGGACTTTTCAACTGATGGCCGACGTAAAATATTATATGGAACGATTCAACCTCACCGTCACATATATGTTGTCGGTATATATTATTTTATGTTGTGCTGTCGTCGAAGAGAATTAATTTCTAAAATACGTAAAGGATAAAAGTGAGTGCTATCATGGGACACCCGGTAAAAACGAAGTTTCTTTTCCAACAAATATTATAGATTACAAATACATTTTAGTGGAACCATTCAAAATAAAAATAAATATCAATAACTAATAAGTAAACGAGAAAAATAAGTGAAAATTAAAATTATTATTATTACTATTTAATTACTATTATATTAATCATATTCAATAATCGAAATTATACAGGCCTGTGTTAACTGAAATATGATACGTATGTTTGTGATGTAATTTTTTCCAAATATCTTGAAAATACTGCATCGATAGTATGTGGTGTCATCTCTCGTTGTAGATTCTGCTGGATTTTTTATCATATGCAAATTGAATGTGGACACAAGGAATGTTTTAAAAGTTTCCGATTTCTTATCATTAAAATTGATGTTAAAGTCACCAAATTCTTATAATTTATAAACTATAATAATAAATTATGAATGCATAATATTACAGATATTATTACGCTGATTCAAATCCTCGCGTTAAACCCGTTTTCTACTACCTAGTCTATACCAAACGCGACACACAAAACAACGTAATAATGTTTACGCGTCATGCAAGGAGATTATAGGTAATATGTATATAATATGTAACCAAAAGTTTATGATTTGTAAGGACCGTGGTATAGATTTCAGTGTCTGGTTGTGCATGAAATACGCGTGATATACCCGCCCAGCACTTTTGAGCATTTCCACTGTTTCGCCCGGCACTAGGGGATTCCCACTTAACGGCCCGCTGGACGGAAAATGGTCGCTTTCCAACGCTTCAACCTCGGTCGAAAACCAAACTTTCGGTGCAGGCGTGACAAAAAATATATTACCTACGTACAAATGTACAATTCTATACTTATAATTTATATATACTTATTACTTATATATTTTATTAATTATAATAATTATAAATGCATAATATATGTAGTGTACCTAGTGATATATTATTATCAATAATTATTATATTATCAATACACTCAAGATATATATAATCAATCTACAACCGTCACTACAACCATAGAATTCTATGCTACAACTTACCGCTCCCGCTTTTTTTTTGTTCCGTCCTACCGATCGATATAATAATGTGATAATATTTCAGATAACTGATCTGAATTCTTTAGAATATCTATATTTGAGATCGGTCAGTCCACATTTTGAGATTTCTGTTTAAATTCCAAATAAATCCCGAATAATCAACGTTTGAAAATTCCGAAATTTCAAAATAGTCAAGCTAAATTATAAGATGTTGGAGGGGAGGGGGGTGAAATTGGAAAAAGTGAACTGGCCAATCTCAAGTAGACATAATAACGAATTCAAATCAGTTTTAAAAAGTATTATCGCATTACTAGATCAATCAGTATGATGGAATAAAAATTGGATGTTTTGGCTAAAATAACTGTTTAATATAATTATAAATAAAATTATAGTATTTCGTCAGAAACGTTTTTTCCCGGCCAGCCTGCATCGTGCCATAAAAAATTTCGTTTCAATAATAAGTAAGGCCGTATACCTATATTATTTCACGAGTAGTATTTGTTATGGCTTTATAATTCTGAAAAGTGGAAAAAAAGTTTGTTTGTAAAGGATCGTTACAACTTACAAGATAGGATAACTTAAAATCAGTGAGTTCCAAATGGTTTATTAAAGGTAATTATCACATGTTCAAAGTAAGTATAAAAAAAGGCGGTAAGATGAACAATATTATTGTAATATATTATATACCTATGGCTGGGTGCACACTAATGCAGTGTAACAAAAAGCGGGCAAGTAGATGTCGAATGGGGGGGGGTCCACTGTAATGGATGTGTTAAATTTGAATTCTATGATCATTGTTTACGAAAAACGAATTTGAACTCAGATGTAGTGTCAGTCTAGGATATTTTATATTGCCTATATAAATGTTGCTATTTGTAATAACTAATAATAATAGCCAATAGGTAAGTATAGGTATAGCCGTATATAGGTTGAATTCATTTTTGCAAAAAAAAATATTGCATCTGCATTATAATAATATAGGTTACCAGCTATTATAGTAGGTATTATTTTAAAATGTTCAGTCGTACTACCTACTTTTGGTAATTTCTCGAGGAACTTTGTAATACATTTTCGAGCTTATTAGCTAGAGAAATTGAACAGTTTATACAATTTTAAATCGAAATAACTTGCACATAAAATGCTTAAGAAAAATATCGTGCGTAGATGTATATGAAAATATTTTTAAATATAGCTTTAATTACTACTATGACTTATAATAACCTTATACTACCCTATACCTTACACTGTTAAGCTTTTTTGACAGTGCAAAACATTTTTGTAACCATTACTTAAAATGCATTCATTGGATTTGTTAGTAGGTGGGTATTTATACACTTATACGGCTATATCTACTTAATATAGCAATTACCAACATGGCTACATGGATCAATAAAATAATACCTACTTTAAACACATTTTATAATTATTAATTTTGTTGAGGATTATTTTCATTTAATGCTTAACAAAATTAATCTCTGAAAATGATTGCATATTTAATCATTAGTTGAGAATTTATGGAAAAAGGCCCAGTCGGCATTTTAGTTTTTATGGTCCAGATATGATCCGAACATTTTCAATTAATTGTAGGTAGGTGTGTTATTAAGTATATCAGTGAGGACCCTGTCGTTAATCCGCCACTGTTAAATATGGAATAATAATTATAAGTAGGTACTTACCTAGTTACCTACAATTACATATTCAGAACCTAATTAGTGTTTTTCTTATAATCAAATTTTATTTATTTTATCTTATCTAATCCTTAAATATTGACAAATGTATGAATTTTAAATATGTCATCATGTCAATATTATGCATCGAGTAAAGAATATATGTATTATTATTAATTAATATGGTATTTTAAATTATTTTTGTACCTACCTAACCTACAATCGTCAATCTTACAGTTTTTTGCCACAATGATTGTTTTTAGAAACAAGCTTCCAGCTCCAACTTGATGGGTCTGTGGTCGGTCGTTTGTAGAAGTAGAATAATTAAATACCTACCTATTTAAAACTATAAATTAATATCGAAACTGGCGAAAAATACCTAGATATGTATAGGTATACCGTATACCTATATATGTATACCTTTATATGGTAGGTATTACTGAAACTCTAGCGATTCCATCGAATTAATTGCTAGGTGATAGGCTTTATAGGTAGGTACGTAACTAAGTCTCAGATAGACAGACGGCAAACAAACTATAAAAATAAGTTTGCCGTCTTAGGTAGATACTTATAGAGTTAGAGTGGACTGTAGACCAATAGGCTAGGTAGGAGGTATGGCAAGGAGGTAGGTATAGCAAACACTATTTATGAGAAAAGTAAGTAAGTACATCAGAAGTTAGTTAACTGATATCCTTAACCAAACGGATAACGCATTCAATTTCAATTATTTTTATACGAATAATAATAAAAATCAGTGTACAACAATAATTCCCATTACACAATCAAAAAATGCTATATTATATGTACAACTAAGTAAGTTCTATTTGAAAAAAAAAGCAAAAAAATTGTCAGGTGTGGGGTTCGAACCCACGCTCCCGTTTGGGAACCAGAGCTTAAATCTGGCGCCTTAGACCGCTCGGCCAACCTGACAGATACGAACGGCGTGGTTTTTACACCAATTTAAAAATGTATACAAAACTAAAGGCAAACGAACTGATTGAAAAGTTAACTCGAGCTTCGTTTATAAAGAAACTAAAGAATATTGTTCCGAAAATCTTATAGCAAGTACTATGCCTTAAACTTGAAATCAATAGCAAACAAACTGCAAGTTTGAAATTTGAATAGAGGTTGTCTTACCAAATTATATTATTGTTTCAATTTTATCAAATATTGTGTTTACTATTAAGTATTTTTAAATGTATTAAACACCATAAAAACAAATAATATTGTAATGTGGATCGCATGAAAAATGTATTAAATTAAAGTTCAATAAAATGTAATGGACTACTAAATCAAGGGTTAAGAGACTATTAGCTCACTATTGATACGTTAAATGCTAACTCAGCATAATCACTAATTAGTAATTAGTATTCTAATATCATAATATTATATTGGTGTTTTTTTTTAAATATTTTTTATTGAGTTGCTCTCTTATATAATATTTTACTGTAAATAAAGTACTCCAAAAAATGTGTCTTAGGTACTTAATATTATCAAGTACCAACCTTAATAATATGTATTGAACCGTTTAATTTGAAACAATAATAAAACATTTGAATATACAAAATAAAATAAATAATAATTCAACATAAAGTATGGTTATTGGTTAGTCAACTTAAGCAAATTAATTGAACAGTCTAACTTTATCTCAAGTATATTTGATCTCTCTAGTATTAGAGATCAGAATACAAAACATTTAATCACTTACTTTCTTAATTTAAAATAAAATACCGAGTTATCACAATTTTCAATAAAACATAATTAAAGTTGACAATGCTTTTAAAATATAAAAATAAAACAGTGGATTTTATTATTATTTTTTTTTTTTTCATAAAGTGAAAATAACTTACTTTCAACAAAAATATTTAAATATAATATGTAAGAAGGTAGTTACGTAAAAGAAGACACTAAAAAAAGTAAAACAAAATTAATATTGAGAATGATAACATATTAAGGTGTATTTAGTTTTATTTATCAAGAAATTAAATCAAAAAAAGTATTGTACAGTATTTACATTTTACATATTAATAAATTGGAAATTGATTATGTTTTTGAATACAAAAGCCAATCAGCTCAATTGGCTTTTGTATTATTGACAATCATTTACCAACACGCACGAATGCATCATCAATGAGTTCTTCATCGGTAATTGAAGGAGATGCTGAATGTGGTGAAGGTACTAATAATGGTGATGGTACAGGAGATTTGAGAATATGTACCGATACAGAGGGTGTCGTTGCGTATGTCGTAACAGGAGTAACAGGCTTTGGTTGATATACAGAGTTATTCGGTATTTCCTCTTTTTTTTGCGAGTAGTCTTTACATTCTGACATTTCAACAGTTGTATCAGCTTTTGGGGTATGGAAAGAAATTAAAGGTAAGTCAATTTTTAGGCTACTCAAAGCAGATTCTTTGGGTTTAAGTCTTTCTTCAACTGTCGTAACTGTTATACCAGGTAATGAATTTAATCGTTCTGTTGTACTTTTTTTCTGGCAAATATAATCACCCTGGTTGTACTTTTTGTCTACATCGCTCTTCTTGGCCAAATCCATGGGTTTAGAAGTATCGGCTTTTGTTTCAGTACATCTTTTTTCGTCAGCGTTAGCTCGAGCAGAAAGTTTTGGAATTTGAAACTTACTCGTATCTAATTTATGTTTAATAATACTCTCGACAGGATTAACTACTTTTAAAGATTCTTCATCTTTAGATGTTGGACTAGATTTCCTCATCTCAGCTCTAGCAAAAATAGACTTTTCACTTCTTATTTTACCCGATCCAGATTTTACTTTGGTTACAGTCAAATTTGACTTATTTTTTGGTACACTAAATGATTGTTTAGATTGAGAAGAACTCGGACCAGGTTTTGGGATTGAATAGGTAGTCTTTTTACTATTTAATCCACTGAAACTTCCAGATTTTGGTCCAGGTTTAGGTGAACCAGCAACCGAACTTTTTTGTTTTGATTCCTTTGTTCTTGTTTTATTTATTGTTATCTTCATTCCATCAGAACTATGTTTTACCTGGTAAGAGTCGGGATTTTTCATATTTATATTTGTATTCAATGCTATTCCTTTATCAAAAGCTTTTGGAGTAGATTCTTTATTTTTAGGTACTTCAGAATCAACGGAGTAATGTTGAGCAGTTTTGTCTTTTGACAAACGGTCTATCACAGCACTTAGCTTGCGGCATTTCATTTGAGCTTTATTTGAGTCAGGAGGAATGGGAGTTCCAAGATCTTCAATATCACTTTTTTTAGAACTTGATTTTGAACTTTTAGGACTTTGGCTCAACGAAGAGTTACTAGAAGCATAACTTCGTTTTTCCTTGTCCTTTGAAAATTCTTTACTCTTTTGCTTTGATTCACTTTTTGGACTATGAACAGACATTTTTAACGCAGACAAACTAGGCTTGCCAGAATTTGACTTTGGTGAAGTTACTGTATACTTATTAGAATTAGGCAATGATACACTGCTAATAGATAAAGTAGGGGATGTACTTTGTTTTAATTTTTGAGCTGTTCCCAACTTCATCATCATAGTACTTGAAGGTAACTGATTTGAAGCATAATCACTTGGTGATGATGACCGACTGGAGTCTGACATTTTAAGAGACCCAGAGTGTTTTTTTAATTTTTCGGGTACATTGGTTTCAGTCTCCAATTTTCTTTTCCTTTTCTTTTCTATTTTACCTTCAATATCTTTTTTACTTTTCTTAGACTTCTCTTCAGCTATAGTCTTAGCAGAAATCGGAGTAATAGTTATAGAGCTAGGTACATTTGGTATGGGTATAACTTCAATATTTGGCCTTCTGTCAACAGTAACTTGTGGTAATATTTGTGGAGAAGGAATAGAACTCAAATCCACAGCTGTTATACTAACTGAAGGCGATTGGTGTATTTTATCTGAAGTAATGTCTTTTTTGTCTTCGTCTTTCATAGAAACTAATGCTACATCTTTAGCTGTCATTTTAATAAACTCTTTAACATCATTGAGATCATGAAGATCTGGACCATCATCATCAATTTCAAATAATGATTGACTGGATTGTTCAACATCTTCATTTATAGTGTCAAATTCTCCAGAAACTGTGGAACTACTTTTTTCCACTGAGTCGTCACTTGATGTTTCTATTATGACTTGACCTGTGTCTGGAGGAGGTTTTTCGTCTTCACCTTTTCCATTATCATCTGCTAATATGCTTATTAGTTCTTCAGTTTTAGTTGGTGAATTTTTTGGATCAGGTGGATCTTCTTGAAGGCTGGCATCCCTAAAAGACGACTGCTCTTTTTGTTCTTCTTGATCAACATCCATTGGAAACTGATTAAAATCTATATCAGGCAAAAATGAGGGGTCTGAAATATATTGGTCCAAATCTCTTTGAATCATGGATGCTGGAAAACAATCAAGAGAACTAGCTCCATCCAAAGGTTCAAGTTTGACATCTAGATCAGATGGAAAATCAGGACCAGCTGAAGGATCAGCAAAATGTTGATTTAAGTCAGAGCTATCCCCTAAATTGTTTGATCCTCCAGTTCCAGATAAATTATTTTTAATATTAGTTTCAAGGCTTTGTTGGTTTTCTCGTTCCCACGTTTGAATAAGACTTCGCATTGTTATTGGAATTGAAAAACATCTAAAATAATTATAGTTAGTAAATTGTCTTCAAAATTTATACTAAAATTTAACTACAAACCTTTGCAGTACTCTACTCGCAAATTCAGGTGAAGTTAAAACCGATTCACCGTTTGTTTCTGATGAAGATGTGTAAACCTGACACTGCAGTCTAGATATATCAGATAGATCAAATTCAGCAGTTGCTAAACTTTCTTCAATTGGATGTTCAAATGAAACAACTAAATGTTGCCATGACATTTCTTCATATGCAGCAATTTCAAATACTGTTGTATTGAACATTTCTGGAAATCAATTTACTATATATTACAATAAACTATAATAACAAAGTTAAATATTAATAGAACTTACCCTGCTGACATTCTGGACGCACACATGAACGAATCAAACAATTGAATAATGCTTGTTGTCGGAGATAAGCTATAATTCTAGTTACTTGAGATGGATGAGTAAACTTTATGTTTTGTATAAATACACCCTTTAGATTGGAATCGGTCAAAAAATAGCAATGCTGCTGATCTGGTAATGTCTAACAAAAATAAAACAACAAGAATAAGTAATAACAAATAAAAAGAATAAAGATTAGTATTATAAATATAGAAATAGTATTTTACAGTTTTAATTGGGAAAAAAAAATGCAAAAGTATAAAACATTAAAATATATCAACTATATTATGACTAATTAATTTAAATGATATACATAAATTCTGTGCTAATATGTTATATATTTATTTCAACATAATATTGTGATTGGGAATATTTGGTAAAATTGAAGCTGATTTTAAATATAGAAAACATTTTATTTAATAAAGAAATTGAACAATTTCATCATGTTTTAAAATTTAAATTTAAGTACCACAGTTTAACAAAGCTTTAGAATTTTATGTACCTCAAAAATGATAATATGTCATTGCATTCAACTTTATTATCACAGTATTACTATCATGTATCATGAATCGAAAGAAGTACGGAGCTACATTATGTATTTAAAAAATTTGACATTCTTATTTTTATCTCAGTAAAAATAAATAAACAAAATT
The DNA here is from genome assembly GCF_005508785.2 of Acyrthosiphon pisum. Lineage (NCBI taxonomy): Eukaryota > Metazoa > Arthropoda > Insecta > Hemiptera > Aphididae > Acyrthosiphon > Acyrthosiphon pisum. The sequence goes on from NC_042496.1 coordinate 26,632,601, forward strand.
AACAAACCAATAAAAAATTGGTAAATATAATAAATAATTACTGATTAAATAAAAAATTAAAATTAAGTTATCTATAGGTATATAAATAAATAATAAACTATAAAGACTACGGCAAACAATATATTATGTTGTAAAATATTGAGATATTAAATCTTTAAAAGAAATTTAAGTAGTGAATTACCTACATTAATTTTTTATTTAACTTACAACACTGAGAGGTTGTGAACTTGGTTCAATGATCATTCCAAGCAAAGATCTAGGTGCAGACATCTCTAAATCCATTTCAATAACAGATTTTATATTTTCGGCTAGTTGGAGACAAATCGGCATTGGTTCGTTTAATCTCAATACAAATACTGCAGGAAGAGTAATACTGTTTTGAACTGTAAATGGTACAAATATTGGTGTACTAAAAAAAAAATATTTAAATATGATTATTAAATTTATAAATAATTTGTTAATATAAATATCAAAATACTTTATCCCAGTTGAACTTCTAGAAGCACTTAATAATGAAGTAGATTGAACATTAGTTGTGGTAGCTGCTTCAATGCACACCGTGGCATAACAACCAACATCAAGAGTTTCCTTGTCTAAATTCATCATAGTATTATTTTCTACATCCAATAAATCATAAGGAGAAACAAAAAAAATTATTTTCATTGGATGTCCTATAAAAATTATAAATTTGAATTAATTTACTAATCACATTTTAACTGCATATTAATACATATTATTTAATTTAAGTACCTCCTCTTCTAGGTTTAACTACTCCTAATGGAGTCTTATGTACCATTGATATCAAATCTTTATGATAAGTGTAATGAACTTGGGCAAAAGTTTCTAAATCAGCTTCTAGAGTTTGAAGAGCATTAAAAGCACGACACTTAACCATTTTATCTGCATTCAATTGATAAATAGATGCTAATCCTTCAAGTTGAGATGTAAAATCAGCAAAGTCACAGTTGGCAAGACTTTTTATCAGATCAGCGCAACTCTAAAAACATAAATATTTATCAAAACATATATTTAAAAGAAATATAAATAAAGGTAAATAAATATTGATACCTATCAATATTAAAGGAACACACAACACAATTTTTTCTCTTAAATAATTATTGTAGACAAACTTATTAATACGATCTAGACAAAATTTGAAAAAAAATTATTATTTTAGGAGATAGGTATTGAAAAATTTAAAACAATCGCAAGATATCATTAAGCCAGAAACCACACAATTGTCTATCTTATATAATATTTAAAAGTTTCCAGATTACTTGGCCTGTTTTTACGGGCAAAAGTAGCCCACTTCATGCGATTATTTACCAATTGGCAATTGGGTTTTTTCCATAGTTAATTTGATATGTATTTTTGTGCTAATGATGATAGTGAACCAACATTTTGCATCTTTTTCTGTTTTTAAAATAGCATAAGCCTTGCTTGTAAAATTGCTCGTAAAATGTTTTTTAGTATTGAAAAAAAAATTGAATTTCTAGTTTCACTATAAATTGTCTTCAGAACAAAAAAAAAAAAAAAATGATATTATAATTTTCAAATCAGTAAAATATTATTATTTAAGATGGAATCATTAAAATATATAAGATAGATGATTGTGAGGTATCTAGCTCAATAATATAATGAGGTTTTTTTTTATTCCCCATAAATCAATGAATAATGTGAATAAAAATTAAAAACCTAGTAGATATAGCTCTAATAACTATCATTATTCTAAGAAATTAAGTACTTAATACTTATAAGCTAAAAAGAATTATATTTTGTATAGTGTACTCTAATACTATAACATAATATTGTATAAGGTAAATTAATTAATGATAAAATATTGATGCATACACAGACTTTCCTTTATTGGTTCTTGAATATAGATAATAAGTTATGAGTTATTTATAAAAAGTATATTAAACGTTAAGTATAGAATTTTAATAAAAGATTTAACATTAAAAGTTGATTCAAAATTACTGAGCAATAGTAGTAAATAATAATTAGAAACTACATTATCAAATGGTATGAGATTACGCGTATAAGTAAGAGTGTGAGTTGAAATTCAATGAGATAACAAACTATATCATTATTAAAAAATTAAATAAGTACATTATTAAACTAATTTAATATGCCCATATATATATTTATTTATTTATCAATTTTTTGTTTTCTTTTACATCAAACTATTAAAGAATCAGAGTTTTTATTGTTTGTTGTATCATTACATTTTAGTTTAATTCTTCTAATTTAATATTGTATGAAACAAGAAACATAATAAATAAATAAATAAATATTTAATATGAAGATATTGTAGAAATAGTATAATTAATTATTGTACTTGTGGTTCTGATTTTCCATCATGATGAATCTTTACATCTTTTACTCCTCCATTGTCTTCTAATATAATTTCCAAATAAAACATATCTGAAGAAACAAATATATCTTTACCAGAAGGTCCGACAGTAAACTTTAAACTAAAAAAAATATATATATACATATTATTAAATTCATAAATATAGAATGAATAACAAAATACTAATAATGTAATATTATAGCATAAAAGTGTCAATAATAAACATTTAAAGTTACCCTAAATGCCTGCTGACACTGTCTAAACGTTCAATCATTGTCTGCAAAGTAGTCACCTTGATATTTTGTTGTAGTAGATCCAGAGATTTTTGAACAAGACATTTTTCATTTGGATCTACATTAATACGTTTTTCCTAAGAAAAAAAAACATGATACCTATATTAGTAAGATTTCTATATTTTTTTAGTGTTCATAATAGGTACATCATAAGATACATTATATAAGCTATACAATATACTTAAAATTTAATTTTAATTATTGATAAATTGAATTCCAATGTTTTAATATTAAACATAGTTAATTCTCATAACCTCAATCACCATATGTAACCACCAACAGGGTACAGTCGACTCTCAATAATGTAAACCTTCGATAACTAGAAACTTTTGGTAATTCAAAGTAATTGCTTGTTCCCTTAAAAATCTTGCAGTTATTTGAATATAAACAATGCATTTGAGTACACTTGTTAATTTGTAGTAAAAATTTAGGGAAAACTAGCCTTCAACACTCAATAATTCGAAGTTCAACACTCATCCATTCGAAGTATATTCACCAAAATGTATTTCTTATAATCTCATTGTTAATAATTTAAAACGTTTTAAATAGGTATGTAAAAGATTGCTTAAATAACAATTACCTACGTTAAAGTATATATAATTATTATAATATCAAGTTATACAGGCAGTTACTAGGTAGTTATTTATATTAACTTGAATCAGGGTTGTATAGTTCTAATCACTCTAAAATAATAAGTATAATACTAATAAAGTAGGTACACAGTATTATAAATATTCGAGGCTATTAATATTAAGCTTAGTTAAAAATAGGGTTAAAAATGTACACAGGTAATGGGCATCAAATAAGATTTTCTCCAAGACCCCATTTCTGTAAAATAGGCCTTGATTCTAATACGAAAATCATTATAGTTGTTCATAGATATAAAATACTGTTAAGTAAACGTTACCGATGCAAAATGCAATCAAACGTAAATACTTAATAACTATTTGTCAACTCACCAGTAAAGCCAGTTTGATGTTTTTAATAGAGTCCGTCAACGGTTTGTACTGGGACTGGAGTGCTTTGCTCCGCAACTTTTCCATCATCAACTGCATTTGAAGTTTTCTCGATTTATCCTCTGATATCCCATTGTGCAACAGGACTGTGGCCGACATGAATACCAAATGATATGTTACTTAATATCTCAACATTTCCCTACGTTCGTTATCGTTGACTGGAGTCTAGACCACCTAAGTGGCCGAAAAAATACTAGCTAGAAATCTAGAATACGATCTTACCTGCTGACTGTGTGGCGGCGTTCATGATCGTTGAAACTAGTTTCGAAGAGAAAGGGAAAAATCGGCAAAATACTTAGACAGAGCGAAACTGGGACACGCTTTTCAGCAGCTGATAGTTGTACGATAATAATAATAATAATAATAATAATAATAATAACGTATTCGTAGAAAGTAATAAAATTGTAAATGAGTAATGAATACAGTTGTATAAACTTCGACACGTCTTGTATATTCACTATATCAGTCTTCTTCACCTCTTGTATTACTATAACTTAATATAAGGTTTTTTTTTATTGTTGTTTTTTTTTCTCGATAATATGATGTTTTTTATAACCTCAAACTTTATGTTTCTTAAGGATGTAATTCTCCGGTACACCGAACCGAGCGCCCTCGTACGTAAACACTATTATCGAAAAAGGTTTATCAATTTTGTGTTATCAATAATAACATAATGAATAACGGTATGGGGTAGAATTGTTGAAAGTCGATCGGGAAGGAGTGCCGAGTGTCACCAGTGTTCGATGTTAGTACTTAGGACTTAGGGTACTCACTGACCCCAGCGACCTTATTTAATACGTATTTCTAGTTGCTAATACAATTTTAAAAATCTCTAAACAACCTAAACCAAGAACCTACCTACCAATTAACAGTAACACATTGACGTGTCTCTTTATCGGAAAACAAATTACGATTTATTGTGAATCGACGTTGGTGTTATTATAAAATATTTGTTTACTAATATTATACGGGTTACCATGGCGACCCATAATAATATGAACAACGATGATCTGCGAAGACTATTAGGTAAAGTAATATTGTATTTTTCTGTATGACTTACCTAGTTCACGTACATTTTTAATGAATACTTCATATACAAATCTTTTAGATTACCCATTTGTTTATAATATTATAACAAATTAAAACTTTACAATTTGTTGTTAATTGTAAAATTTAAATTTAAAACTGAAACTTATTATTTTATTAAAGTAATTTTGTCTTATCAATAATACAATATGTTTTTCGAGTAAGTAACTTGTTGTACTGTGCTTTTTGATGTGTATAGTATATTATTTCATTCCTTTTGAATATTTGTAGTTGCAGTGACGTTCGTGATTCTTTTACCATAGTTTTATTGTTTTAAGTATAATCACATATAGGTACTTAGTAGATATAGTACAGTATAGTATAGTATACCTAGGTATAAATATCTCATAACAAATTTTAATTATTTTGACTTTCAATTCCCGACACTAGAGTTTAAAAAAACTGCTGAAAATAATATCCGGTACCCCTTCAAAATTAAAAAATATATTTATTAATTTATAATAAGTTGTAATAATATAAATTTTAAGCACATAAAACCCCTCAATTTTTAGAAATTCTTTAACGATCCTTAAAGATTTCTATGGTACCAGCTATACACGACACACCACCCACCCACGTATACGGTATACCTACAGTAGTTACTACAATCTAAATATGTTTTAGTTGCCGCTTCTCATATTACACACCTCCACAATGACACATATTAATGATATTATATATAATTATTTGATAAGGACATGTATATACCTAGTTCCAAAATTATTCTTGAGTAATTCGAATATTGTCGATTGATTTGATGTTATAATCCGAAACCGAAATGTTTCCAAAAATTGTGTACATGCCAGGGCGTGTATTGTGTGTCTGGCTTCCATCTAAATTAAAAATATAAATTAAGCATATTGTGCATAATCTACATGTACTTAACATATTTTTGAAATTTTGTTAGATATTTGTATTTTGTTGTAATGGATGTTACTTTTTCGGAACTTGGCACATAGTATGATATAGAAATATTAAATTGTGGTGGGTAGTTAACAATAATTATGACAACATACCTATAATTTAAACTTAAATTTCTAATAAAAAAAATTATTTAAACCTATTTTTAAAATAGGTAGTTAGAATAACAATTGGTTTTATTCGTATTATTAAATTGCCCTGTTTTCGAGATTAATTTACGATGTTTTTATAAATTATATTGTCTATTAACATTATATTTTATATTCTAAATTCAATGTTATTTCGTGCGGTATTATTACATTTTAATATTTTTTACAGTCGTCGGACACACCCCGATTTTCTGTAAATACATATTATTTTTGGCCTTAAATTTATCCGTATAATTCAGGGGCGTCATTTGGGGGGGGGGGGGGCAGGGTGTGCAATGGCACCACTAACTTAAAAAATGTTAACAATTGGCCTGCCATTAATACTCCAATGTGCCGCCATAATTAACTTATACATGTTTTCATATATAGGTAATATAAAATATATATATTTTAAGTTTTTGTTTATGTACAGTAATGGCATTAACTGGTTGCTTTAACTGCTTATAAGCTTTTAATTCTTTGAATTGCTAGCTATTTAAAAGTTGTATTAGTCGTTATGAGTTTCAATTAGAATTATAAAAGGGAAGGAAAGAATATTTACATAGGTTTGCATAGGTTTCCTACATTTATATGTATATATATAAATATATATATTTTTTTAATGGCCTGGTGAAATGTCAAAATTGGCCTGCCTAAAAGTTTGCACGCCCAGAAAAAAAACTGAGATGACGCCCCTGGTATAATTCATAATACAAACATATACTGATATACCTAACACATGACACATGTTAACTATATACATATTGAACAATCGTTTCATATCGCCATACCGTGTGCATAGTGCATAATGGTTTATGTCATTATATTTATTATCGGTACGGAAATGATAAAAACGTATGTTTAGCAACATCGATAACACGTTTTGTATATTATATAGGTACAATTCATATGAAATGTTATTTTTATTTTAAAAGGACGCTATATTATACACCCGCATGTGTTTTCTCCGACTTAAAAATGTTTAACATATCAAAAACTGTTTCGCGGATAATAACCATTCAGGCTGTAGTCCAAGCTGGCAAGCTAAGCCACCAAATGTTCACACTTTAAAGAGGAAATCATTTACTGTGACCCATTGTTTTTATTTTTTCAATATCTGAACTATAAAAAAAGTTATTCAAGTTCCCTAAACTCAAAAATAATGAATTTTATAACAATAAGAAATAAGAATAGGTTAAAACCTTTTGTAAACATTTGTTTTAGAGTTACACCAAATAAAACCAAAATCGACTTTGGCAAAAAAACGATTTTGCGTAAAAATTCCCGTTTTTCCTTAATTTTTATGTGGTTTTTTCTGGCGCTTTTGAAAACTATTGGGCATTTTGACCTCCTCAATGGACCAACTAGATTTACTTTGCCATCGAATAAGATACAACATTATTTAATGTTGATTGGTATAAATAAAACGTATATGATTGCATTACAGTTATATATATGGGGCCCTAAACAGGCCTCCGAGGCTGTTGCCGCCCCCCCTAGTCCCCCCCCAAAGTAGGGATCTGCACAAACATTGTATCTTCAGTATTTGTATTATGTCGTGGAATTGAATCCATTTTGTCTCCTATATGTATCGGGAAACAGAGTGTTGCTGTTTTGTCGGTCTGATGTAAGTTCAACAATATAATACTAGAATATTAATTCTGATTATCAAGGCTGGGCAAGTTAATGATTTTTTTTGACTCAGTTAAGTTAAGTTAATATGCACCAATAACAAAAATTTAAAAGTTAAAAGTTAATTTAACTATAGGTTAACTCAGTTAAGTTAAAAGTTAATACACAATTTTTGTTAACTTTTTATTAAGTTAAAAAAAAGTTAATTTGTTTATACAACGCTAACATACTTAATTTTTTCCAACCCAAAACTAAATTATAGATTATAGTGTTTATATTTTATACAGTGTTTCCATATTAGTTAAATTCGAATTATATACATTTTTTACTTTAAACGATCCACGGTAAATATTTTTTGACATGAAAACGAAATATAGGTACTAAAGTAGTGAAATATGATAAAATTAAAAACAAAATAAATTAACTTAACTTACTTCTGAAAAATTAACTCGTTAATTTCACGTTAATTAAAAAAGAAATTTAGTAAGTTAACAGTAAGTTAAAAAGTTAATATAAAATTAACTTATTAACTTAACTTTAACTTTTTAACTCGTTAATGCCCAGCCTTGCTGATTATGACTAACTAAGAAGTCCTTACAGTAAATTGTATTTTGCCCACATATCAACCGACAACTGTGATATACGTCATCCTATGTATTTATGTACAAGTGCAACAGCAAATTCAATATGTGAACTGTGAATTATTAAATTCAAGTACCGTACCAATGTCATAGAAGGATGGGATTAATCTTTTTTGGAATTTGTTTGTTTAAAATTACCTATTGTAGGTATTATAAGCTATATATTATCGTTATACTAATAAAATACTTACAACATACTTATGCCGGGTTACACAAAACATTGAATGAATCAATAATGGGCTAATGTCCCTTAAACAAGATTTAGTGGCCCACGATTGGTCCATTAAATTTTTAGTGAAGCATTCAATTTAATAAATTGTTTATGCAGCCCAATATTGATTAAAAGGAAAGTGTTACAATTTTTTGACATATTGTTATAAAAAATTTGTATTTTATAAAATTAAATCTTTGAACTCTTATGAAATTAAATATTTATAATCGATTTTTGAGATTTTTTGTGATAGTTAGATAAGTAATAATAACATAATATGGACAACCTTGTGTTCAATTTTCCGGTCGTATATACTATTATAGTATAATATCAGTTTTAAGGAAAAAACTTCATCGTTTTCCTATTAGTACCTATGTATATTATAAACACATGTAAATTCCGTATGATATTGGTTTTTACACTTATAAAATGCTGAGTCTTGGACAAACATTAGAATATTATATTACATATATACCTATGCACGTAATAAGAAATAACTAATAATAAATAGTCGTTACTGTAATAATTAATATATTACATTGCTTCATCATTTTAAATTGTGTTTCTTAATATTTTATTTTTAAGACAGCTATAGGTACCTATTTAGATCAGCTTGAACTCGTAATTACCTATTATTTGAAATTTTCAATTATTTTAAAAAACTTATGGAATTCAAAATTGTGTAAGTATGAAAATCAATTCCTATATTCTTATATCCTATTAATCACATAATATGCGTACATATCCGTTTTTAAATGCAGGTACCTACTGTACATAATAATATATTATAAATGTTTTATTATAAACAAGTAAAATTCAAATTTTGTAACCACCTGTCTCTATCAAAACATAACTAACGAGTGACATTGGGCTACAAGGTTTTACACTTAATAAGCTATTATTGTGAGATCTAAAACCAAAATATTAACATTGAAGTTTATAAGATTTAATATGTGCTAAAATGAATTACGTGATGAACATTTTACTTGTAGATTAGTATCTACATAATGTAATAATTGAGTTATTAAGAAAATAACTAATTTAACTTGCAAATGTGTAGATACCAAGTTATGTGTGCTTTGTAGCAAATTACATAACTAAATTTATAAAAATTATCACAACATTATTAATATAAAAAATATTTGACAATGACCTAGCTCCATTATATTTATATTATATAATATATTACTCTAAGATTTTAAATTAGTCTTGCTTCAAATGTGATAAATAGTTAGTAAGTGTTCTTTATTTATTTCTTATACTTAAAATATATTAAAAACTTAATCTCTTTTGTATGATGTCAGTTATAGTATAGGTACGTAATACTTATATCTTTAAATTCAGCGGGTATTTTGGATATATCAAAATTTACCCATTTATTTTTTATGTTAATGGCTTATTTTACGATTTTAAATGCATATTTAATCTTTTAATGCATACTTAGGTGTTTATTTTAGACATTTTTGAAATAATCACTAGATAGTATTGATAGTAGGTATATAAAATAAATATTATATTTTTATAATTTTGATTTACTAAATTAAATAAATTAATAGGCATACCCATTACCAGTGTTCGGATTAGATAAGTATTTTTTTATCTAGATAAAGATAAAGATAATGCAACTCAAATGTATCTAGATAGAGATAAAAGATAACTTAACTCATATTTATCTAGATAAAAAAAAGATACAATTATTTTTTAAATGGTTATAAATTTTAGTATATTTTAGTTGGGCACTAGGAACATAATAATAATTATAATGTTATAAATAAAAATAATTATTTATTAACCATAAACTTTGTTTGAGAATCTAGATAAATATTTAAAAATTTGGTACAATTTCGTGATATTTATCAATAAAAAATGTATCTAGATGAATTTATTTAGATTAGTAGAAAAATTATCTAAGATGAACGTTTGTAACTATTTATCTAGATAAGATAAAAGATGAACAAATAATTATCTAGATATTCATCTAGATAAATTTATCTAGATAAGTCCTAACACTGCCCATTACTTGTAGCCTGTTTATGTAGGCTCGTTTTCCCAAATATATTTGGGAATTAATTTTTTTCTTATATTCCTAGATTAAAACTACTTATAAAACAGATATTTTAAAGAAATGTATTTATAGAAGCATTGCATAATTTTAAATTTATTATTTAAATTAAATATTCAGAAAATAAAGGTCTTGCTAATTTTTGATTGCATATTTATTTGTTTTCATGCGTATTTGAACATTTTAGTGCAAAATATATTTATGCATACTTAAGATTTTTTAGCGCATGTTTGGTTTTTTTAATGCATAAAAATCTACTCTAGTCATTGCTTACGTCTGGTTCTGGATATCATGTAAATAAACATACATCCATGTAAGTATAATAGGTACCTACTTATAGGTTCCCAAGGAAATGTACAAGACGAATGCCTAATTATTTACCATTTGCATAATATATAAATATTACCTATTCCATATTGTATTTGTTTTCGTGTTAAATATATTGTTCAAGTATTAATTACGTTAGTAGTGAATGTCTTAATGTCTACGTGTAGATAACTGTAAATAGCTTTATAGACATTGTTAATTTATATTTTATGTGTTGAATAATTCAATTTTTCGTCTTAAGGTAAGCATATTGGATAAGACACGGCAAAACTAAATATATATATACTGTCGTTCAACAATGTCGACGTTTTGTGCTGATGGTCTTATTCCAGCGAGATTTTTATGTCTCGTTGCTCACTTTATAATGCTCGTCATGGCTTTAAACCATAGGGTAAGACATTAAAAAAAAACGTTATGCCAAATCAAATTATAACATACCAATACATCATATTAGGTATAAAACGTATGTAGCGTTGACTTCATGTCTATTGATACCAAATATTTCAGTAACCACGCAGAAACACACGATTAATATTTCTAGTTTCTACAATACAATTATTATTTATCACTGAATTGTATTTAAGGTACATACTACATACGAATTTGCTTTATAACGCATCATCTCAATAGTTGTTCATTCCCACACGGGATTATGAATTATGATCGATCCAAGGTGTAAACGCTCCATTTATTATAATATTATGCGCAAATACTGAAACCTGCCACGTTGTTCCCAACCACTAACGTTCAATATTGATGTAATAATATGACTATTGAGATATATAATCAATTAAATTCTATTTGTGTATCTATTGACGCACATTATAACTCACTGCTCTGACATAAACAATCAAAGTTATTGTTCAAGGACTGAAAAAAAGAAAAACATTAACGTGACGTCATAGCTGACCATATAAAAGTATTATTTTTTAAAATCATAATCATATGATTTTTTTTAAAATCATAATCATATGATTTTTTAAATCTCATACTAATCTGGCTGTTTTGATTAGTAGTTTCAAATATAATAATATGTATATGTATGTAATAATAGTGTAGAGTATTCGAACTTCGAAGTTATATTATGTAACGACACACAGTCTGTATAGCAATAATTAATTCCAGACTTATATTGAAATGACGTGTGCAACATTTTTTTATGATAATATATTAATATATACTGCAGACACTTAGTCAATTTTGCATATTTTTGGTAACAATGCTTTTAACATTTTAAATTTAATACCGAAATACATTATCTAATCTGTAACCCAGTCCCTATCGTCCAACCCGGTATTATTATACATATTACTCTTAAATATTTAATATTTTTGTCAACGCTACATTACTTGATTACAATTTGGTATCACGTGTAAAATTAATTAATTACGGTTTAATGTAATTTTGAATGGTCACAATTACTTAGGAGCAAAATGTAAAAGCCTGTCTACCATACGATTATGACAACGACCTTTACATGGAACAAGACAAAAGGTAAATTAAAAAAAATGTTATATATATACGCATATTATGCGCCTACCAAAAAAGGAATTTTGTAGATGATGGTGTTTGTTGGTTTATGTATTGCTTTAATTGATGCAATTTTTTCGTATCGTATAAACTTTTCACTGTAGACATTAAAATATTTAATTTAATACGTTTGGCACGGTATTAGGTCATGCCTCGTCGTTATACTATGATAGTTTTTTAAAATATTAATCACGATTTATTAATATTAAGGGTAAAGAAAATATATTATATTATTATAATATTGACACCACATAACAGAATTATGCCGAAAAATATCATTAGCACACTACACACATCTCAGCTATGTTTTGCACATAAATAGACTTTCAAGTTTCAATTGTGAATATATCTTTAAAAATGTATTGAAACATTTTCAAGTTTTTCAATTTATATTTATAAGACGCGTCCAGATGAAGCAGCTTTTGACGCGCGGCAAATACGCGTCCATGCGGTGTAGCATTTGAAAAAAGTTTATTCCGCTACTAATTACTTATACAATTATTTAAATACTTAAAAATTAAGTACTGATGCCTCGCGGCTTTGCCAAACATAAATCAACACACACGTGGCATAGTTGAGTGGCACAATCCACGCGGCTTTCTTTTGATGTTAGGCCGATCGGATATTTTGCCACGTGAAAAAAAGCCGTGGAAAATTTATTTATGTACCTATACATACTCATCATGCCGCACGGCCGTGCCATGCGGCAAAAGCTGATCCGTTTTGACGCGCCTTTATGTTGTAAAAAATTCCAAAACTGTAAGGCAGTAACTGTTATCTGTCGGTACTCTTTCGTCCTATGATGATAATTCTTATAATAATATAAGCTTTTTAAAGTAATTACTGTAATATGAATTTAGAAATAATATACATACCATGTTACAATGTTGTTAGTGTATTACTTTGTTTGGGACAGTGTATATTTGCTAATTTTTTCCCACATAAATAATAAACTGATATTTTGTATATACACATGTTTTTTTTTTTTATTGAATTTCACTACTTTACATGGAACAATTCTTAATATACACTGCATTGAATTTAATAATAATGACATAAAATGCTTGATTTTCTTTATTATAAATATAGGTAATTTATTCTTTACATCCATATAGGTTGATGATTGGTTACACACTTTCAATTGGGTTCATTGGTATCGAAATGTTTGGATTTATGAGTGGTATAACAATGTTTTCTCCTACCAACGGTTTTATATGTATCCTTTTTTCTTTACATTTTGTGTATATTTTTGTATCAATAATAATTAACAAATCTGTTTTTTCTTAACTTATCCAATCTTAGCTATGATTTGCCATGGAGTGGCTACTATGATGATGTTTTATTTCCTTCAAGATTTGTGGAGTTGTGAGATGTTTTGGTCCGTGTTTTTTTTATGCAGCATATTGCCGTGTTCGATCGAACTAATTATGATATGCTATTCCTTTATAATGAAAAAATAATGATGTTCTTATGAAAAATTAATTTAAGTTATTGATATATATACCCATCTAATATGTACACTTTTTAACTTTTATATGGAACGTTTTAATTATAATAGGTATGACTTATTATAAAATTGACTAAAGTCAAAATTTGTATTATATGCATTTTATTTTATATTAGATACAATTTTGAGGATTCAAAACCTTAAAAATATATTGTTAAAATAAATTATAAATTATTTAAATTCAGATTAATAAACATATTATCATTATAATAGTTATTTTTTACTTGTTAACGCATGGTTAGACGAATGATTTATTGAGTTATTAAATAGCGCTCAGCATTTTTACTTGGCTATTATAAGTTGGCCATTTAGAAATATTGAAATAATCCAAAGAGTATTTCATATTTTACGTATTTAAATTATGATTTGTTTCTTATACGATTATTCGTGCACAATTCGAAACAAAGTTGTTGTAAAAATAAAATAAAATACTTCGAAATTATAGTTTAGTATCAGTTATAAATAATCAAGCCGGTAATATGTTCGTCAATCTGTAACAATTATTATTATTTTGCATGGAATTCGTGGATTAGTAAATAAATAAATTGTAGTAGGTGCCTATGAAATATATTAATTATGGATGAATACTCGAGGCCATTGAAAAAAATAAAATGTGATAATAATTATTTCTCTCATGATTTAACCCACTTCAATTGGAGTTCTTAAACAATAAGCATTCATAATTTCACGAGTACAGTAGTGTCAAATGCATTGTCTTAAAGTACATCGTAAGTTTGCGGCTGGATATATCATAGCTATCTAATTATTGATAGGTAGCCATTGATTTTTCACCAATATTTTTCTCTGATACCAAATTAGTAATTACCTACTAGACACTATAGTTACTCTGATAATTGGACACATGCTTATATCAACTCCAAATCACATGTAAGTGCAAAATATGTTACTGTAAATGAATTAATTTGATTTTTTTTTATCAAAGGCTTCAACAACTACAATTAAATAAATTATTTATTTATGATAGGCTGCATTTTGATTATTATGTTATATTTTTATCATTTTGATATAAATTATAACTACATAGTACATACACGTTCACATTACACACTCTATTTTTGTACCTGTATTATATCTAACTTAATTTAGGTAACTATACAGGTACAAATAATGTTCTAACATAATTGTATACAATTTATATGAATAAATGTGTTTTATAAATAACATAATACATAGGTAGTTAAACTTAAAAGCTATCCGGCGAAGGTAAAAAAATTGGCTTATGATGTTTTCTTATTATAGGCAGGCTAGATAATGTTTTACTAGGCACTTCCAAAATGATTTTATTTTTGAATGTATACCTTGCGTTTAGCTGTGATATTCGCAGACATTGCTAGTAACTTTTGCCTTATCAAGTATGGATCACTGAAGTATATTCCTCGTAATGTATTATTCTTAATACCTAGTAATCCATTTTTTTATATCTCAATTAAAGTTTTTGATACGTTTTGTCAAAAATTTTAAAAAGACATGAGGATAATTTTATTCAATAAGCAATTTCTTATCGCTAAGGCAGGTAAGTGTTAAAATAAATCATCTAATAATAATAAAATACAGTTTATAATTTTATTTTCCAATTGGTCTACTTTTAAATTGATATTTATAACATGTATACTATAATTCGTCTATAATTATAATGTATATTATATGTTCATGAATGGTTTTTTTTCAGAATGGTTTGACTAACTTATCCGTAATTTACTATAAAAAATGTTATGGTATTATACATATATTATGGTTAGGGCAAAATTAATGAAGGTTATCAAATGTTGTCAAAATTTAAAACCTATTTTGATAACGTTAGGAGATATCTTGGATCAAACGTAGTTTCAACATTTCTTTGCTGTCAATTATTTTATATTTTACACTCCTACAGGTAGGTATAACTGATCTAAAAAAAAATCTCTGATGATACAATTACATTACAAAATACTTAATTAGTCTTGCATGATAAGTAGGTAATGCGTATGTACGGATACATCCCATGTTTAACATATTTTGATGGTTGATACTATATAGTTTATTTTAATAGACTTATATTATATATGTACACGTACATTTGTCTGCATTTATATATTTGTATTGTTTATATTATACTGTTTATTATAATTAAATAATTTGAAATTGTTTTTTTAAATATTATGCAAATGTATATTGTGATTTACGACTTACTGATGGTAATCCGGGTATCTGGTATATATTATGTATAGGTTATAAGTACAAATCGTAAGTCATATTTTCAATTTTCAATTTGACATTCAAAGACGTTTTTAATAATTTTGGAAAAGTTTTGAATATTCTTAAGTGATTGACACTTATTAAAAATAATACTGAAACGAATAATACTTATCGGAGTCATTTTTACTAAGAATTTTCATATTACCTGTATCAACGTCTATAATGTAAACTTACTGCACTAGCTATTAGAACGATAAGATAGTCGAGTGTTAACCATGTACTTAAGTATTAAATTAACCTACGCAGTACGCTGTATAAGCATATAGGTACCTATTTAAACTTCGTCGAGTGTAATGCTACATTCCAGTGACGCACAGACTAGTTATACCTAGTAATGCATCTACATTCTACAGCACGTTTCCTCTAGGTTGGGGGTGACGGGGTAAATTACTAGTATCACATAGAAGTCTATGTAAATTATAATAATTTATTTCTAATTTGCAAGCCATTTATACTAATCATATACATTTATAATGGAGGTACTTGGTAATAGCAGCTGTTGTTGATTATTTTATGAAAAATTCAATAGATATGTGCGATTTAATCAAAATAATAATAGCTGATAGTGATTATGAAAAAAATTCAAATATAACTGGAAAGAACTACTTTTTTTTGTTTTTTCATCATCAATAAACCAGGCATTATGACCAGCCGACAAAATCTGTCGTCTTTTAAGAGTTTGTTGGTATTTACTCAATATTTTATAATATTTAAGTTTAAATAGGTAATATAGTTTTTTACATATAAAAGTGGTCGGTTGGTTGTATTTTGGTTAACTGAATACCTATTATGCTCTCAAAATTCCTCTGAACACCACTGCATCAATACAATATATCCACATAATATTTAATTGTGATATTGTAGCAATGTGTCTGTAATTGTCCTTATCAGGAAACTTGGTTTAATATCTTATAGGTAGGTACTATAGGTACCATTGATAAATAATGAATGCTTATATTATATAGATGGGTAAATGTATTATGACATGCTGATTGCTGATATTGAACTTAAATAAATAACGCGCACTCAAATAAATAATTAAATAAGCGAACAAATAAATAATAAAGTCCCCACGCGTCCTCCCCGGAAATGCGGAAAAAAATTTGAAAACAAAATAATAATAAATACCTCGTGTGTGTGTGCCTCATCAGCCGTTCCGCTGAACATCCTCGAGGGAAAATCAAAAGCAATAAAACTTTACTATTGGGACATTAATTTTTTTTTTATATACTTTGAGCGGTTTTGCTACAGTTATTGTATACCTAAAACTATCATAATATCGTAATATAGTTTTAGTCGCAAACGCTTTGGTATTTTATAACTTATGAAATGACTCATACTGCAGACTATCTCCATAAATGTAAAATATAATATTTATTACTATGGTTTTTTTATTCGTTGGTCTCGAAATTAGCTATCTGACAGTTATTGACAAACATTTTTTTGTCATATTATATTATTATCATGCATACACGGTCCTCACTTCTTGTATAATAATATTAGAGCTGTAAACGTCGATGTCTAGTTTATAATATATAGGAGAAATTTGCGTCGCCTAGTTTTCACATGATATAATAACATAATAGGTAATGAATAATGATAATAATATTATAATCGAATCTTAGTTTACGAATCGACCACTTAAAATACTTATATATTATACAAGATATTATGGAACATTTATCCTAACTAGCCGTTGACGTCTGTTGTCTTTCTCTCTGATTTTGAAGGCTAAAATTTTATAGGTATATAAAATTAAAACTAATATTTTTGTAAGGTAAAAATAAATATACCTATATGAACTGGCACATTTATTAAAAATTACTAAATATATTATTGGTACCTATAGGTATATTATGATGCCCATTACCAATATTTATTTATTTTAATAAAAATATAAAATGATTTATGGTTACTATTAAATTGACCATTACTTATGATAATTGATAATATATAAGAGACAATGATATTCAAAACTTTTCAGGAACGTCTAATATGGAAAATGAAATGGTAATAAATAAGGATAACTATAATCAGAAAAAAGAACTAGATCCAAATTACTTACTAGGCGATCAAGAGCACATTGACAAAGTAATACATTTGTAATAATTTACTTTTAACAAATATATTGATGTATTAATTTATTTTATTTTTGGTTTTAGACAACTAAAGTTTCATGGATTTTAGTCATAACAACAATAAGTACTAGTTTAGGCTGTTCAATTCCTGCCGGATACAACACTGGAGTAGTAAATGCCCCTGCAGAAGTAAGCGTTCAAGTTTAATTTAACTGCAGCTGAATTTTTAAAGTTTTTATTCAAATTCTTATGTTTAATATTAAATGAGATAAGACGAAAATCATCAGACTATGACAAAAAAAAATTTTAACTTATAGATATTGAAACAATGGTGTAATGAAACGATCATACAACGTTATTATGTACAATTTTCACCTGCTCAACTTGATGGCCTTTGGTCTATACTAGTTTCCGTATTCTTGATTGGTGGCATTATCGGTGGTGTAGCTGGTGGTAAATTAGCAAATGCATTGGGCAGGTAAATCATTTTATAGTTATTTTAAATGCCGCATTTTTATAGTTGTGCAATATTACTCGGCCGATTAATTTTGATCCAGCTGTGGAGGTACGGATTTCCCGACTATAGGTGAGAGCATTATGCTAGCTCCATAACACCCTACCGTGTTAGCTAGGTAATCTTCATGGTTACTCTCTAACTTCCACAGAACACCGTCATTGTCAACGTCTATATGTGTTATTGTACGGCAGTCTACACTTTTCTTAACCTAAAATTAATATTACCTTTGATACTGACAAGTGACAATCATATTGCTGTTATTAACTATATATTAAATTATGTTATTATATTATTATTCATTAATATGGTATGTAATATGGCTGGTGTGAATTTACCATTTTCATGTTTTCTTCTAAAAAACTTTCTTTTGTGTCCCAACTATATAAATGGTTCATTCCTTTTATTCGGAAATACATTATTGACCCATATGCTGCTCCTAAAACTGCCATTTTGCAAGGTTTCCGTCCAACGTCAATTATACATTTTGGATTGATTCGTTTTTGTAAATCTTTGGTGCGTACCTTAAACATATCCGTGCTCGACAAATATGTGAAATATAGGTAATTGGAATTAAAATTTTCAATCAGGACTAGGTAAAACACATCTTCCGTAGAAAAATCTGTACATGTTGTAGTCGCAGAATATGGCAATTTTACTCTGTAGCCTTCGTTAACTTGAACATTCCACACAATAATTGAACGAGTACCTCCGTCTCCTATATAAATTATTGGTTTATCATTGTTTACATTATCATATTCCACAACTAAGTATTGTAGTCGACTGCGCGAGCGACATATTAACGGTTTGAGCGGTATGCTATGTACTATCTGAAATAATTCAAAAAAATACATAAGTACATCATGTTTAAAATTGTGTACTGAGTTAAGGATTAAACTAAAAACTTGGCTTGTAATATTATATTAAAATGGCTTTTTAAAATTTATTTTAGACATTTGGATAAGCAAATATTAATCATTGAAATATGAAATAAGAGTGTACTATAGGTTGGTACAATAGGTACGTTTGCCTTTATTGTTTTGTTTATGGTATAGGCATAACATTACAAATACTATTTGCTTTACGACAAAAAATATTTCTACAGTAAAAACGAAATCAAACCGCATTGTATTAGGGACTATAGTATAGTCACTATACGATGATGTCATACTATGTTGACATAAACAAAACAAATAAATCTGAACGTAAGAATTGAAAGCGATATTTTTTTTATGAGTAAGGTGTAAACAATTATAGGTAGTTTGTTGTTGGTTAAACACTGCATTTGTATAAGATTTAAATAATTATCAGCCCAAGTATAGAATTATAATCATAAAACATATTTTTTTACTTTGATTAGGATTATATGCGAATGAATGATTAATCAAAATACATTTATTTTTGTTGAAACACTCAGATACACCTAGATATATGATACTATGCGCTCTAAAGACATATTATTTGAATTAAAACTTAAGTTAACACAAGACAGTAACGTGTTTTAATTTAATAATTAATTATAATCATACATATAAGAATAATATAGGTAAATATTTCGAGGATGGTGGAGCATTAGAAAATTATGGCGTTATTGACACATTTTATAATTACTTAATCCAACTTTCAAAAAATAAACTACTTCAAATAAGATATTATTTGAAACATCGCGAACGACGACCAGCCCATCTGTTTCTTTTATATTTATTATGATACAATAGTTATACATATTATTGTATATGTTATTTTTGTAACCTACACGTCCATCTCCATAGTCAATTCCCAATATTTTTGCATCGGATTCTGTCTTTGTAGTTTCATCTAAGGTATTTATAATTCCTATATCCAATACCCAAACTATACCATTTTGACCCATGTATATGTCTATGGCATTTACAATGGATTTATTGTCGTCTGCAGCATTCTTCTCTAAGTTAGGGAACGGTCGCACATAGTTGTAACATTCATCTTTATCGTAGAGCATTAATTGACTTAACGTAAATGGCACACCTTCCCTAAATCATTAGACTTTATAGTTTTTCTAAATATTGACGTTTTCGTAGTTTTTATTTTATTTTTTAGCTTATATAAAAGATATTAAAAACGAGTTTTACTTGTAACGCGGTGAAACCAAAATCACTTGATTTCCACAAATTTGGAACCTGGTGAAAATTATATTTTTTGGTATACAGCGTTTGTCGTGTAAATAATTGGCTTCCGTTTTGTTATTCGGCCATTCAATATAATGTCCATTTAACATGTGAGGCTTGAAAATATTTGAAACGTTGCGTACTATATTTTGAGAAAAAACGATGATATTGGCATAATACATTATGAATAAACCAAAATAAAGTCTCATAATATTATCATCAATTTCAATATAAAATACGTGCTAATTGAACACATCATATTTTATGTACTTTGAAAAATTTATTGAATATATTAGACAATAGACTCACCTACTTAATATAATGTTGCTTTGGTTACAAAACAGATAATCGTAATCTTATTATTAATTAACTATAGGGACTATATAACTATTAGGTATAAATATGTTTTATTTTCGGTAGTTTATTTGAATCCTAGATACATAACACTCATATATATGATAAAAAATTAACGGTATACACCAAGGTATATATATATATATCCACCTTGGTATACACATAATATCAATATGCGTTTTCTGATACAAAAATAGTTAATATCATTAGTTGATAATAAAAAAAAACTTCAGTTAACATAATATAATTTGTTTTTTTTTCCAGGAAAGGAACCTTACAAATTATATACCTGATTAATTTAGTATCTGGTATCCTCTTTTTTAGTTCTAAATCATTTGCCCTTGTAGAATTATTTTTTATTGCAAGATTTTTATCTGGTCTATCCGCCGGTAAGTCTTATCATTAGTTGTTTTGAATATTATTTCACATATTATTATATCAATATACTTTTCAACTGATTATAATATTTAAATTACATCCATCATATTAAATATTTGTTCTAGGCCTCACAATGGCAATGGTACCGATGTATTTATTAGAGTTGTCACCTGCCAATAAAAGTGGTTTATTTGGTGTGATGTTTACAGTAGGCTTGAACTTCGGTGTGGTGTTGTCTCAGTTTTTAGGCCTGGGAAATATCTTAGGTTGGTAAATATTGTAGTTATTGATAAGAATGAATTTAATAATATTATTATATATTTTTCAAAAATTAAAAATATATTATGATTGTAATCAAACAATTTTAATAACTAATAGACTTCCCTGTATTGTTTAGGTAATGAATCATCGTGGCATTACTTATTTAGTCTGTATGGAGGTTTGGTATTATTAGCACTCCCTACTTTAAAATGTATTCCCGAGAGTCCTAAATACTTGTATACTGTACGCAATGAACACAGCAAAGCATTATCAGGTATTTACCTACTGTTTAAACGTTAATCATAATTCATAACTCATAAAGCTATAACTATTCAGTTATAAGACACAAAATTGTTATTTTTAGAAACATGATATCATAATTTATTCATGATTTTTAGAACTAAGCAATTTAAGAGGAATGCCAATATCTGACATAAGCTGGGAATTAGAAAATTTACTCGTTTCTTCTGAAAGGTGGACGCTGAGAAAAGTTATCAATGAACCTTCTAGCCGTAAAGCCATAATAATTACTTGCATAATAATGTTGGGTCAACAACTGTCTGGAATTAATGCAGTAATAATTTAATATTATATAAACATTGGTGTTACTAAGAGGGGAAGGACTTAGGGTCATTAGTACCCCTTCAATATTATCAGAATTTTTCGTTTTCATTTTTCATAGTGACCAACGATTCTTTTACCCTAACTTATTGCCTATCCTATGTTTTCCCTTCTTCAAAAGTCAAGATGCGCCTATTATTATTTAACGTTTTAATATTTCTACATTACATTACTTTATTTAAATAATTATAGGTGTTTTATTATTCTACGTCAATATTCAGAAATGCAGGAATGAGCACAGCTGGTGCTCAATATGGAAATCTAGGCGCAGGAGTAATAAACTTCATTGTAACTATTTTATCAACAACATTCATTGACAATTTTGGACGAAAAACATTGCTATTATTTAGCAGCACTATTTGTGTATTTATGCTCACGGCGTTAATGATTTCAATGATTTTATCGTCTATTGTAAGGATTTCAATTATAGTATAAGTTATTAACCTACTGATTATTCAATATAATTTATATTAACGTTTAGAATAAATGTGTTTAGGGTACGATACCAGGAATATCTTATTTGTTAATAATATTTGTTATTGGTTACGTTTTATTCTATGGATTTGGATTAGGACCAATCCCGTTCTTTATTGGATCAGGTGAGTTAAAAATATTATTTTTAAATTTAATATATCAACAATTATAACCCGATAACCTTTTTTTTTAGAACTAACCGATGTTGGACCCAGACCTATTATCATGTCAGCAATGAGTGTTGCTAATTGGTCCGGAAATTTTTTGGTTGGACTTACATTTCCTTTCGTCAACCTTGTTCTCAAACAATACTCTTTTCTTCCATTCATCGTATTCACCGTTTTTTTAATCATATTTACATGGTTAGTGTTTACAAATAATTTGTATAGTATAGGTTAGGTTTAATTTTAAAATTTTAATATGCATGTAATATGTTGTAATATTATTTATGTATATTTTACATATTATTCTGTACAGGAAAGTGGTTCCAGAAACCAAGCAATCTCTAGGCCAACAGAGTACCGATACTGAATAAGAGCAGAGATTTTATTCATTTCTCTTTACTATAGTATTAAAAATTATTATTGCCTGTGATTTTATCATCTATATAAGATGTATACAATAAGAGTATAGAGTTTAACTATTTTAAATTGTAATATAAATGTATACGACATTTTTCATGTTTATTCATTAACATTTATAAGATTTATTTAATTAAGTTCAGTATACCTATATAGTTTAACAGATAATTATAAGATGAATATTTTTCATATAAGTATACTATATGAGAGATAATTGTTCTGTTACGTCCCAAATTGTGTCGATGTACCTATATTGTATACATCAACTCAGGAAATGGAGACGAGATGTATTCAGGTACAGGGGCGTCTCCAGACTTTGTCTATGGGGGGGGGGGGGCGAAATAGTAAAAAATGTTGCAATCGAACCACTATTTTTACGTTTGTTATCGTTCATAATAAGAAATAATTACAAACTTTACTGTCTTTACTTCAACCAAAATAATATATAAATAATAAATATAATAATTAATAAAAACACAATAAATAATTACTGAACTATAAAAAAGAGTAATATTTAAACAACATCAAATTGAATAAATTCTGTTGACTGATAACAAAATGACAAATATTTGAAATAGGTTATCAAGAATATAGCCGGGAATTATTATCAATAATAATTTGTTATCACTTATCTCTCAAGGAGTGTG
>NC_042496.1:26656668-26660233 GCF_005508785.2 Acyrthosiphon pisum
ACAAGGACGCCCCTGTTCAGGTATAATGTGTGTTAATATTACATAATATATTTAATACGAAAATACAATAGTACACCATGCTAAGACTGTGAGTGGTTTTACGACCGGCCTCCAAGTGTCTTGCGTATCCCTCTAACCGTTTAATCGTTTGCTAACCCATGCTGCAACCGTCTGACGAGCTCTTGTCATGGTCTCCCTTATATATTATGCTCTTATCCTTAATAGTGGTGGTCTTGGTGGTGGTGAATTTCAGGCACGAGACAGAATTCGGATCTCGTAGCATAATTTGGTATTCTTGTGAATACCTACCAAGAAGACCAATCTGAGTTTGATTATTTTCATACTGTGATCACTACGCTCTTTGTAAGTGACTTCCTCACTAATATAGCCTATATATTATGAGTTAATAGTTACAATAATCAATAGTGCATTAACGATTAACGCCTGTTGGGAAAAAATATCTAAAATAGGAAGACAAATGACAATTGTATGTAACAATACCAAATTTTAAACGGGTTATGAAACATGGTAATAAACAACAGTTTAGGAATACCATCAAGTTAGGTCAGAGGAACAATTATATTATGTATGTACCTATACTGTAGTAGGTATGTAGTATAGGTAGTTTGTAGTCACTACATTGTAGTCCCGTGTATTTAATATACATTATACATTTATACCTAATCGATCGGACGCCCAGCAGTGGCAGTGGCCACCATAATTATAATTATAGTCATAGGTCGACTTACTTGATGGAACCCTAGCATGTAATAAACACTAAACAGTAATATTAATTTACCCTTGAAAATATTGTACCTACTATACATACATGCAGGCATGAATACATGATACATAGTATGTATTTTAGACTAAACAAATTAGAATATAAAATATACACAGAAATAATAATTTTATAAAAACCTTAACATCCTGTTTAATGTACGATGTATATTGTATATAGGTGCTCAGATATGATATATCAAAATAATATTTCAAAATTTAATTCACAAATTTTAAGCATACTTTGTGGTCAGGTCTTAGCTATGTCGCGTAGACGTTGTCAGCCTATATGCCACGAAGTTTACTTTAAATTTATGTGCTATTATAAAGTAATTTATTTTGATATTAGGCTTAAATCGGAAATAACTTAAAAGTTCAAATTAATCTAAATATAGGCTTTTTTCCCTCTGTTAATGGAGCACTATAATTTCCTGTAATAACCGATACAAAATATTGATGTATTTCATTCCTCTAAAAGAGCTTAGAGCGATACCAATTAGTATAGGTATTTTTATAACATTTTTTTTTTTAATATTCTATACTAACCTATAATATTAGTCCGCTAACAGATTCACTCGTTGTAAATTTCTGCTATCTATATATTTTTATTGCCTAATTTTTATAAGTATTTCTATTTTTCTGTACTAAATTACTTCAGGCTTCAAGGGTGTATTTCAAATAAAAATTTTAAAAATGTCATTGCACATACTTAGTTAAATATGAGAATATATACTGACGTAAACATTTCTATTCATCTTGAACTCCAATAAAATAACTAAAAACCTATTCTTATTGTATAAATATCAAATTTAGTAAAAAGTTGAACCTGAAATATCTATATAAAAAAATGTATGTATGACAGTATATTTGTTAGATTTTTGGTTTTCAGTAAGAAAGACTTATGAGTAACCTTGTAATTCAATTTCTTATCCATTGCTATCCAAACTGACCATTTTTTTATTTTTTAACTACAAAATATTTGCAAAGTTTCATAATATTATTGACGAATATATGCATATACGGAAATATACAAGAATATAATATATTATAACATAATATGTATACATACGCTTATAAACAAAATCATGTGTATTTATTTTTAATATTTTTAAATTGCTAAAGGGCAACTTATATGGAATTTTGACGTTTTGTTACATTAGTTTTGTGTTTTAAGTTTTTAAACTATGCATTACATTTTTTATCACTTTAAAAAAAACTAAAAAAAAAATGTCAAATGCCTATAAAAAGCTTAAGAATATAGTCAAAATTTATTGAATATATAATAAAGAATAGAAAATTGTAATTTAAGGAACATTTGAATTTTTCAAGTTCCTTCGATTAATACTCATTTAATTGCATTAAAATTAAAAAACTGTAAGTTGGTAAGTATTCAGTATTCACTTATCATTGGAATACTGGATATAATATTAATTCATATTTCACTATTTTTGTATTTTTCTAGCGTGCTTTCTTATAACTTTCGTAGAAAGTATTTTAATTATTAGACCAATACAATAGTGTCAAATTCTATAGTAATTATTAATAATAGTAGATATAAAATAATATTTAATACTTTGAGCGAGCGGCCCGGATTGCTAAAATTAAACTATATGGAGTGTAGAGATTACTAGTAACTAGTAAGTTGCTTAGCAGTTGCCAGTTAGTACCCACGTACGACGTACCTCCCTAGGTTATCTAACCACCATATTGTGCCAACTGTCAATGCACGGTGCCATGTAAGAATATTACATAGGTATGTTCATTAATAATTAGTTATAACTTATAGGTACCTATATCATCCATGAGTATTGAAGTAATATTGAGTCTACGGTTGTCAGACGCTAATCATGGGTCGTTACTCGTTTTACTTTACTGAATTAGTAAAATAATAAAATAGCTTAAGTAGTTAACCTTATAAAAAAAAAAAAATAGTGGACATTACCCTCTCTAACAGCTATCGTGGTGACCTTGCATTAGCATCATAGACCATGGTCATAATATCAGGTGCCTGACCTACTATAACCTAACCTATTTAGATATTATTCCATTTCCATACTGCAGTGGTGACATCTCAGAAATTTACTTACAGCTATTAATAGTTAATACTAAATACCTAATTTACTTGCAACCTGCGTTAATACAAAAAACAAAAACACGATAATATAGGTCCCTATTAACTTATAGATATTAATATCTTCTCTGTATAGTGCTTATGCATAAGCCATGGCTATCGCACATACAGAGGAATTTTTTGCATTTTTTTTTCGATTTTTTTCACGTTTTTTTTTATATTAATATATACACTACAGGTTAGGTTAATATATTGTGTATCTATAATCTATATGTTATTAATTTTATTAGGAATTATAATTGCACATTCCTTAAAATGTCCATTGTTATATTATATAAATACATATTATATTTGTTTGTACATATAGTTTGTACTTTCATAAATTATTTCGTATGTTGAGTACGGTAAAGCACGATTAAGCATAAAATAATTGAGCAAAGAATATTTTATGCGATGTTTCCACATTCACGTGGCCGAAATTTTGTAATTTATTATTTTCACATATTATTTTTATGTCAGACGTGAGCCCAGCTTTATCGACAATGTTATCGATTAATAAATTAGTTACGGACTACGGAGCAATAAAGTTCCGACGTTTTAAACATTTAAATTGGGAGAAAATATAAGATAATAAATTAAGATACAATTCCAAATTATTATAAAAATAATATCAGTGTTCGATCACCCATACTCTGTAGTATTCTTGACTTATAA
>NC_042496.1:26660501-26662650 GCF_005508785.2 Acyrthosiphon pisum
AAGTCGGATTAACTTTGTGTAGCCACTTGGATTAAGTGGCTAACTTGAAAGTTAATTGATTTTTACTTGAGATGACTGACTAGCTAGAGTGCTAGACACTTCAACACCGCGGTTTTCGACATTACACTTTTTACACAAGAAAAAGCACTGGACATGCAACGGCACATACCACTCTATCCGCTGTATAGGTGGATTGCTCATTTTGATTTCGTGCATGTTTTTGCATTTTTTTCACGTTTTTTTTTCATATAAATATATATAAGTACACTACAGTTACATGTTTTTATGTATTTTATTGGTTAATATATTATGTATCTATATGTTATTTATTTCATTAGGAATTATAATTGCACATTTCCCAAAATATTATGTTATATATAATTATATAAATACATATTATATATATTTTTCGTAAATTATTTCGTATGTTATGTGATAGGGTTTTCACTTATAGCCGCTCAACGTCGGGTCTGCAATCCACAGCAGGTGGATTGCCTACTTGATTTGCTGTAGCATATTGTCTGCGAAGTCGGATTGCCTACCTAGGTGGCTAACTTGAAAGTTAAGTAATCGATTTTGACTTGCTGCTAGACACTCCAACACGGTTTTCGACTTTACACTTTTTACATAAGAAGAAGCACCGGACATGCGACGGCACATACTAACTACGCTAATTTTTTTTTCATCTTAGAAGGGTGATGACTGACTTGCTAGATACTCTAACATGCAGGTTTTCGAATTAAAATTTTTTACACATATAAAAAAGCACCGGATGGGATGGTATCATTGAATTGTCGATTTTCATGGGCCATGGCAGATTTCTAGGCACTGAAACTGCACTTTTTAACTTTCCCGCCTTAGAAACGAGACGACCATAGAGCCAGGCCTTATCAGAAATTCTTATCACAAAATCTCCTTCTATATAAGTGTGGCATTTATAATTCGACTGTGTCTCCAAAATCAGTACTCACTTACAACTAACACGGGGGGGCCTTAGATATTATAGGTCTACCTATATTTTCTGTTCTTTAGTTACCTACGCTAACAACGTGGTCGGAAATCCACCGTAGGTGGATTGCATACCTGGTGATATACGCTTCTTATTATACCCGCGATTCGATTGCCTGCATATGTGATTTGATGACTGATAGCTAGACAATCGAATACACCTATCGACTCTACACTTTTTAACAACACAGGAGATCGGATCCAGCCTATGCATTTACAACGTTTGTGACGGATTGCTAGACGCTCTAACTTTTAAACATTCCCGTCAAAACGTCAAGCCTTATCTCCAATCCATATCACTAATCCTTATCACAAATCCTAAATTTTCGTCTTACAACTTAACTGTCGTGACTTTTATAATTCCAACGTAATTGTCTCCAAAATCGGTACCCACTTTCAGCGAGTCCAACGGGCCCCGAGTTACACTTAGAGCTAGTAATAAAATAATATAAACATAATA
Organism: Acyrthosiphon pisum; assembly: GCF_005508785.2. Taxonomy (NCBI): domain Eukaryota; kingdom Metazoa; phylum Arthropoda; class Insecta; order Hemiptera; family Aphididae; genus Acyrthosiphon; species Acyrthosiphon pisum. The sequence goes on from NC_042496.1 coordinate 26,661,970, forward strand.
TATGTGATTCACAAATTCTCCTTGAAGTGGAAAATATCGAGTGGTTTTTTTTTATATTTATTATTTATTTATTATTTATTTATTATTTATTTAGTCTTAAGTTAAAATTAATATTTAATATCCAATTGTCATATTATTTTATACATACTCAGGTACACTCGTATTCAATCCGTTATAAATATTAATACTATATTACAACCTACATAGTATATTTTGATGCCGATACAGACAAAATAATATTATATTTATTAATTATTAGCTAATTTTATTAGACTATTTTATTAACAATACAAGCTTAATGAGCGCTACCAAGCAATATTTATGGGGATTCTAGGTTACAGAACCATATTCCAAAATAGAACACTCTGGAAAAAATATAAAATCATTAAGCAATTTGGATTACTCAATATCCTTGGAGAGCAAGTTCTTTTCATAAAATCGCAGTCTTTTTGGTTTTATCGATGTTTCTTGTTGATAAAATGTTTTGTTCATCAAGCAAAAAGTCTAAGCATTCAATAAAAGGTTCCTCGTGGGATTCATACACAGGTTACAACAAACCCAAATTCTAACAGTACAATATATAGACACGATTCCACCAGTCATATAAATTAATTTTACACCAGCGTGTCGACAATTAATAATAATATCAAATAAAAACCAAATAAATTACAAATCATAAAC
>NC_042496.1:26663973-26665315 GCF_005508785.2 Acyrthosiphon pisum
GTCACTGCACTGTCGGTTGTTGTTTCCACGCTCGGTGAATCCGGAAAAACGGACGTCTGTGTGGACGGCATCCCATCAGGTGCATCGACTCCGGCATTGGTTGGGAACGCTATGTCGGGCATCGACTTACTTAGTATTTGAGCCTCTGATCTCTCGACACCACTATCGTCGACCACTATCCGACGATTTTCCCGAAGGTCACTGAAAACCTGTAACATCGCAGCGTTTGTTGACTGTAAACCGATAGGAACCGCCTCGCCTTCGGAAACTGACTGCATTGGTATATTCGGTAACGATCTATACCGTTGATACACTTTTATACCGGTCAGATCATGGTTTTGAAATTTCTTTGGGCGATTTTGCCGGAGATCGTCCATCACTTTAAACATCGTTTTGGTAGCAGCAGACTGTGTCCTGGTTTCGGACGAACCATTCACCGCTGTGATATTAGACATGATAATAATTTAAATATGATACGAAAATATTTAACACTGTATCGATAAATGTTGTACAAGATATTTTTACAGATTTAATACGAACTAAATGTAATTCAAACAGTTATACGATGCCCATAGTTACAAGATTTATAAAGTTTCTTTAAAACCAGTCAGTGGGGCCCATTATTATTTTTTGAAGAATAAATAAAAAAAAAACTAGAGCGTGTTACAACAGTATATATATGCAGGGGAAGTAAAACGTTTTTTGCAGTTGATTGTTTGAGTTGTGTGTGTAATAAAACATTAAGTCACATATTTGTACGTATTCGGCATCTGTATACCATTTTTTACATCCATAATATTATGTAAGTATTGTATGTTTGTACTAAATTATTGTATCTGTACACTGTTTGAATGTATAGACATTATAAAATATGTGATTTTACACATAATAATAATTAACGTGATAATAATATAAATATTAATTTAATAATTATTATTTCAATATTTAAAAAGCTTGTTCGTCGTATTGAGCAAAATTATAATTTCAGTAAACTCAATTTTTGAATAAATAATATTATGTGTGTTTACGGCTAGGTATATATTTATTTAAATTAGCAGTATAATATAATTAGGTACCAATGACCACTCACGGTCCTGTTTAATCATAGTTAATTATTATACGAGTGTTCCATAGACTAATTATATAGAGGTGCCGTTTTTTTTATAAAAAGTAAAGGCAATAACGCAGACACAATTTATAAGTATTACCATTTCATATTGTACAAATCCAAACAGATTAGCTAACCTATCCAATTGTTTTGGGTGCAAAACAACAAAGGGTTATCACTTTTCTATGTGGTTTCACGCTACCTAATGAGAAAATCGAGCTAACCGGCGCAGTA
>NC_042496.1:26665365-26683843 GCF_005508785.2 Acyrthosiphon pisum
CTCTATATTACTCTACGGAGTATTCGCATAGGTATAGCATAAGCAGCAACCAAACGCGGTTCTATAAGTAATTCACTTTATTCATTAAAGGAAATTAATTATTGGCGATTTAAGTTTTTCTGAATGCGTATCTAATTTGTATCCTAATTATTATAGGAATGTTCTCAACTTACTTGATTCGTGTTCAATTAAATTGAAATTATTTCAATACTAGACCCAATTTCAATTGAGGGGTTTCTGTAACGTCCAATGTAAGTCGTGTTCAGTCATTTGTGTATAAATTCAATATACCTACATAATATTTTATATTGACGGGTATAGGTAATGTGCGCAGAATCACATTTTACTATTTAGTTTGTTTAATTTATTATAAATCTTATATTATGTATATTACCGGCCTCCCACCAATAATAAATTGTCTCCCACTATTATTAGTTAGTAAAATAAAACATTTTAATATCCATAATTGCACATAACTGATAGATTCAAATCGGTATGATAATATTTAATTAATAATTATAAGCTGCAATGCCATATTTGTATGCATGTGCTACCACAAAAGACGTTTGTTGTTTGTGGATAATCCAAAGGTACACTTCTGTTCCTATATCGTATAGTGTACTATATTAAACTTAAACTCTATACAAATATAATATGCTGCAGTCGTAGAGGTAAATAATTACTATTTCACAGGGAGTTACTAATTAAAAAAAAAAAGGAAACATTTTTAACTACAGAATAATTATTCAATTTTAAATTTGATAAATTTTGTCAATTTTTGAACTTTAAATGCTAATAAAAAAATACTGTGATTAAGGATTTTTAATATTTTTCAAATGTCATTGTAAAAATATAGTAGGAGAATTGTATTAAATTTTCAAGTATTTTTACTCAACAAATAAAGTTTTATTGACATTCATAGAAAAAAAACTAATATATTGGTCTAGGTATATTGGAAACTGAAAATGTCCCTAAATAGTTCAAAACAAATCTAAATATTTTGAAATTTTATTATGTATAGAAAATGGAAATATAAACAATCAGTGAAAATTTGCTTTTGCGTAAAAATTCCCGTTTTTCCTTAATTTTTCTTTTGTTTTTCACGGCGCTTTTGAAAACTACTGGAAAAATGTTATTTTTGAACCCCCCCCCCCCCCCCCCCATATATTATTAAATTAGTTATAAATTATAATAAACTTTTAAAAAAGAATGGGGAGGGGGGGGGAAATGTCCGCATCCAAGCCCGGATTAAAGGGGGTCCAGGGGGCCATGGTCCTCGGGCCTAAATAGTTTGAATTTATTTAGGGGCCTCAGATTTGTCCATTACTTTTATCGTTATAGGCTATAACACTGCATAACATATTCGCACATAGGGGGGTATTTCTTAATGTGATATCAAACTAACCACATTTTATGAAAAAAAATTTAATAATCATGGTACTCAGGTGAATAAAAATATATGGGTATCAAAGTAACCCCTCGAAATCAAAGTTACCCTATTCTAATTAAAAATTTAAAACTAATGTAATGCAGTTATTTATAGTATTGTGATTAAGGGGGGTGTGGGGGAAAAAGCCTCCCACGGACCTGTGTAACATAAACTATTCCAGCACCCCCTAAATTCACACCCAACGTGCGCCTATGCTGCATAATCACCTTAAAAAAGCCGATGATTATTTAACGAAGAAAAAAACTTATACATTATTATTATCGTATGACCTTTATTGAATGCAATATAATTATAGTTATACATTATAATTTATAAATAAAATGATACATTATTTATTGCCAAGTACCTAATATCTATACGTATAGGTAGGTGAATAATAAACTATTAATTTTTTTTTTGTACAGGGGCTTCTTTTAAAACTTTGGCCCCTGGGCCTCAAAATGTCTTAATCCGGGCTTGTCCGCATCAAAAATATATCGAGGGAGAAATGTACATTTACCAAAAATATTATGTAAATTAACAGTTAACACTGACAACTGACAAGTGACAACTGCACATGCACCTAACATGTAACATTGTTCAATAATCTATTGAATGTTATTATAAATTAATAATATGTAGTATGTACGATACGATGTACCTATTGGGTACTTTAATTTATTTATATTTCATCACCACAGTCCACAGGTCACAATTACAACTAAACTTATGTGCATTGTGCACATCAGAATAATTCAGAGTATCAGAATTATACTATAATAATTCTTATCACCTGTCGGACTTATCAGTAGTTTTTATATTCTTTATACCCATAATAAAATTATTGTTCAATATTGTTAACATGGTAAAGTTTAAAGTCTACTATGAATAAAGTAATTTATTTTATAGTAATCTTAACTTGATTACGTTTTTTATCACGATTGATGGTTGTTGATTTAATTTTTCCTTACAACACCGAGCACAGTAAGCAATAATTAATAATAACTGAAAATTGAGTATTAACTGCTATTAAGTAATAATATGGTAATAACAATAATAAATAATATTAATTCCGATTTCCGGATTACGTACGCGAAATAGGTACCTGCAATAACGTTTTTCTCCTTTTCTCCTATTTAATAGCGTTTATTATATCTCCCACCTCGAGGAACCTTTTTTACGCACACGAGTCGGTTTATTATCGGTGATTTCCGGTTCACCTTGTGATTGTTGTCGGAATAATAATAATAATATTGCGGTTTCGTATACATACCCATTATAATATTAAACATATTTTTTCCCCGTAGCTTTCCATTCGACCACCGTAGCCGACGGTGTCCTTTCCCTCTGCGGCTCTACAGTCTACACTACAGGTACACTCTACAACAGTTCTCGTCGATTGTTGAATATCCATTGGCCGTGTTGTTGAGTCATCCGTCGGTCGTCGCAGTCGCGAACAACGTTGAACGCTCAGCAGTAGTACCTAAGCAGACGTCTCGCCATAACCGCTGTCGCTCGTTTCCCTCACGTCCGCTTTCGCATTTCGTCATCGCCACACAGTTTCCAAATCCGATTCCTCGTTGTATTATGCAAGTGTATCGCAGCCGCCGTCGCTAGTTTTTCGAATAAACACAATATTTTATCGTTTTGATCGTTGGTCGCCGCTGAACAAACATGAACAGATTCGTTTTGCCGCTGTTAATTGTCTGTCTGGGTGAGTGTTCTGAATTCGCGTCTTTGCCATGGACAATATGGTCATATAGTTACCTATATGGCTATTATACATATTATATGTATCTATAGTATTGTGCCTACTCTCTTTCTAATATTCCCATTGTGTATTATACCAATCCGTATAATATGCGAATGTATGTTTTAGTTATTGGCAATAACGTTAACTGGGGCGTTAGTGGAATCGAAGGAGATACGGATTTGAATGATTTACAAGACACTGTGAAAAAGAAGTTCGGCCCGTTTGCGTCTGGTTTGCCCAATATCGATCAGCTCAATGAATCTATACCGGCCTTAGACGAAGGTGAAAGAGTGTTGAAAGATAAATGTTTAAAAAATAGCAAAGCGAACGACTCTTATGAATTAACTGTGGTAAGTCATTTAGTTCTGTTATTTTTACTTTTAGTCCAATCCATTTGATAAATTAAAAACGTTGAAAGGTTAGGACCTATTTATAATTGTACTGATGCGCATACTAAAATTTAGTCTACGAACTGCACTTGAATATAATGTGGTAAAAATGGCCCAACTGCTATATTTTAAGTCATATGGTAAAGAAATAACTCCGAAAATAACCAGAATAATAACTATTATTGAAAATATACACTATTCATAGTAAAACTAATGAAAATATATTTAAGTAAATAGATAGGTAGGTTAGGTTAGGCTAACTTAAATAGTTTTTTTTTTTTATTATTCATTTTGACTTAACAAACTGGATTATCTCACCTAAACTAAATTTCAATTTAAAACTTGATAACCCTTGTAATCTGTATACCCAATTAATGATTTGATTGTGTCTTTAATAAAAAATTCTTAATAATATGTTATATGAACCTTTTTTAAATGTTTTAAATTAAATTAATTCTTATTTTGTTTAAAATGTAGGTATTAAAGTTTAATGTGTTTAAGGACCATCCTGTATAATACGATAACCTTATAACCTATTGCATATAATATATGTACCTATGTAAATTTAAAAAACCTAACCCAACTGCTTCTACAAATGTGTACAAATTAATAAAATACTAATATACTTATTTACTAGGTACTAACATTATAAGATACCTACTTACTAAAGAGTAAAAATAGTTGGATTCAATAAGACTTTAAATTTTGGAGGGTACTTAATTTTTTAATTTATCTTCCTATTATTTTCAATCAGATATTAATATTATATTTAGTTTATTGTTAATATTTTTAAATATAAAAAAGAGGAAAGTAGATAACGGCTCTGCTATGCAGTAAGTGTTGAGTGTACCTTGTTAATTACCATAGAGTAAGTCACTGTAATGTGTGTGCTAAATTTGAATTCAATGATACAATATAATTACATATGAGAAAACGAATTAAGCTATTTCGCTATTAGTAAATAATACAGTAGTTGCATTAATTTTGGCAAAAAAATTGCATTTGAAAATGTAATGATGTCTATAAAATATAATGATATATATACAAGTTTCAAGTCCCCACAAATAATATTGTGCCATGTACCTACTTATTTTTAATATTTTTAATTACCTGTAATAACAACTTATGAGGAACCTTGTATTACATTTTCAAGCTTTAAACAAAGAAAAATAATGTTTACCTCAATGTACCAACTAGGTTCAATTTTTTCTAGAAACAACTATTATAAAGATATATCTGTACCAAGGAAATTGCTTTGCTGTATAGTAATTAGTAGGTTTCATTTGTACCTAGTCATTGATTACAAATAAAAACTATTCCAAGCCGAAACGTGAGTCAGAATCTACTTCTAAGAATATTTTATAATTTATTAATATTACTCTTAGTATTACGGTGGGTAGGTATTTCAATTGCATGCCTACCTATACTATATTTTAGTTATTGTAATATACTAATATTATATCATATATCATTGTACTAACCTAACTTATAAGTCAACACCAACGTAGGTACAGTACTACAGTAGATGTAAATGGGTTTGTGGGTATAATTAGCTTAAAATCAAGTAGTCTAAAATTCTGAAAAATTCTCTGTAGGTATATAGAAAATAATAATTTGAAAAAAGTTCTTTCGATTAATGATTTTTGAATTACAATAAAATAAGTAAAGTCATTATATTTTTTACTTAATTATAAAACCAATACATTCATTGCACAACTCAGAATCTAAAATAACAATGTTATATTATACCTGCATGGCTGCATGTAGACATAAATACATTCTATAATGACCTTGATGATTTTCAACAATTTTTACCCAAATTATTATGGCCTTCATTCTAACAACATAAATAGTAAATACACATAAATTGTCTACACTAGTAGACAACTCTTAGTGTAATGATCACTGATCAATGATCATGCTGTTTACAAAATTACCTATCGCCATTGAATAGATTTTAAAACACAATGGTAAGGTAGGTACTTGAGTATACTTTTATACAATTTCATTCTATACAGCTTCAAGACATATTTTATGTTTTATTTTATCATAGTTGTAACGTGTAATGTACACGACTCAGCAGGTAACGTCATATTAAAAAATACTTAGCCTTTTCTTATACCTATGTGATGCTTCTGTTCATATATAAACATAGGTAATTTAACAATTAATATATTCTTTAATTAAACACAAATAGAGATCAAAATGGACAGTACGGTCAGTGGCATAATACCTAAGATGCCAATGATTAGACAGGGCTTTCAACTGGAATGTTGACCATTTTTATTTTTTAATTGGTGGTTTTGGCATATTTGGATGTTATACGTGCTTATGGGCTTGAAAAAGAGCATTAAAAATTTAGTTTGGTGTGCTAGGCAAGTAGATAAGAATTATGGATTATGAAGCATTTTCTGTTATCTAGTGAGATTCTTTTTTCGTTTATTGCGGGTCGTCTTGGTTAGACGTTTATCTAATGTTATTGCTAGATATTTATTTTAGTGTGAATTAGGTATTTGTATATTATTTAGGCAATTTCCATTTCATAGATTTGTATTCATTAACTTCAAAGCGTAATTTTTTACCAAATGGAAACCAATCGGCTTAGTTAAACATGACTGTTGGTTAATAGAAACCTTTAACAAAATATTTAATTGCTCCAATAGAAAAATAAGCATTTTTTGAAATGCATTATCTGTAAATTTCAGTTAGGTATTAAAAAACTCTATGAAATGCTAACAAATATAAAATATTCTACAACTATACCTAATTGACATATACAATTTATTTTATACGTATTGATACTTATATTGTATTTATACAATCCTGTTAATAAGTTCAAAGTACATTGGATTTGTACATCGCTACATTTTGTCTGATTGCACAAATATTTTACTCATATTTTAATGAGGTTGGTCAATTATAGTTATATATATTCTTAAGATTTCTATGTTTATGTAATTTTGTATTATGTAATTTATAAAATGCGTGTCATACATAATATATTAAATAATACAATTTACAACAATAATATGTTACAATAATAAAAACACAATATATTTCTACTTAGCATATCTATTACTTCTACTAAAATTATCTGTAGTTTGTAAATATAAATAATTAAATGATAAACACATGGAGGTTATTAGAGTTAAATGAGCAAAATTTATTTTGTGTTAAATCTGATTATAGACCTTCAATTCTCCCAGTTAAACTGGATAAGCAAAATTAAACATTCAATTATGACATAATCAATGCCATATTATTATACCCGATGAGTATTTAATGATTTATATAATTTATTTATTAATTTACCTACAAATATATTATATATATTATATTTCATGATAATTTTTCAAGCACTACAATAGCATTGAAAATGTAAATGTCAACAATATGGTTATTAAAATACAAATAGCATTGGTAAATATTTTTTTAATCAGTTAATGTAACTATTACTGATAAAATTATTCGTATATGCACAATATTAAAAACTAAAAATGGTTAATAAAAACATTTTATTCAGATTTCCATGAAAACTTATATGTTATAAATTATACATGGTTAACTAATCTGCAACAGTGGTGCAAATCATTTAATTTTTACATGGTAAACCTAGACCAACCGGCCCTACTAACAACCGTTATTATGAGTTTTATGAGTTAATCAGTATAATATTTCTTTTACGATATAATTAATTATTATACAACCTTTACCAGGTACTAGGATCTACCATTTAGGTACACTCAAACCTACCATAATTTCCTGCTCCATTTATCAACAATATCAAATCAAGTTTTTTATTACTATTTACTCAGAAAGTAAGGAAATCGTAATATTTTAATGTAGGAACCATAATTGTTATCTACAATACATTATTGGTTGGTCATACATTTTTTAAATGATTTATTTTACAATCTATCACAAAAAAGTTAAGAGAATCAAAATAAAATGTATTATGCATATAATGACGTATATGAATATTGAATAATAGTTTTGTTTATTATTTTTTATTTTTATTAGGTAGGTAATTAATATAAATTTTATTTCAAAATACTTAAATTCCTATTTCGTATTAAGGTTATCAATAAATACATCAAATTACAAAAACTGTTAGTCTGACTAAAATTCCAACTTTGAACTTTAAAATTATAAATCTACTATGTAGTAATAATTATATACCTATTAATATAACATGAGATTTATATAAGATAATAATATTATATATATATATTATATAAGATTTTGTATTTGTTTATAAATACTTATCCTTAAAACCATTTAATTTTAATTTTTTATGTAAACAATACATTTTTTTATAACTTATATATTCTTATTATTAGTTTATAGTTATTGTCTTATTGACATTGTTATTTATATTGTATAAAAAATATTTTAGGAAATTGATATTAATATATAATTACAGTAGGTGATAAGAAAACAGTAAATTAAGTTTTTGTGGTTAGCAAAATATTGAATTTTTATAAAAGTCATCTTGGAATAATAAAAATGTTCAGATAAAATAATAATAATAATAACTCTATAAAGATTTGCTCATTCAAATATTTTTTTATTATTATTATTATTCAATTATTTACATATTTCCTATTATTTAATTGATGTATATAAATACGCTTAAATTGTTTAAATAATTTAATTTTTGTTTTTAGGAGGCGAAGAAAGATTTTGAAGTTTGCGTAAAATCTCTAATTGATGTTACAGAACTAAAGAAAGAGATTAATGAAGCTAAACCTAGAGGTGATCTTGATATGGTATTTAAGAAATACTGCAAGTGAGTAAAAAAAAAAAATAGATTAAGGGACTGGTCCAATGTGTAGTCTACCAACAAGTTTATGGTCTAACATGTAATCAATTGGAAAATGAGATCTACCTTTTTATATATTATGCTACTTAAAGTGTATATACTTACTAATATGTTGCTTGTTAAGTTTTTTACTACAAAAAAATTATTTAAACCTGATAGAAAAATCAACAAATATTTAATTATTTTATTGAGTGACACGATCATCACCTTGCTTCTTTAAGGGGCCTCGCTATGGCATTGATTTAAGGAGAATCATTTAGGCAATTTTTAATCTCGTTGTCGCCACCCGAGATCTATGTGTTTGTGGTAAATGATTATTAGTGTGTGTGGCGTCTATGTGGGTCAATTAAACCGATACGGAGGGCTCTCGCACACACATGTCAATATGTAATATTGTGATCATGAAAAAATGCTTATTTTTTAATCAAACTTATGAATGTTTTTTTTGGAATTAGTCCAACAATACGTCGCAACGATTGTCTCAATTTGCATTCTGACAAAATATTCTTTTTTTCCACAACATGTACAAGGGTTCGATCGAGGCACATTTTTAAAATTGTATTTAGTTAATTAGGTAAATATTGAAGTTGAAAATTCTGAATTTTTTTGAATTTTTTTTGCAATTTAAATTACAAAAATTAAAAGTGTGGCTCGATCGTTCCCTTGTATATATCAAGGACAACCCAAATATTTTTTCTGAATGAAAAATCTTGATAATCGTCGACACGTATCGTTGGAATTAGAAACAGTAGTTTTTGACAAAAAAAGACGTGGTAGTGAGGCCCCTTAATAGTGGAGAGGCACTATTCATTTTAAATTGTATTTGGTCTTGTCTAACTCCATAATGATTCTATTGTTTGAGAATGAACTGTCCAGTATTAGGATACACAAAATACTCAGTATGATTCACAGTTTAGTGAATAAATCCAGGGTCTTTCAGAGTATTATATACTTGACACTGATTACTGTGATTCATTGTACCAATTCTTTCCTCTCTTTCTATAATTAGAAAATTGTTTGTCAATCTCTTTTTTCTACAATGAAAAATTGTCGTTCAGTTTTGTTGTTATGATTACAAGACAAACCAAATACCTACAGGCTTTGTATTTGATTTCTACAATTCCATTGATTATTTTTACCTGAGCTGCATTTTCATAATTTGAAGTATCTTGTATGACATAAGTAAACGCTAAATAGTAATTGAATGATATTTTAAGAATTGAATACGTAAACACTCCTACAAATCCAGTCGCATCAATGTCATTAAAATATTATTATATATTGTTTAAATATCGGTTATTGGTGTATTACACATTGGTCTGGTCTTTAAATTAAAAGTAAATACAAATTTATAAATTGAGATTTTTATTTTTAGAAAGTCACCAGATTTTAAGGAGTGCGTTTTAAACTTCACATCTACCATAGATGTGTGTTTGGACGAAGGTGAAAAAGATAGCAAGAAAATTCTTCAGAATGTCACAGAAGCTTTATTATCATTTGTATGCCATGATGAGGGTGACCGTATAGCATGTAAGATAATGTTATTGATATAATGTTTTTTAAAAACTTTTATTCATGTATTATATAAATTATATCATAAATTCATAACTGAATTGTAATTATTTGTCTTTAAACAATAATAATATACTGTATGTTTATTTTTATTTAGTATTTTATTCAGAGGGTGGTCCAGATTGTTTAATGGATAAAAAAGAAGCTATACAACACTGTCTAAATACATCATTCAGTAAGTACATAGTTAATGGTGAACCAAGCTTGGCTAGCTTACCAGCATTCAAATTTGAAGAAGATCAATGCAAGTATGTATCTTGTACCTTGACAATTTTGTGCTTAATGATGAACTAATAGAATTTACTTATTTTATTTCACAGGAGTATGTCTGAGCTACAAGTGTGTGTAATTGCTGAGTTATCAAAATGTGGAGAACCAACACCCGCTAATATTATCGAATCATTGTTCGAGTTTGTACGTCGATCAACACCATGTAAAGAATTTCAGAGTGCTCAAGTACGGAAAACATCTGCAGGTGTTTCGTTACACGCAATGATCTCTATTACAGCATTATCTAGTTTAACAATCCTGTTAGGTCGAATTGGATTTTACTAGTATACTGGCAGTACTTAAAGAATAATTAAACAGTTTTAAATAAGGCCTATAATCAAAATCCTTAATATATAATAAGACCTATGTTAAACCAAACTAAATTTATATATTTTATATAAATATTAGACTGTAATGTTATTATTCAAGAATACTCGCCCCCCCCCCCCCCACTTTTTTGACATATTTGTGTAGCAAAAGTTAACTTGTACAAATCAATTTGAATAGTATAATGTAAAATTGTATTTAACCAGTATATATTTTTCCAAACTATAATCGTAATTTAAAAGTGTTCAAATTATATAGTTATAAACAATATTATGATCTTTAATTGTGAAGCAATAAATAATTCTTTAGAAAATAATATAATAATAAAATAATATCAGAAAATAAATGTAATTACACCAATCTAAAATAATATATTTTTTTTAATGAAAACAATGTTAAAATTATTTTGTAGTGACAATATTATTTAGTGTTCAAAATCATGAATTAGTTATTCTTAATTATTTAGGTGGTTGCAATGGCCTACTACTTTAATCTCAAATTGTTTATGTTATTAATTATGGTCAATAAGTTTTGGTGTTTAGGATAAAATCATAACTTATTTTGTACACACTAACATAAGTGTGTACAAGAATTTTTTTTAATTGTCATTTATGTTTTTTATGTTTATTTATTTTATATGTGTAACCCCAAAATAAAAAAATATATATCTAATGTTTAGTATTGTATAATATACTGCTTTATTACCAACTTAAGACCATACATAAAATATTCCTATTAAATACATTATGAGTTAAAATAATTTATGTGATACAATCTATATTATTGTTAACGAGTTATATTAAAAATTATTAATTTTAATTCAAATATATATTGCTATAACAATACAGTCTCAAAATCTTAAGGGTACGTCTTACCCACATGTGTCTCTGTCTTATGAACGCGTAAAATAGCAAGTTGTATTTTTATAATAATCTATTTAAATTTATTATGAACATATTAAAATTGTAATTTTTTTTTAATTTTAAAATGCTCACAACTTTCGCTAAGTTGAACTGACAGAAAAAACAAGTGTGACACCCTAGATAATATTTTTGAAAAAATTTGATTTTAAAAATAACTGCAAAAAATGGATTATTTTGAACATATAATATGGCACATTTATAAAATAGAGATAACCTGTGCTGGTTCGACATTCTGTAATTGAGATTTGAATTCATTCATTTTGTTAATAGAGCAATAAAAATATATACCAAACCTTAAAAAAAGGCTCGTTTTCATACATTGTTTATTCTACCGATGACTATGATGATTATGAATTTCCTTTCTTATTCAACCAAAATGGAAAACTTGCATGTGGCTAATTGGATATAGCACTTGCTATAAATCGAAAATGCTTCAAATTGTTCTCTAAATGTTCCTGATAGGTATTTCTAGGAACAGTTTGAAATTTTCACAATAATGTCAAGTAGTTTTTGAATATATAAGCTACAAACAGGTACATGATTCAACTCTTGTCTAGAATATAAATTCTTTATTTGTGGCCATAAAAGGAAAATTAGATGCATGATTTTCCCTCATCTGCCCAAGCAACCAATGGTAACCATTAATGTATAAAAAAAAATACTAATTATTTGATATTTGAATATTTCTCCTTTTATTATTATAATCTGTAAGGTGTACCAATAGCGGCCATCTGTAAACATAATAATTTTCGATATTCATCGTAAATCTCGAATCCTAGTGTGTGGACCTACTTTTCCAATTTTTCTTTCTGTAAAAACCATACGTTTAAAAAAAAAAATCTGTCAATAATTGTCCGGTTGACTTCAAGTGATTAGGTACCATTATTGTACCAATGAACAGCATTTAATTTTAAATATTTTTTATTAACATCTTGAAAGTATAAATTTTTGGTACTTTTAGCAAACTATATTATTGTATGTGATGACTGGCATAGGCGTGCGCACGGGGAGGGGGGCAGGGTGGGCAGCTGCCCCTCCTGCGAGCTGAAATTTTCTTCCAAATATTGTTTTTAAAAAACATAATATTATAATAATATAATTTGTATATTATAATGAATAATATATTAATTATTAATATTAATACTTCATCATACAGATAATGTACCCAAAAGTACTATAAAAAATTGTGATACGTGGAGAAAATGGTTAACAGAGTTTAATAGTGGAAGGGAAACTATATTCAATAATATATTTAAAATGTTAACAATATTTGTTACTATTCCTGTAACTAGTTGTTCTTGTGAAAGGGCGTTCTCAAAATTAAGCTTAATAAAAACCAAATTACGTAGTACAATGCATCAGGATCGACTAGATGGACTTCTCACCATGTCAATTGAACAGAAATTGGCCTATAATCTTAATATTGATGACATAATTGAACAATTTAAAATATTATCTCCTTCTGAGAGAAGAATGGTACTCTGAAGAATTAAAGAGCTAAAATTTGTCTTTTGGTAAATTTTAAAGAATGGTTTTATTTTGTTTGTTTATGTACATATTAATATAATATAAATAAACTTTGAAGTTTCAATATTACTATATCAAATTTGTAGCTAAATTAATGATTTTTAAAACTAAAATACTTCCATGACTAATATTAATTGAACTAACTAATAAAGTAATAACCAAAATAATATTTAACTATATATTATAAAATAAATATATATTTTATTACATTCTGCCCCCCCCCCCACTGTCAGCATGGTATGCGCACGCTTATGATGACTGGTGACCATATGTAACGTGTAAGACGTATCATGTCATTTACATAGGCTATGGTGGTACCTAATACCTATGGCCCATTGGTATGACATGGAATCAAATATGATAACTATTTGATGAATCTGAGTGTTTAATAAGCCAACCTATGCAGCATGTACGGAAAATTGTATTTGTACTAAAATGTAATATCAACGAAATAAGTGGTCAACAATTTTTATTTTAGATTCTGTGCAGAGCGATGAATATATAGGTACTTACACTTATATCGATATATTGATTTTACAATGTGTTTTTTTCATATTGTTTTTATGTCTGTGTAGTGTGTACACGAAAAGTAGTCGAAATAATGCTTAGACTTCAATATCTTGTTCGATGGGAAAGTGAATCTAGTTGGTGCATTTGGAGGTCAAAATTTAAAATTTCCAGTCATTTTTAAAAACACCGAGAAAAACAAAAAAAAAATTTAAGGAAAACCGGGAATTTTTACGCAAATTTGGTTTTCCGACAAAATCCAAATTTTCGTTTTTGATGTAACTCTAAAACAAATTTCCATGTATATGCATGGTAGATACAATATGTAGATATGCAATTTTACTAGTTGTTTATATTAGTATTTTCTATACACCATATAACATTTTCAATATATTTTGATTTTCTTTAAGCGGTTTACGGATATTTTCAGTTTTAATTTTTTTTATTTGTTTAACTGTCAATAAAATGTATTTTGTTGGGTAAAAAAGCGTTAAAAATTAATCCAAGGCTCCAGATGTATTGTAACAATAGTAGTTGATAAATAGTAAAAATACCTACGTAGGAAAAATTTTTATATTTTTTTATAAGCATTTAAAGTTCAAATTTTGACAACATTTAACAAAAAATAAATAAAAATATAAAAATAAATTTAATTTAATTATGATTTAGTAGTTAAAAATGTATAAAATGTTCAACTTTTATAGCTAAGGATTGAAAATGTAAAACAATGTTCCGCGTAAGTAGGTTAATCTGTTACCAAAAAATATCAAATATATTAAAATGCAGTTTTTTTTATAGTTATTTTATATGATCAATTTTGGACGAAATTCCAAATTACATAATACTATCAAATAACCAAGAATTTAGTTATTTTGTTGTAATTTTATAATATTAATTAACTTACCAGCTACCGTATTAATAATAAGTAATCTATATATATAAAAATGGAGACAGAATGTATAACAATTCATCAATTGAGAAAGGCTGGTTCGATTTGGCTCAAATTTTTTTTAAGATGTTCGTAGTTGCCAGGAGAAGGTTTTTACAAAATAAAAATTAAGGAAAATCTCCCGGAAAAATAGGAAATCTGGATGTAAAGAATACAACAGTGGCGCAATAGCGTTTTATATATTTGCGCCACTGGTACTTCCTTAACATTTTTAAAAATTTCAAAATTTCAAAAATTGTAAATTGTTCTTTTTTTCCGTAATCTTTTTTTCTGTTGTCTTTTTTTCCGTGTTCTTTTTTCTGTTGTTCTTTTTTTCCGTGTTTTTTTTTCTGTTCTTTTTTCCGTGTTTTTTTTTTCCTTGGCCTTTTTTTCCGGGATTCCTATAAAGTATAGCTAAACAAAACTAGAAGTCATCCGGAAGAATAGATGTAATGATGTAAAGATGTAAGTACGCTTTTATTTTTGTAATATTAATGTACCTAGGTATAGATATGGTGATAACGATTAACGAATAACGATGACCCGACGACCGTTTATAGGGTTTTTTAATTATGTTATTAACGTTTTTGTTGGTGGTGTGGGAGGCAAAGCCCCCACTTAATTTACTTATTATACAATTACTGCGGCTGGGGTCCCCCTAATTTCAAGGTATAGTTAGGCCTATAATCTATAGGTACCACCAAATTGTACCAAACATCAAGACTTTGCTATAAGTATACCTATTAATTGTAAAAAAAATGTTTTTATTGTATAGATAAATTAACAAAAATATAAGTAAAGAAATTGTTTAGATACATTTTTCTTGATAAGTTGAATGTGATGACGTAAAATTCTATTATTTACTATAATATTGTTCAACAATAAATTATAATTTGTAACACACCAAAATACAGATATACACCAATTGGCAATCAGTGAATCATCTATACTTAATATTATATTACACATTTAATAATAAACATTAACCATAATACCATATAGGTACATACATTGATAAATAATATGAATATAATACATGAAAAATTACAAACTCTCAAATATTGTACTATTGACTGAGTATGCAATATAATGTATAGGTAGTTACTTAATCAATAGTATCATATAATTAGATTAATTGGCCCACGTAATTTAGCAAAAAAACAATACAATACAATGCATAACACATAATTTTATAACCTAATCGACACGATTGATTTACATAATAATATTATAATACTAGGTCATGGCATTTATATTATTAGTATATTGTAAATTTGTACCTATAATAGTATGTGATGTTATAATATACAGTCAACAGATCGATAGGAACTTATGTTGAGACGTTGAGTTAGGTATACGGATGGAATGAGAAATCAGCCGTATCGCTTTGACGAATAGTAGGTAAGTGCCTACCTATTAATATTATTTGTTACTCGTTAATAACTCGCATCACATTTTACCCCATCAATAAATAATACAATCAACTGTTACTGTTTTATCGCCCCGTATGTAGTGACAGCACCATTTGGGTCTTTCAAAATATCAGCTGTATCGGGTAATGGTTCGTACGATTCTCTGATTTCCTTTCTGTGCTGCATATAGAGCCACCTTAAATAAAACAACGAAATTACACGTTTTACATAGGTATTATTATTTATAAACATTTATAAAATTATAACCATATAGTTTTTTCTACGATTGAAATCACAAAATCAATTTTATATTTTAATTTCCAGTTTGTTTCAATAACGGTAATAACATCGATGCATCGATAACGATAATCTGCTATAATTTTATTTTGTCCGTTAAACTACAGTCATAGAAGTAAAATTGATGTAAAAATGCATAGCTATGAATTATGATCCCGATTCCCAATGGGTTTTAGAGTAAAAGTTACTCTTTTACTCTTTTAGAGTAAAATTATTAAGTAAGATGTTTCGCCTCACTGCTTCACAACCGTGCTGCTATATATTATACATCATATTACATTTAAATTTTCATATTTAAAAATAATTCATATAATGCAAAAAAAGTTTATCAATAAAATAACTTATTAGTTAATTTAGTAAAAATTGAATTAAATAAATAATACAGCCATATTATAATAGGTAGGTACCTACGACGTATATGATGGCTTAAAATGACTTGGTATACCTACTATACCTATACCCTGTTTACTGATGACCATGATAGACATAATTGTAAATTTATTATAATAACATTACATGGACATATAAATAATAAATAGCTAGGTATGAGGTATATAATATACTAACTACTGAGTACTTACAGATAGAGAAAAATGGTCGGGACCGTTATGGCCGCAGTGACTAAGAAATAAGCGCTGGGGAAGTAGTCCACGGTGGATTCATACACGTAACTATACAATGGACCACACAAAATGGGTACAACGTTTTCCCCGATGCCTGTGACTGCGCTGACTTGACCTACAAAAGAAAAACAATAACGAAATTGTAAAACTGTATTATGATAATAATGGGTACCTATATCGTATATGTGAATTGCATAGGGTACTCACCAAGTTCTTGGGCCGGAATTATTTTGTTTATGATCGATTTCATGGAAATGATGGCCGGTCCTTGTAAGCAGTTCACAAGCGCCCCTGAAATCGAGATTTTTCGTTATACTATGAAAATGGTTCAAATTTACAATATTGTTATTATTCAGAAGTATAGAATGCCGACAGTAATATTAATGATATTCCATATTAATATATTATAATATTATGCCGGTATTCGTATTCGCACCGATGACGTTTTTTTTTGGCACACTACACTGCCACTCACCTGAATAGAACACGACTACACTAGTGGCGGATATGAATATGAATTGCGAAATTAATTTTCCAGTGGTAGCCACAGTGCCGATCAACGCGTCGTCAACGCCGAACTTTCTGACTACGACCCCGAGAACAAAAAATGTTCCTGTGAGACATAAACAAAAAATTCCGAATTAACTATGACAAGCTTACAACAATGACGACAAAGCTATGTGCTAGCTAGTATTTATAATCGATGATAATACTGAAGTAAATTTTCAATATTACTGACCCACGAGATTGATGCACATCGTGGTGGTCGAGTACACGCTGAATTCTACTTCGTTCCAATTAAACTTGACTCGAGTAAACAAATACGCAACGCCTTTCTCACCTATAGAATTCCAACGAATAATAACATGAGTATAATAATAGGTATAAGGTACTAGGGAAGACGCACACATTTGCAATATTTGAAATAATATTTTGATGCATTTTTAGTGCATATATTTGCACAATGTTACAAAAATATAATCAAATATTTATATTTGAATAACAGTTTATATTAATAGCGTACCTCTGAAGGTCAATAATATTATAATACATAATTAATATTATGGAACAGTGTAACATAGCTATATTTAAATTAACGTGTAAAAACGAATTAATAGGTATATTTATAATATTGTATAAAACGTTTTATACAGGTACATATAACGGAGATTTGTTATTACTGGTAAGATATTTAAATAGATTTTGATGACATGGTATTTGGAAAATCATAATAACAACTAATAAGGGACTAAATGTATTTAGTTATGTATTTATTTTTAATCTCTATTGTATTAATATTATTCAAATATAAACTGTTGTTTTAAATTTAAAACACTTCGAGGTTTGACCACACATTTGTAAGACATTAGTGAAAAAAACGAAACAGATTTATACGATAATTATTATTAGTCTAGTTTCTGCATTAAAAATTCTAAAGACGGGATTTAAAATAGTTCAGGACTCTTATGGGGACTCGATATCGTGATTTTCTGTTTTTGTCTAACACACGCGCGACATAGTATTTTAGACGTGTTTTTTGCCAAACATACCAATTGATCTAATGAAGCAATAAGAATTCTGAATATTTGAATTTGTCCTCATGGTCTACTTGAAATCGACTTTCCCACATTTTTGATTTTAACTTTGAAATTTTAACTAAAAATTGAAATACTAGAATTTTTAAATACTCTTTTTGAAT
>NC_042496.1:26683915-26754930 GCF_005508785.2 Acyrthosiphon pisum
AAATTCAAATCTTCAGAATTCTTATCGCTTCATTAGATCTAATTGGTATGTTTGGCAAAAAACACGTCTAAAATACTATGTCGCGCGTGTGTTAGACAAAAACAAAAAACCACGGTATCGAATCCCCTTAAACTGGTTTTTATTACAATACATGTTTCACATGCCATACTATCACGACTCTTGAATTTTGGTTACTAGGTATAGGTAGTAGGCTCTTACTGTTACAGTTATAGGTACGTTACGCAACATGACAACATTTCGAAGGGAATTAGGAAATCTGAATACATTCTGACCTTGAAAATTGTATTCAAAATCCCTCATAAGTTGTTTTTACAGTAACATAAAAATATAAAATCTCAAAAATACATATAACTAAAATAATATTTTTTACATACATTTCAAGTTCAAATTTTAACAAAATTAAATATTTAAACAAAAAATAATGATTTTAGTTATTTTGTTGTGATTAAAAATATATTATTTGAAGAGATTTGAAACCACCACGTGTATTATTATTTGTTTAGTATTTATCGAAATATAATATCAAAAAAAATCTTGAAAAAAAAAACCTTAAATGTAATACGACGGTGATCAATAATAATTTATTTCGCACAATATTCCGCCTCTGGTCAGCAATAAGAATATACAAATTATGCTGAATAGGTATATAGCTGGTATTTGATTATTTATAAATAATTAAAATACGGCTTGTGTAATTTCACTAATTGATGCGAGTTCGTAATGATATACCTACTTGTGTACCCTGTAGGCTGTAATTATTAATAATACCTATCCTATCGTGATTTCAGAATTTAATACGCTTATTGGGTAACTAAAAGTAACGGAATGTACACCTACCTTATATACTTACATAGGTAACATGAATGAGAATAAAAAAACGTGTATGACGAATGAAACGTGTTATTAAATATTATTTTCCCTTGGCAGTTATTAATATGTTGATTAAAAAAAAATCTCGTCGAAATTTTTTTAGTATACCTACCTTCTTAAGATAAACGATCAACGATATTATATTATGCGCTATAATATCAATTATTATTTAAACATATATATTTATAATCAAAAACAAGAAGTGTTATGCACCTAAACGCTATGATAATAATAGTACCCAGCTATTATCAATTAAATTCCGATAAAAATTAAAGTATATCAATATTGTAATTGTTTAATTTCCAGGAAGTATAATATTATAATTATTATCTATCGGCCGGCTATTCGATAAATTGGAGAACTGATAATAATATTAAAGTATTAACACTAATTGTTATTAATATGTTTTATTTTAATAGGTACATCAGACGCCGTTCTTTGAATTTATTCAAAATTGTTTTGAATGAAACCTTTTGGCTTTTTATGTTATTTATTCAGGTTTATTGTATTGGTAGGTACATACCATTAATCTATACGTTGTTTAATATTTTTCTTACTATTAGGTATATCTTTACTCGAGATACAATATAATTATATTAGATATTTATTACATTATTAATAGGTATTATGATAATATTATTATATATTTAAATTATACAAATTGAAATTGGATTTTCTCGGATTTATTGAAAGTTCAACAGATGAGGTTAGGTTAGGTCTACTATTATAATCGTCTTTACAAGTTTTATACTGCTAACACTGCACAACAAAATATTGTTTCAAAAACTATTATAATAAGTAATAACTATATTATTAATTAATGTAGGTACCTTGCAATGGGCCCATGATTCCAGTTATGAGCAACGTCAAAGCGATAACTTTCATTCTTCTATTGTTTTTTTCCTTTTTGAATGTCACTTTGAACGCGTCAACTATGTGATTTAAACTGAAAAAGAACTTGATACGAGACCAATAAGACCTTTTATGTTTCATACCCGAATCGAATTTTATCTGTTTTGTATCGTGAACGAAAATGTGAGCCATCCAAATACTGATGCAACAGAGTATCAAAGCTATGATGTATACTCCAGTAAATCCAAGTTCACGATATAATATACCTGACAAACCAGTACCTATAGGAAGACATAAGGCCATTGTCGCGTTTACTAGACCAACTCTTAAGGTTTTATTTTGTTCCTATATGTAAAAAAAAAATAGGTATATTAATGTATATACATTTTAATTATATTACTAACTACTTCATAAAAGTTTAAGGCGTTAGCCGTTAGGGTTTGGACAACTTAATGCGTTGTAGTTATTATGCATTTTAACTCAATAAATACGACCTTGTTAATAAAATAATTTCGTAAGCTAAACAATTTATGTATTTCTTCAAGGAGATAATGATAGGGTACCCCATCATGGAAAAATTTTTGTGTGAAATCGGTGATTATAATGTATAATGTTAAATAAATACTAAACAGTGTCTTACAAATAATATATACATATATATAAATATATTATTATATTTACTAAGTTAAAGTTAGGTGAGTACTTGATGCTGTTTGAAATAAGTTAATAGTTTATCTTAGAAAAGTATATTTACCAAATAAGACTACCTATATTTTTTATTTATCTAACAAAAAGTGACATTTAATGAATTTTAATTAATAAACTTTCATTACTGACTATGACACATTTATTAATATGTTTTATGTATATTAACAACTTTAATGTATAATATTATATTTTACTTCCTTCAGGCAATCAAACCAAACTATGTTAAATTATTCAACTATTATAAAATATTAGTCTGGACCTAAATGCATTTCTATTTTATGTAGGATAACGGAATTTAATTATAAAATAATAGCATGTACATTTAATAGGACATTTAACAAAATAATTTATTTTTAATTTGTAATTAGACAAGAGAATTCTTATGTAATCCCTAAAATAAAATGCATGGCCTATTAAAAAATCTATGATGATCACGATACTTACAGTACCAATAGTTAACAATATTATGAAAGTTGTGCAATATGAAAAATTAAGAAAATTGAGCAACTCGGTGAATAACTTGTGTAGACATTAGAGTAGATATACCTACTGTATTTCAAATAACTGTATAATATGTGACTAAATAAATAACCGTTTACACATAATAAATTATATACACAACTACGTAACTACGTCTTAAGTAGATTCAAAAAATAAAAAGCTTCATTGGTATAATAGGTATATATGGTTATCTAAACTCTGAAGTAAGTACCTATACTTTAATTACTCAACAGAAATGTATTTGCTTAATAATCATTAGTTGCCTACACAATGTAGAGTTCTAATTTTCAAAAAAAAACCTAATTAATGCTGGGCTAAACAAAAAAATGGTGATACTTATACTTGTTATACACGAATAGTACCTATAGGTAAGTAACATAATAATATTATATCAATAAATTAATGTCAAATTCTTAATAAATTGATAGTATTAAAGTTAACAATATACCCAATTATTATACACATATTGTGCTTTTCTAGAAATTGTCATCCAAAAAGCCGTAGCCGCTTACCGTGCTGTGGTCGCCCACGTACGAGAACACGGCCATGTACAAGACAGTCCAGTAACCGGTGACGGCGATCGGCAGCGACTGCCACAGGCCCGTCACGTTCATGGGCAGCTCGTCAAAGAAGTAGACGCAAACCAGCAGGCCCAAGTTCCGGGCCACCTCGCCGTAGACGGGCAGCAACATGCACGGCCGCCGCAAACGGTTCCGGTCGCTCCACGAGCCTAGGAACAGCACGAAGACGGCCGGCACGCTGCTCTGCAGTATCGTCTGCCAGATGAGCATGTCAGCGACCAGCTTCTGCACGGCGATCTCGCTGTCGGTGAGCATGCTGCTGTTCTTGTCCTTGTTCTCCAGGTCGTCGCATATTTCCGTGCTCAGTTTCAGGTCCACCCGGCACGCCTTCTGGATGTTAAGGTTCTGGTTGGCCAATATGACCAGTATGGACGCTATCAGGTACGGGAACAACATCGGTTCGACGGTCAAGTTCCGTAGCAGCATCTTGCGCAGCGGTTCCTTGTCGCCGCCGTCGCCGGTCTTCGGCTGTCCCATCACGAGACGATCTGTGTTCGTCGCTGGAACGTCCTCCCTCATCGCTGTGTGTCGCTTTTGATATTATTATTGTAACTAGTAGCGATGTTGGTATAGTTCCATGCCTTGTAAGAAAATAAAATCCATAAAATATTTTTGAATCTAATAGCTTATTTTACAGAATGTGCTAGGTACATTAGTTTTATAAATCAACACATATTTAAATTATTTGAAAAATGATAAATCGATATTTATTTTTATACCATAATTTATAATAATGTGTGATATTAGGTGGCTCAATCACTTTAACTCTCAATAAGGTAATGTTTGATTTATCGGCAAGGCCAGGATGAAAAATTACCATAGAATGTACCTACGCGGTTTCCGACAGAACCTATGCCTATTCAGTTGCAAAACTTATAATTGATGCGACCAATAGTTAATTAATTAATCAGACAGCCGACGTCAATTTCTTTTTGAAAATTTTAAAAAACTACATTAATCATATTTTAATGTTATTTAATAATCACTGGTAAAAAACACTTATTTTATAAAAAAATATTAAAATGAAAGTCGCAGTAAAACTGTATGTAAAATTATTTTCTAGGTTAACATTCACGAGCTGATGTTACCATTGATTTTTAAATGTACGTATATGTTATGGTATTTTTTATTACTATAGGTTCATAATATAGTCGTACAATTCTTGTAGACTATTGGTAATGCATACTATTAATACTTGATAAGACAACACTAATGTGCCATTAAAATTATTTAATTTTAACTAATCGCCATACATTAATTTATGAATTGAATGATTGAATAATTACAGCCAAATGCCAAAAGGCATATTTTTTTAGGTATCTAATTATTACCAGAAGTCAGATTTTTTATATCTCAATTTTTTTTATTTTATAATAAAAAAAAATTGAGATATAAAAATCTGACTTCTGTATTTATTGGTGCTATGAATTTTGTTTACGATTTGTATAATAAAAATGGTTTAGTTATTTCGTAATATAATATATTAGAAGCTGCTTAAATTTATTATTTTTAATACATTAATAAAAATGATTTAAAATATTGAAATACCTATACAATTTTATAATTTTACTGCCGAAGATAATCAATTTTAAAACTATGTTTCAAGGCACTTGCAATTTTGTTTTAGATGCTTAAGAACAAATTATACAAAGTATCCTACCTTGTTTGTCCTTGTAAATTACTTAGGCTTTCGCTTTAAATAATTAAAAAATATATATCTGATATTTGCTATCTGTGGTGAATCCAAGGGCGGGGGTGGTCGCCAAGTAAATAGCAATACCACCGGCATTATTTAAAAAAAACTTAATCCAAATGTTGAATATACAGATATATACAATAAAAATAAATAAATAAAAACTAAATTTACCGACTATATTATGATAAGCAATAGTTGATAAAATATACTCAATATAGTATTACGCTGTGTACAGTTTATCAGAACAGAACGTCCTCACTTAACAAATTATTATAATCCACACAATAATAATCAAAAGATAATTTAACTACTAAAATGATGGTCCAGTGGTCCATTATATTGAGTGCGTTGTGTAATTTATTTTAGTGAAGGAGAATGCGTGTCAATATAATCAAATTTTGTTTTAATGAAATCGGTCAAAAACTAATTTTTGTAGAGTTGACTTTTATTTTTCAGATAAAAAATTAATACTGGCAGAATGTATATGTTTTTTGCACGTAAAAATATCGTACCAAGGGATTTTGATGAATTTCACGATCATTTGAACTTATATAGGTACTTATCAAAAAAAAAACGTGGTAACAACTAGATTACTTTCTTATAAAAGATGCTGTTGAAGATATTCGAAGCATTTTTGTCCCAAAGGTGATGAGTGATGACAGACACAAAAAAAACACACATCGTTGTAAAATCATTACATTGATCGCTCCACTCAGAAATCAGAATCTGAAGTGTAGGTATAATCCAAAGTCTTAATCATCCAATTTTTATCTATAAATTCAGTATTTTTTTTTAATCTTTCCGTGTTTTCTCAAATATATATAGATCATTTTCCGTGATTGTAAAAATCAACTTTCGGACAATAGTAGTTTATTAGTTATAATAGTACTTATTTAAAGTTTTGACGAGCGGAGTAGTGAGCCAACATTTGGCAGGGTATCATGTACCACTCCACTCTTCTCATCTATACTTTAAAATTTAAGTTTATAACTCATAAAATGCTCGTTCAAAATTGTATTTTTATATGTCAAAATACATAAAAATATTAACGATACATAATTTGCTTAGCAATATTTTGTTTTCAACGATTTGAAATTATGTAAAAAAAAAATATTTTTAAAAGCGTTAATTATATTTAAAATAAAGAGTGTTTTATACTAAATGGATCACCCGGTACATAAAAGCCTGGGTTTCAAATGTTCAATACAATATTATGGTTTAATATTTTACATTTTATTTAACACTTTATTATAAGCTTATAGCCAGTATAATATATAGGCTATTATAGCGTAATTATTTAAAAAACATTAATTAGTATATGCCATATGGATATATAGTAGATCCTAGTAATCAATCCCGCTCATTTTTTAGAATTCGCGATAGAATGTTTCGAGGTAAACGTGATTTGAGTCCACTTCGGGATTGATTGTGTTTGGTTTGTAATGGAGTGTGCTCCTTTTGTGAGGTTTACACTTTTCTTTTTACATTTTTAACTAGATGTTATTTCAGATCCTAGGTTAAAATGTACCTCATATATTTATATCGTTGTGTAATATTGGTACATATATGTATAGGCCACGAGGTTTTAAAACATATTCTTAGGAATATTGTTGTTCGTTAACTCTTGTTTGGGACGCTGCATCTCATACTTTCCGTATGAGTAAGCACTAAGCGATAGTTGAGTGTACTCACTAGTCTTATTATCAAGTGGAAAATTAAATACAAGATACAATATGGCTTACTAAATAGGGTATAGGATTTTTATCCGGTTTAGTTCTCACATTATTAATGTGTATTTTCCACTTATCTAAACTATGATATGGTGTTATGACGTATTATGATGTACCTATGTCGTATTTGAAATAATATTGCAATTAAGTCTCTCGAGTCTTGGTGAGAAAACAAACGGAATGATTGATGCCATAAATAGATAATATCTATCGACTATTAAGGACAATAGTATTTAAGTGAAGTGGAAAATATAATATGCTCAGATCTTGTCTGACACAATAATTAGGTACATTTTACAAGTCTTCTCGAATTTCTCTATATGAAGCTGCAAAAATATCTAAGTCTATCACGGTTAAATTTTGATCTGGTGTTTATATTATAGTAACGAGTTGACATTCTCTATTGGATTTATCGATATTTTCCGAAATATTACAAACACTGATAAATCGGAATTTCGTAAATCAATACGATGTGGTAGGTATATTATCTGCATATACAAAATAATACTTTCACTTCCTAATCGTCGTAATTTAAACTACATCCATAAAAAAGAGTATGTTGAAATCAAATTTTCTATAACAAGTCCTCACTAATAATAATTTTTGTTCACAAAATTCGATTTTTTTTCATGTAGGTACCACAACAGGAAAAAAAATATATTTTTTGGTTATATCTAGAGATGTAAGCTTGAAAAATTTTTTTTTTATTGAAAATTTCTTTTTTTTGTACTTTTCTTAAATTAATTAATTTTTAAGTTTAAATAAAATTTTAAAATACTTTGTAAAATTACTGTTTAATTTTTATTTACATTGTAACAAGTATAACGTCAGAATCAAACAAAACACTTATAATAAAAAAAAATATAATTTGGGTAAAATTGAGGAAGTGACTCAAACAATAAATTACCTCCGTTAAAAATTGAAAAATCAATAATTGTAACAAACGATTATACACTCATAATAATTTATACTAGTGTAAAAATACAACATTTTTAATAAAAGATAAAAATGCACATTTATTACCGAGTTAAATATTATATTTTGATATAGGTATATATTATATATATTTAATGATTTGTATTTTGAATTTACTATATTATGTTCATTAGAATAATACCAACATTATATTAAAATGGGTAAATGGTAATAGAAGTACATATTTTAAAATATAATTATGAAGGTTAAATATACTACAACTATATAATATTAAAAGATTTATTTGATAAGAAATTAATATGATAAATTATAAAATTTTCACGAAAATTTACATCACTAGTAATACCTGAAGTGTACCTCAAAAATATAATTTTTTTTTTTACTTTTATTACTATTTAAGTAGCATATACAATAAGTACTATTATATGTAAGTAATTACTAATTACTAATTATATTTTATATTTATTCTGAATCGTTGTAGATGTTATAATGTTGAATAGTGGTCAATGGTCATTGATAAAAATAATATCTAGTCGTATTTGTATAGCACAATAGCTGGTAGAACAAATACTTATAATATAAATCATGGAGGATAAAATTGTCTAGTCTTAATGATAGAGTATTAATTTTTAAACAAATGAAAAAAAACCCGTAACCACCAGCATTTTATATAATGAGCGTATTAAATAATTAAATATTACTATCGAATGCAAATATACCACTTAACGTAGATTATTGTTCATTGATATATTTATTAATTGTGGTTGGTTTATCGTAGTCATAGTTTTTTTTTATTAACCGGTAGGTTCTATATCATATGGTAAAATATTTAATTATTAATGATGTAACAAATTAATTTGAATATCCTTTTGGCCTTTTTTATCAACTAATGGTTATGATTTAAAATTGTATTTATACTGCTGTATTTTTAACGTTCAGAATGTTTAGATTATTCAAACTATATTATGATTTTACTTATTAACTTACTATTACTACTGCTGTTATTGAACCTTATATTTTATATCGTTTGTGCTTCGTAGTTATGTGTGAGTGCATGATTAATAACATAATAATATTTGTTTATTTAATAAATAATATAAATATTATTTGTAGTAACAATATAGTTTGTTTTATGACGTTCGTTGCAACAGCCCCACCACCCTCCCTTCCAAAAATAGTTACATTCGCTTCATATTAATTTTATTAATACATTTTATAGAAATATCCACTTCTAAGTTTTAAAATTTGAATGAAAAAAACGCCAGATTTGATGTGCAATATGTAATAATAAGCTAAACTTGGCTAATCTATTTTTTTTCTTAATTTTAAATCTTTTTTATATCTTGAATGTAGTTCTATAATAGTTCGATTGAAGTTATTATAGTACAGATACTACTACGAACGTCACATTTGGGGGTCTTCAGTTGACATTCAAGGGAGGGGGCGGGAGATAATGGTTTTTTTCTCTTTACAGTTTGCCTATTCTGAGAGAAAAAACCACCCATTGGCCATCACCCATGACTGAAGTTCGATCCGGGGACGTTAAGAATCCATAAAAATTGCAATATTGATTGTGACGAATAAAACATTTAAACATTGGTCATGCGTATTTGTTGTATTATAGACAATAATGAAGGTAGAAGTAAAACTAAAATGAAAATTGTGTTATATTATAGGTACACCAAAGTATGTTACCTACTGAATTCATTAAATCAAACACGATACGAGCATATATTATTATCATTATTGATAGGTACCTAATTGATCGGGTCAACCACAAATTTGAATACTTAATTTTGATTATAGGTACTAGCATCACTATGGCCGACACTGCAGATGTAGGCCTAAGGTTACGCAACTATATTATAAAATTATATAGCTATACCTATATATTTATAGGTCGCATATTAGTCTATTGAAACTTGAAACTATGATACCTATACATTTTCGCGGTCATAAACTGAAATCAAACAGTATCGAATATTGACGGACGTTACATAATATGAAAGGATTCTGGAATTATCTACTCCACGGAATGTTGATCTTTGCCCGACCGAGGATGACGGGAGCGGGACGTAATTTCGACTTTTCGATGATCGGAGTGTTTTTGCAGAGTACGTTGCGAAGAGGGGCATGTCGTTTCGGTCGACGGTCACGCCCAATAAAAAATATCTTCATCTTCGACAGACTTTATAACCACTAATACCTACCTAGTATGTTTTATGCATTATATACGACGTTATAAGATTATTATAGGTTAGTTTGCGTATACAGTGGAAGCAACGTGCGAAACGTTTCTGCAGTTGAAGAATCGTTGATCAGTGATAGTGATCTAATAAATATCCTCGATTTTAACGTGGGTGCCTACGTTATATTGTAATACCTACTACTGTACGTTTATAATAATCTGTAGTTCACTGTTACAAACAAATGTGTAAATTGTGTAGTCAATGACTATTGGTTCACAACGTCGTTGGCAGATTACCAAATTATAGTAGGTACTCGTGTACAGTGTAATTACTATCAAATAAATACTACAGTAAATACCATTACACAAAAATTGAATAATCTAAAATAATAAGACGACGTTAAGGTACTTACAGCCACAGCAGTAGGACCCGAAGCGGGAGAACGCTGATCTCAGACGATTGGTGGTTTCAGAATGAACTCACACGCACGACACTATAATTGTATTATCATTAAAAACAACACGAATAGGCCGGCCGCCGTCGGATGATAAAAACCACCGCGTCCGGTCGAGGAGCTGATGATGAGGCGACTGCGTTATAGTTATGCGACTGTATAATATTACCTCAAAAATGTTGCGTGCGATGGCGTTACCCGGTATCACGTGCGTGGTTAGGTCGTACCTACCTACAGCAGACTGTGTCCAGTGAACCTGGCTCGTCGAAAACTGGTTATAACACTTGATATTAAGTCATCGTCTATGCGCGTCTAGCGTACGTATGCACATGGTTTTATACTGCATAAATATCACTAGATAATTTTAATATTACGCGGCATAATACACGTCGAATTCGTGCTGGTCGTTACAGTTTGGTCGAAATCGAATTATAATATTATTAAAATATCGAGAAGAATACCGATGGAAGAAACGCAGATTATAATATTAATGTCCTTATCTCAAATTTGATTGTAGGTCAATATTTTTAGACAGTTTACAGTACGTATAGGTACCTATATTAACATTAAAAACGTTGAGCTCTATGCTAGTAATGCCACCGATGTAGTGGTTCCCGAATTCGGGTTAACAGAGTATCAGTCGGGTTATCAGTAGACACTAAACAGTATTACAGTAATCACTTATCGGAACAATAATTATAATATAGGTCTCTCACTCTCTCTACTCTCTAGTCTCGGTTTGTAGGGCTAACGTCAGACCACAGCTAGTCTTGGTGGAAAAAACGAGTACTTACCAAAACGTATACATGCATGTAGCCCGGATGCAGGAACCGAGACAATTAAATGTATAAGCCATAAGGTAAATATTATTTTAAAATTCGCTTCAATAAATGTGTTAAACATTTTGCAAATCGCTTTAGATGTATAAACTATATCTAAAAATAAATCTACAATAGGTATATTGTATTATTAAAAAGAAGCCCCTTACTTGTATCTTAAAAAATAGTAAACGTATTTTAGTACAGTTTTCAGTTTTCACTAATGGATTGACTGAGTCTCAGGAAATAAATAAATCGTATAAATCGTCCTGAAAAATTAATTGGGTTTGCGAAAATAACAAAATGTGAAAAATAATCTATGTAAATAAAATTCAAATGCTGTTCGTTGGTAATCGCATCACTTGAATTGACCTTGAACAGCTAAACCGATATAGATATTTTTTTTTTAAATACTTATTATAGCCCTGAAAATTGAAAAATTCGGGAAAAATGTTAAGTAGTTTTTTGATTAACTGACTAATCATCGTAGAGCCTTAACTATGATAGCTGGGAACTTAAAATGTTCATGCTACTTGCCTTCGTACCACCATGCAAGGGTGCACTAAGAAAGCATTTTACAAAATTCATATTTTACAGAAGCATGCTCATATACTAGGATTTTGAGATTTATAGCATTAGCTTCCAATGTAAATTAAATTTAAAAATGATTTATTAGAGATAATTTAAGACAGTTTCTCAAATTGTATTTAAATATTAAAGCAAAACACCCTACTTTAAAAAAATCCTGGCTACGCGCCTGCATTATATATTGACTTATATATCGGAATGTTACATTTTAATAAATTATTCTATAGATAAATATAGGCATGGCTAAATAACAAGGTACGATCGCAATTTGCATTTAGCCGCATTTCCGTTATAGCCGGCTGCGAACTTACTAGTAGGTATTACATGATAAATCATGGAAAGGAATCTCAGTGGGCTGTGATTTTTATATTTATTTAGCTATAGAATTAATAATTTGTAGTGTTTTTGTATTATAAATCGAAGTGACAATATGTATCACAAAGTTGCAATCATACCTATAAATTTAGTCATGGTTATTATATATTACGTCTTATGATATAATATTATAATATTGTTTCATACATATTTTGTATTGGGTCACCTGATAATAAAAAAAACTTTGGAGAAGCAATAGGTACGTCTTTTATTTTATTTTATTTTTAATATTTCAGTGCTGTCATCCCCATGGCTATATATTATATTATATAAAATGGCGAATTTTAAAATGAGTAGTTCCTGTGCAAAATTATAGAGCGTGAAATGTGGTTATTACTGAAACTCGTGGGTAAAGTGAGACTCGATACTTCACGTAGGTATCAATAAATAACATCCATTATGTTCCAAATAGTTATAAACAGGTCTGCAAAATATATACGGATGATTGCGTCATGGCCACATAAAGTATTTTTATGCAAACACGTAGTATATAATAATATAATTTATGTATTTATTATAGACAGCGCTTAAAGTGGCTAAAAATGGTAAAGCGAATTATGATTTAAATTTTGGGTGATCCATGTAAACTAAAATAATTTTCATTACCTATACTTAAACATTTAAATTTTATTACGTTGACTAACCGATGTTTGAGACCCTAGGACCTTTGTGTTTATTATTACTTCTAATCTCTAAATAAGTATCTATCCCTTATTATTAATTTAACATTTACATACAAAAAGTGGCGTAGCCAGGATTATCAAATGGGGGGTGTTTTAAGTATAGATTAAAACCAAGTTTTTACAGTTTTCATATAAAAATAAATTTAGGGTTCAGGACTTGACTTGTTGCACTAAAAATTATTGAAATATGCTGTCGAAATTCTCAAAATATGCTTAAATATATGTAGCAACATGTTTATAATATTTTTGAAAAATAATAAAACATATTGCAATTTTGGTAATAAAAAACTAAAAAAATAAGTAGGTATATAGACCTGATAAATAAATAA
Organism: Acyrthosiphon pisum; assembly: GCF_005508785.2. Classification (NCBI taxonomy): domain Eukaryota; kingdom Metazoa; phylum Arthropoda; class Insecta; order Hemiptera; family Aphididae; genus Acyrthosiphon; species Acyrthosiphon pisum. Next base: position 26,697,247 of record NC_042496.1, read on the forward strand.
ATAACAACTCCATTTTTAAAAATACTGGCATACAATAGGTACTAGGTCAATAAATAAGTAATAACGAATAACGTGATATGTGAACATCTTGATAAACGAACACATACATATACTTGTACGTATATCTACATACGTACGTATATCTACTGATGTTCATTTCTTCGTACAATCTACAATCTAGATGTTAACACCCAAAAACCTCCCCCTGCAGGCTACGCCACTGCATACAAATTTATCGTATTTGTTACCATTTTTTTAAATCCAAACTCTATAGCACCACACAGTTCACTATAATTTAGACTGCATAAAGATTACATTACAAAATATTTTATAGTTAGTAATACAGTATGTTTTTTTAAAATAATACAATATCAATATAATACAAATATTAATAATCCAGGGGCTGGGTTATTCATTTTTAAATAATATTATAGTGTGTCAAGGATCAATCTGGGTAGTATAAGGGACCTATGCGGAAATTTTTTTTTTGAGCACAATGACCCAAATTATATAAATCTTACTACCAGTTACTATGTCTTAGAATCACTAGTAATTTTAGTAAAAACATTATATTACATATTTTAATATTTACATGTTAACGTTTATTTCTTTTAAAATTTTATTAATAATTGTATGATATTTATAATAACATTCGAACGATCAAGTAATGTTTTATTACAATTGTCAGATTTTGATAACTATTTTTTTATCTAAAAGAAGGAGGCTTCCTACAAACCGAATTCAACTCTAATTTTAATTTTATTTCAAATAATGGTATAATGATATGATTCATAAGAAAAAATGTACGACAAGAAATTACGTATTATAAAGTTTAATATTAAATAATGAAAAATGGAGTATAATATAGCCTGTAAAATATTACCCACTATTAGTTAAAAAAAAAAAAATGATCAAATTTGGTTTATTTTACAGAACAGGATCATTACTCCCGTAGAGCGTATTTTTGTGGAAAAAATTGCATTGGCACCTGGCGCTTTAACTTAAAAGTTAATAACATTATAATATGATATAAATATACACTATTATGCTAATACATATACTATTATACATATTAATATATATAAATAAAAGTAAAAAAAAATGTTTACGTCTGACTATGTACTTTATGCATTCCTAATAACCCGTTCATCCGATTGCGATAAAATTTGGTACCGAGAAAGATTAGACCTTAGGAAAGAAGATAGGCTAAATTTTTTCTCGAAAAAAGGTAAATAAGAGGGACCTCTTATTTAGGGACAACCCAGGGATGTTCTCAAACAGGGATTTCGAGATTATTATTATTATTTTTGTTTATAAATGGTTATTATTGGTTTTAATAATAATAATTATTATTATTATTTATGTGATAAGCCTGTGTATTTTTAATACAGAATGTATCGAACCATGGTCTCGTTGGACCAATTTTCCCGAATTTTTTGATACTTAAGAGTTAAACCATACAGTAGGTAGATTGCCTACCTGATAATATACTGCTCGCATAATAATCTCAAAAACCTAGCAATAGCGACGCATTGTCGTGTGTCCAGCTAGTAATTTAATAAATGCAAAATTAATAATTCAACCTACTATATGACAAAGAGTAAAAAAAAAAAATACTTTAATATAGCAACAGCCGTCAGCCCATCTTCGATTACAATCATTTTTCGTATGTAATGATTTATTATCATTGAATTCAAATTCAACACATCCATTACAGTGGCCTACAAAGATGAGATATAGGTACTCAAACCCTAGTTACTATGTACAACAGAGAAAATTCTCCGGATTTTATTTTATTATCTTATATTTGATAAAATATGGTAATGCAATAATTCATAATACAAATATACTATTGTTACTCAATTAAATATTAAAAAGAAGTCTTGTGTAATTTATTATTTTCATATTAAAATAATTAGAGATGCTGTAATCGAATTTACTGTTTTTAATGTCGTTGGATCGACGGACATTAATATAAGATATAGCGAGTGAAGATGATCGATTTTAGTAGTATAATTTATTCTTCTTATTAAGTATATATTATTTCTGATTGAAAGATAATATTAATGAAATAAAAATAAACTGTTTTAACAGCAATTTGTGGTTGTTGTGTTGTGTTGTTATTGTCGATTTGACGTAGTATAATATGTTAAGCGGAGATTGATGTAAGTACCTCATATTACAAACCTACTATATATAGCAAGAACAATTTATAGGTAGGTATACCTTAATTATTTTAACGTCTATGTTATTGTTTAGCGTTTCATTTTATTTTATAATTTTAACCATTGTTTATTTAGTCATTAATACATACCTTATAATATTGTTATTATAGTCTTTATTAGATTATTTACTATAATAAATTTCACAAATCATAAAAACGATTTTCAGTCTTACAAATAGGTGTTATTTAAGAGATACCAAATTTAATTCAATTAATACATATTATGTAGCAAATGTAAGTGTGTGGTTATTTTGTTTAATCTACAGTTTAAATATTCATCAATCTAGTAAGTGTTTTGTTTTTAATTTTTTTTTTATTTTGCTCTATACATTATATTATACATTAATTAATACATATTTTATCAACAATGACAATTTGTTAAGAAAGTTGTATTAAAAAATATATTTGATTTTTTGTAAAAATCCTATACCTACCTACTACAAGCCACCATAGGTATCTATTGTTAATACCTTGTTACTGTATTCAACTGTATAATACGTATAATCGCATAATTAGAGAGTTATATTGTTGTATTAGCTATATTTTTAACTTAAAAATTATAACTTATCCTATCATTAAATCCAATTATTTCTAAAAAAACGTGTTAGTTATAAAATTATAAAACTATATTCCAGTTATTTTATTTTGTATTTTCTAACCATAATTAGACGTAATGTCTAGAAATATTTTACGTACGCATAAACACGAACATATAATGAGTTTACTATTATTATGTAAATAAGCAAATATGATTTTTTATGGAAACTGTTTATTTTAAATTTAAAGTTAATTTATAAATTCGATATTTCGATCTCATTAGGCATTAGCTCACTTTTAATAATGGTTTTATTTTAGATACTGAGTGGAACGATGAATATATTGATTTTACAATGATGTGGGTTTTTTATTTTTTTATTTTTGTGACTGTGTATACGATTAGTAGTCGAAATAATGCTTCGATTTTCAACTTCAGTATCGTGTTCGATGGGAAAGTGAATCTAGTTGGTACTTTTGGGAGGTCAAAATTCCCCATAGTGTTCTATAAAGCGCCTGGAAAAACAAAATAAAAATTATTAAGGAAAAACGGGAATTTATACGTAAAATTGGTTTTTGACAAAATTGATTTGGCTTTTGGTGTAACTCTAAAACAAATTATCGTAAATACATTGAATTTTCACTGAATGTTTATATTAGCCTTTTCTATACATGAAAAAATACATGTATAATAATACATCAAAATAATTTGACTTGTTTTGAGCTGTTTATGGATATACTCAGTTTCTAACTTTTTAAAGTTTTTTTTTCTATGAATGTCAATAAAACTTTAATTGTTGGGTAAAAAAGCATGAAAATTTAATGAAAGACTCCTGATATATTGTTTCAATAGCAGTTAATAATACTAAAAATATATAGGCGGAATTTTTTTTAGAAGCATTTATAGTTCGAATTTTTACAACATTTATCATATTTAAAATTTAATAATTATTTTGTAGTTAAAAATTATTAAATGTTCAACTTTTATAGCTAAGGATTGAAAATTTAAAATAAGGTTCCACGTAAATAGGTTATGTATAAATCACTTTATTCACAATAATATCAACAAATATACTCAGTAACATCATAATATATAGGCTGACTGACCGTTTTCGCTAAGAATCATTTTTCTTATACAATGATATTATATAATTGAATTCAAATTTAACACCATCCATTATAGTGACCCATTTGTAATCTACTGTACAGCAGAGCGACACCCACTCGTCCACTTTTTATTCACATTTCTGTAAATCATGGATTAAGGCATATGTTTAACATCATTAAAATTAGCTTGGATAATAGACAATAGTATCTATGTTATATAGGTATATCAAAAATATAAACAATATAATATGATTCGTACTACGGTCATAGTTAGATTTAAAGTTGCACAAGAACTTGTGTTAGGAAATTATTATTATTAAATGCAAATACTGAACTCTAAAAATGTAGGTATGTAAGCTTAGTAAATCGAATGGTTGCCAAATAATGAGTAATAATTGCATTTTTTTAGAACTACTTAAATAATACTATGATTTGACTCTATAGGGTTAATGGCTGATTATATGCAATCGCTATATTATATTGCCGTATGGATCGTTCATCGATAGCATGGCTCTAATTATTCGGTAGTATTGATGTTGCATTATGGCCAAAATGAGGTATTAATGTACTATAGTTGACGTAGTCACATAAATTGAGTATAAAAGATTAATTACGATATACTATAATGGTTCTATTAGGTATAATACCTACTAATTCTTTTATTAGTCAAAAATAAATTATAAATCACTATACCTACCATCTATTAAGTTGGTTATCTTATATTTTTAAACTTCGTTTGTTGATTTATTTTTATTATTTATTTATACTGAAACACAACTGTGTTACCTACAATTGTTCGAATTTGAAAATGTTTAGGAGGTCTCAAGCTCTCATATATTTTTTTATAAGTATATTGTACAGTACAACCATATGTAGGAGAGAGTCAGGAAAAATGTGTTAAGTACAATTATGGTATGCGGACATCTAAGTATTCAACCGAATTCAAAGGCTAACAGTCAAATTGCTGAGTGTTTTAACCAACAAGGTTAATAAGCCAACATGACAAAAAGCCGACATTATTATAAATTATCAACTTGATAATAATTTCCTCTTAGAAATTATTTATGTGATTAACCTGTCAATATGTTATCTTTTAATCTTTTACGAACAGTTTGATGTTTGATCATAGGTTCCCGCTATATTATACTGCATAGCCTGTAGATAAAATTGTAATCTTCTTTTTAGTAGTTATCTACTGGTGCTCACTTTGAGATGAACGACTATAAAGGTACTTTTGAAAAAAAAATATAAACATTGAATTGCACTCTATATTATCTTATTATTATTATTATTATTATTATTATTATTATTATTATATAGTATCAGGATAAGCCAGATTCTTATCTAGAAGGGGCTCCCTATATCTAGAGACCCCCAGATTTTTTCTAACTACTTTCCCATAGAATCTTGATTCTTTATAGTGAAAATAAAATAGAATTCATTAGAATTAAATAATTATTATTATTACAAGCCATTAAGTAATACTAAACTACGAAAACATTATATTTTATGTTTGAGTAAAGTTAGAGTGTAGAGGTAATGAAAAATATTGTTTAGAAAATCTTTACGAACTTAAGAATATTTTTTTGTATACCATGAAGACGTTCAAGACTTCAATTGCAATAAGATTACACAACAAGTTTAACGTAGTACAACTTATTTATAAATTCAATTAAATTGATATTTGGAAAATTTAGCAATTTGGAGAGTAATTAGTCATTAGTCATTACTTATATCCTCCATTAGTAAAATGCTTTAAAAAATCAAATATTTCAGTATTAGTATTGTATTTATGTATTAATTTTGAAAAATGATACATAAATTTATTTTTTTAATTTAGAGTATCTCAAATACTATTAGTAGAACATTTTTTTTTCATGAGGAGTCAAGTTTAAATGTTTTAAAAATGTTTTAGTTTTACAATTACAGTGATATTTTTAAGTAATAAATTCTTAGAATAATTTTTTTTATAATATCCTTGTTATAATGAACGATGAATCTGTGGTGGTGAAACAGAAACAAACTATACAGTGTAACCTTGTAAGATTGACGGTGTTGTCAATAGAATTCCATTATAAAGAATCTCAAGAAAAAACAAACAATAATAATAACCTGAATGTGTACCACTGTGAATGGAAGGGTTATAATTTATAAATAAGCCAATTATTTGTATATAGGTAATCTTCATAGATATATAAAAATCTTATTTTATTTTGTGATCATTGACATTTTGCAAAAATTTAATTTTACAAACTTTATTATTTTATATTCATAATACTTATCACTTATCTTACATTTGTCTGCGCAGACGTAAGCAGAGCGAGACAATTACCACCGGGTATACGTCATTGTAATTTGTAGTGTAACATGTGTTATTTTTTAAAATAATAATTCATATTTTTTTTTTATTTATTCTCATCTCTGTAATTATTGAATTTAATATTAATGTAATGTATACATTTAGAAAGTTAGGTGTGTTGAATTTTCATAGCTTTTGTGCCTAATTAACTTTTCCTTAAAATGTCTGGCTATTACCTATTATGTTGCAAAAAGATTCATGACATTATGGAAAAGTCCAATAGGAAACCGTTCGACTCAATGTTTGTATTATATAACAATCCGGTTTACTGCAGCGTTTACGTACCTATATAACGAACTGGTGAATGCCGGTAGACCAGACATTAAACACAGAGTTATAGCCAGCAAGACATGACGCTGAGTTGAAGCGATGAGTTGATAAATACAGCGTGTTTTACTTATTAATATTTAAGATACAGACAATTTGGAATTAGTTTTTCGTAAGTAGATTAGTAGAATTAATTGTATTATCGCATATATGAGTATAAGAAAACTAATTGTTTGAGATTAAATTTTTTAACCAAAATTATTTAATAATATAATTTAAGTACTTACCTATATAACATTACAAATATTATGTAGAAATATAATATGTAATGATTCAGTTTAAATTAGTTCAGTTTTTACTTTTTATTATAATAAACAATATGGTCCTGCATAAAAAACGTACATTTTTGAAACCATTATTTAGGAGTTCTAACGATGGACATTATTTAACTTAATGTTATAGTCATGATCAGATTTATTGGAGTGCTTTAAGGGTGTTTATATCAGGGCCACATAATTTTTTAGACCCCCAAATGTGTTAAAAATATAAAATTATAAAAAATAAAATGGAATTAAAAATAATAAAATTATTCTAGTTCACAAGAGTAAATATTATGTGAGATATTTTTAATATTTAATTATTAATTAAAATATTACGGTGGTCAGTGTTTAATAAATAAATAATAATATATTATGTTAGTACCTACTATTAAAATGTACACGGGTTTTGTTCGTATTACCAAAAATAAATAAATGGCAAAAATAAGTTTAATAAATAGTTATTATGTTAATAAATGATAATGATTTTGTTATTTTTTATCATAAATACCTATTATTTACATGGTATTGTTATTTTATGTTTACTCTAAAAAGTTAACCTATAGGTACCATTGAACGAATGAAATAAAATGAAATAAATATTGTATGCACAATTTGAGACTAAATTCGTGTAATATATTTTAATAATTATGTTTTAAGAACAAAAAACACGTTGAGACTTATTATTAGAGATTAGAAAGTTGGATTAGGTTAGGCATAGCACATCTTCGACATAATATGTTATTGCCCATGCTCTTCTCCGAATATTATTTGATCAAGGATTCCAAAAGTCTAAATTAAGCCAAGGTTATATTGTCAAAATATTGAAAAACATCTAAATTTAATATTTGTATTCTGGTTTATATAAAAGATAGATGAATAGCGGTTATCAAATTTACTAGGTTACCTACGTTATTTCTTTTTATAATCTATGCTGAAATAATATGGACTTATACAATTATAATTTATAGGTATCTATACCTCTAATATTTTAAATAAAATAATATTTGAATGTAAAAATAATTTTTACTTTTTGGTTTCAATTGTAATTATTATTTAAATTCATTAATATGATAAACTTATTTATGAAATACTGTATAAGCTGTGGATGTATGTATCTATTTTAAAAATAAAAGAGTAGGTATATAAGATAATATAGGCACAACACCTAATTTAGTTATTAAATTCTTTAGGAAAATTAATTTATATTAGGAATTGATTATGTTTTACCTTGTAACATATTTCTACATTTGAACATAATTGTAATTTTAAAATAGATTAATATTACCGAAGTGTTGACTCCAGAGTATCTATTTTAATATACAACAATTTGAATAAAACTCATATTCGTACAATATCTGGTTCAGTGGCATACCATTATAATATCTGTCTGAATCAAAGACTGAAACATTTTAGTATGTATTTAAATTTAAACTTCTAACACATTCTTTGTCTTCGCAGTACGCACATTCCTAATCTGGTGCCACGCGCTGCGTAATTGCTGATAACATTATAATTTATTTCAAACTTAAACGAAAAATGACGAAACAAGAACCAGGGAGTACCGTCCAATATTGTTTTTCCAACTACTGAAAGGTCATAATAAATATTAAAGCAGTGTCCCACCAGCTAAACGATTTATAAAGATAGGTATTTAAAAATATATAGGTACTAATGACGAATTAGTGATTCGTTAGTTAGCCGATTATGGATCAGCAGCGGTCGTCACTGTTAATATAGTGATAGGTCACTGCCATCCAGCCGTGATTTTCAGCGATAGTAAACGTGTTGAATCAGAAGTTAGATTCTCACATAAACTATAATACATAATTGAATAGTTCGAAATAATCGATATAATAATTATAATTTATAATTGTTGTCTTAAAATCGGTCTTATGTTATATTTTATTAACGTACCCACCCATAATATACTATTTTAATTTTATTATTATTATTATCTTTATTTTTAATAAGCTGTAGGCAATAAATTATGATTCAATGACTTACACAGCGTAAACGTGATTGTAATAAATACTGGTCCACTACTAAAAAAAAATGGGAACAAGTTTCGCCCAAATTTGGTCTTTGTAGAAATTCAGCAAGAATTTACCATTAAGCAATAAACATATTGATATTGTTATTATAATACATTAACACATTTATAATTAATGCGTTATAAATTAAAACATATATTATAACTTCTAATATAATATGAACCATCCAAGGTCCAATGGAAATAGTATCTTTATTATAATTACACAATATGTTTAGAAAACAGATAATTTAAATTTAAGATAAGATTCTTTTAATCCATTAATAGTAAAAATATAATAGGTATATTAGTAAAGTATCATATAGTATAAACTTTTTAAAAATATTTTACGAGAATTTTTGAATAATTACTTGTTAAAAGCTAAATATATTTTTTAAAAGGTTATTACTTATTACTTTTTAAATTAATGAGTCTTGGTTAAAAAAATTTAGACATTTTAAAAGTTTATAAAAAATAAACAACATGAATTAAATATAAGTGTTTTTACAATCAACATTTTTCTAAAAACCAAATTTATAACTTGGCTATTATGAATTTTTCAAAAAAAATTAATTCAAATTTAAAATCGTTCAATTTAATTTTACAGTATAAAATAATAAAAATAAATAATATTATAATATTATATGTGTACCGCAAGAGTCAATATTATATACATATATAAAAATAAATATATTGATTATGACCAAAATTAATTTAATTTGTCAGGTCTTCCTGTTACACTCTGTATTCATATGTATAATTAGTGGCGTAGTCAAGAATTTTGTATGGGGGAGGACTAAGTATACAAATACAATATGTCTTTTATTTACATTTTTTATTTTTTTTACTAATCTTGATAAAATTCTAAGGTTTACACAGTCAATGGGGGTGGCTATAGCTCCCTAAGCCCCTTCCCTGGCTATGCCACTGTGTATAATATGACAATATAAAAGTCTTCTTTGTGAAATTTGAAATATTATACGATTTTCGCTTTCTATACCTACTCTAAGTGATATTATGTTACACACGATATAATATATAAGTTACAAATAGTAGAGCCATTGATGTAGAACAGTATATGGATGGAAAAATTGAACAAAATTAATAATTGTTGACTTTTGACACGGTTTCAGGTCTGGCAGGAGTATGACTATATAGGTGTATACTTCTCGCAAATCGCAATCATGACGACGAACAAACACGAGGCAATGCCGGGCCCGCCGATTACCAACCCCGATGCGGTTGAAGACGAGTGGCGGAAAATGAGCTTCACGTGCAAGGCGGCGCACATGGCCCGGAATGTGACGGTAGAACCGATGTTGGGGGTCTTCCAGCTGTCCATGATCATGTCCAGTCTGACCACGCAAAACCTGAACATGCAAAAGGCTTGCCGGGTGAACCTTAGTCTGGGGCAGACAGTGTGTTATGCCCTGGAGAACAAGAACGCCACGTCTTACAGGAATGAAGAGTTGGCAGTGCAGCAGCTGGTGACCAAGATGATGCTCTGGCAGAGCCCCTTCCAGAACATTGTGCCATGCGTTCTGGTGATGTTCGTCGGTTCGTGGAGCGACCGGAACCAGAAGCGGAAACCGTTTATGCTGTGGCCAATAATCGGCGAACTGGTGCGCAACGTCGGTCTGGTCATTTGCGTGTACTTCTTCTACGAGCTGCCGATGGAGGTAGCAGGTGTCGTGGAGTCGGTCCCGTCGGCCGTTACGGGTGGCTTACCTATACTGATACTCGCCGTGTTCGCGTACGTGGGGGACATAAGCACGGTGAGTTTATTATATAATATTATCTTGTAAGCTATAGGTAACGTGTATTTGGTGGGTTTGACGTTTGCGAATTTAAATTGCTATTTCAACCGTTAAATCCTCAGTCTGCGTATGTCTATAGTCTATATACTTCCTCTATATTTATGAATAGTTGAGTACGTAGTAATTCGTATGTCGGAGAAATCACTTAGTGTAGCTCCTCTGAACACGTATAAGTTCTCTTATTTTATCATAGTTTTATCATATGGGTATGAAGTAAAATAATACAGTTTGAAGGGACTTTGAGCATAACATTTCGTTACTTTTGGAAATAATTGTGTTCATAAAAAATTTGTGATCTCTAATTACTAATTATGCATACCTTACAATTTACATTCTTACTCATTGCATAGTAATTTATCATTAAATATACGAACATTGAAAGTTGAAACTACAGATAAAATAATTACCTACGCGTATAAAAATATTCAACATTAGTTTGCGAAACAATATTATAATATGTTGTTTAATCCATACAATTTTAAACTTGTATATTATAATTTATATCGTTCTAGGTTAAAAGTAGAACAGTTCGAGTGGGCTTCGTGAGTTTAATTTTTTCGATCAGTATCACCGTTGGATCAGCGTTATCCGGCATCCTGTTTCGAGATTATGGTTTTTACGGCGTATACTTTATATCCACTGCATTGTATTTGTTCAGCTTCATGTACTGTATAATTGTCATCAAAGATATTAAGCCCGCTGTCGTAGAAAAATACCACGAACCCAATATTGCCGTTGGACAATGCAAAAAATCATCTTTACTCGCGATAACCGATTTCTTTGACTTAAAACACGTAAAAGAAGCGATTCGAGTTACATTTAAGCGAGGAAATGACGATACAAGAAGAACCGACATAATATTGTTGTTTGTTATCATGGTTATTATTTTGGGTCCTCTGAGTGGTTAGTATATTAAATTATAATTTTATAATATTATATATTATAAGATATATAAGTTTAATGGAATATGTTATTCAACTTTGTAGAAAATGAAAATGGTATGCAAATAACCCAAAACTAAAATCTGTGGTACAATATCTAAAATATTTTTACTCAGGTACAAATTAAGAATTTTTTTTTTATTTTTTACGATCTTACTAAACCCGCTATTGCCTAGTATAAATGTTATTAGTTATAAATAAGGAAAAACAAATTGAGTATCTATCTGAAATAAACTAATCAATAAAAATAAACTATTTTTCATTAATTTGGAAAATGCATTGTCCTAAATATCTTTATATACCACGAATAGACTTATAATGAAGATGTCATGTCCGCATGAGTTATCATAGCAAATTTGGGTTCAGTAGAACCAATTTTTTATCATTAGATTTATATACTATAAGAATGATAATTGATCTATTATCAAAATTAAATGTAAGAATATTATCAAGGCATCGTAATCTCGTAAGCTTTTAATGATATTCAATCTTTAAAATGAGTTATGAGTATTTTACAATAATATTATAATATTTTACATGGTTTTAACTCAATTTAAAATTAATATATCAATAAAAGCTTAACACGATGTCCTATATAATATTCTTACCTTTAAGCTTATTTACTTTTTTTTATTAAAGCTAACAACATAAAATTGGTTTATACATTTTTTTTTATAAAATAAAATTATTATTATTTAATATTAAATATTATTCATCTCAATTCCCAATTATGAATATATATTGTCTGTTGAATAGTTATCAATTGTAATCCTTCTACGTGGTATTTTGTTGCACGAAGTTATATTTGCTGGGAGCCTGTTGTATTACGTATTTTTTCCGTTAATTTCAGAATATATAATTATAATACATATTAAATATAAATAATTATATATATTTTCACTTCGTGGAATCGATATTTTCATAAAAAGATGTCCATGAAATAGAAACGGTTTTTTCACAATTACAATCTTACAAAACGATAATTTAGATTGTGAAACAAAATATTTACCACTAATTTAATATTATTTTAATTTGAAGTACACTCTACCCATTATTTTATTTTTATTCATTCCATATTAAATAGCTTGCAAGGTGTTATACATATTAATATACTTTTAAAATGTATTTATTTAAAAATCAGTAAAGTTATATATAGTAATATTTAACGATTAAGTCATACTAAATCTACATATTAAAAACCAAAATATATCTTACCTAAGTACCTATTTATAAGTTAAAGTAACTTTAAATAAACACAACTTAAATGTATAAATATAAAATATATAACATTTGTATGGAATTAGATATGACATAAATAAATAATTTTAAAAAAGGGGGAGAGTAGATAATCGCTCAACTGTACAGTAGGTGTTTAGTGTACCTCGACATTGAGTATAAGTCACTGTAAAGTATTTGATAAATTTAAATTCAATGAAAAATCATTGCATACGAAAAACAATTCTGAACGAAGACTGTCTATCAGCCTAAATTACTAAGTATACTTTATGATGTATTTATGTTGTTAATATGGTAATTTCTTTTACTATTAATAATACGGTAGTAGGTTGAATTAATTTATTCCAAAAAGTGGGTTATTCGTGGTAAAATATATATTATATATTTAGGCAATAGCAAAAAAAATGTTTTGTCTAAATGTTTTTAAATAGCAATTGTGTTTATAAAATATAATAATAAACGTTTAAGTTTCAAATGCCTACAAAAAATATTTTTTAATTACAGTAAAACAACAAAAATTGTTATTCTTTGTTTAAATATCTAAATCCATACAAATTTGAAATTCAAATGTCTATAAAAAATTGTGTCTATATACCTAGTATAAGTATATCTATTATATTTTAAATTTTTCGTTTGCAGCATATAATACTCATGGTTATGGAGAGCCGTTTATTCATTTTTCAAACCTTACCTATTAAAATTGATAATTTTATAAATGTTTAACTACAAAATAATTTTTGAATCTTCGACATTTCGACGGATTTTGTACTTAAAATTTTTATAAAAAAAATCGTGCTTATTATTAAGAATCAAATAATTTTATATGATAAACTTTTATGAGTTATGAAAAACTTTTTATTACATTTTCAAGATTTTTGACAGAGCCAAAATGTGTTGATCGATAGTTATAACAAAAACAAAAATATCAAATGCCTATAAATAGCTAAAAAAAATAAAAATATTTAGAAAATGATACCATGTGTAGGTAATACTAGTATTAACATTTGGTAAAAATGTCATGAATCTACGGTTATTGGTATTTGAATTACAATAAAAAAGGAAAACCGTTTGTTAAGAAATTGTTATTTTACGTGTGTAAATATCCAATTTCACCAAAAATTAAACTTCAGAAGCACATAAAATAATATTTATGAAATCACTCCTAATTTTTTTTGCTACAATAATATATGAGTAACTTTTAACAAATTTTTTAATTTTTTGACGAAGCGAAAAATATTTATTTTCATTTACTTATAGAAAAAAAATTTTAAATAAATCAAAAATAATTATTTATAAATAGCTCAAAAAATTCATAATATTTTGATGATTATACCGGGTATATTAGATCTTTATTTAAATATTTTTTAATCATTTTAAGTAACTACAGTTATTTTTATTTGAATGACAAAATAAAAATAATAATTTCGTCAATACTGGGTTTACGTAAATATACCCGTTTTCTTGCATTTTTTTTTTCTTGTTTAATCTAATTATTAAGAAAAGTAGTCAAAATTATTAATTTAGACCACCCAAAAGTAGTAATTACTCACTTTCCTATCAGAAAAGATATTTAAATTGAATATTAATGCATTTTTACTACTGCAGATCGTGTAGATACACAAGCATACACACCAAAAACAGATATTTAGCATTTTAAAACCAATACAGTCATGACTCATGATTTATCGCATTCATCTTAAAGCCTAAACGTTGAATAAATAATAATAACAATAAATTGCGCGTAAAATATTTTATTTACCATAAAATTATTTAAATTACACTATATAAAATTAAAGACACTATTTCACAAAAAAGTGACTATTTCGAGACATAATTTAGTACTATTATTTCACAAATAATGTTATATAAGTTATAAAATTAGAAAGTTGGCATTCTTGTAGAGTAGTCTTTTCTTAGGCGCTTTAGTTATAATGTAATATAGTAATCAAAATTTACTTAATATTTCAATTAATTGCGAATTCTTTACGTGATATGCATTGAGCATTCATCGAGTAACAAATTTGTGTTTTAATGTGGGTAAAAACTCGTTTCAGGTGAACAAACATTGATGTATTTGTTGGTACGAGTTAAATTCAGTTGGAATGAAGTAGATTTCAGTGTTTTCTCCACGTATTACTTTATTTGTAATCTCGTAGGTAAATTTAATTAATACGTACCATAACAATCACATTATAAATTATAATATACAATGTTAGACTGTTTATAAGCAATGGTCATCAACTTGTCAAAGACTAATGACAAGTGTATAATATTATTAAATTCCAGGTATTGCATTTACATTGTGGATTCTGGTTAAACGTTTTGCTATTGACGACAGACTGCTTGGGGCAATTGGATGTCTGAGTAAAGGATTGGCTTCATTCGTTTACGCCTATGCTCCGACCGAATTCTTATTCTACCTAGGTGAATATTATGCAATAAATGAATAAACTATACAATATTATATCCATACAAATGTATAATATAATACGTATCAGCTAATAATTAATATAAAAAATATTATGATCTGATTACAAAGCTAATATTATGTACAAATATATATTTTATTTCAGGTCCGATTGTGGACATTTTTCACGGTACGGCACTTGTTGCATTTAGGTCGATACTCTCGAAACTTGTTCCTGCAAACCAACTAGGTATGGAATTAATCTCGGAATTAATTAAATCCGTAGTAATAAAATTATGAATTCATTTTTGTGTCACACGTGGACTTATTATTTTTAAATATATAGGCATAAATAATACATTAGCATTAATTTATTTCGTACCTATTGTATACAGGTCAAGCGTTGGCGGTATCTTCACTCGTCGAAACCATAGTTCCTGCAATATTCAGACCTCTGTACAATGTGATTTATTATAAAACACTACACTTTCTACCCGGCGCATTTTACATACTCGGAGGAATTTTTAATCTTTTTGGCATCTTTGTTTTTCTGTGAGTAAAAATTTTATAGTTTAACATTAGGTAGGTATGCAATAAGATTTAATCAAAATTACAGTTTTACATATTTTTGAGATATCAAACCGCTAATGCTGAAAACTCATATAGTCAATATAGTCATATACGTATATGTAAAGTGAGTTTCAATAATATCATTATAAGTTAAACTTCGTAGAAATACTATAATCAGGTTGGATCTTATACCAGCAATATAACCCTGTCCTAGCTATTCGTAAATAAAATAGGTAGCTTTAATTTATGAATTGGTAACAAATCATTGTCATTAGGTGATATTTTAGGCATAGGCGTGCGCAGACTTCAGTTTCCGGTCGAGCCTGGTAGAATTAGTGCCCCAATATTTTGACAGTGTCCCTATTTTTATTTTTTTACACATTTACATACATTCTTAATGTAAAATGTAAATTTTGTGTAATATGAAAAGTGTAATATTTAAATGTAAAAATATAATCAAGTTGAATGTGCACACAACATAGAATATGTGCTAATTTCTAGACATATATTTTTGATGTTAAAATTAAAATGATATAAATACGACCAATATAAGCAAGAATAAAATTAATTATAATAATGTCTCATCATATCACCGAACTTTAAAATAAATATTAGGTATTAAACAGTAAACACTAACAGACCAGTGTGTAGTGACTGAGTGACAACAGTAAATAGTTAACAACTGAACATACTGAATAGTGAATAGATTATTGAGAAATGAGAGGTCAGTCTGTTTACGGTCTTCTATTTGAAAGCGATAAAAGTATAGGTTTTTCCGTGGAGCATTCATCTACGGTCGTCCGCACTCGGCTTATCTTAATATTAAATTAACACCATGTATATGTATACTATTGTCTATTTATAAATTATAACCAACTTATTAATGTATTTAATCATAGTACATATTTTGTACACAACGTTTTTGTTAGATGAATAAAATTAATGTAGAGGTACACACAAATAGTTGTTATTTTATTTCACTTTCACTACAAATAAAAGCTTCAAACATGTTATTATAATTTATAATAAGTATAGGCAAACATTTTACCATGCCCCTAAAAAGATTCTTGTCGAGCCCCGGCTCGAGCGGCTCGCCTCGTGCGCACGCCTTTGTTTATAGACTATTAGTAGGCATACCTAATAATATAATTGCCTCATAAAAAATTATACATTTTATATGTACGTAAATAAAATTAATTGTTAACATAATTTTGTTTAAAGTTTGATCATAGCTGTCACTTGTTCCAAGAGATTGTCCGTACATTTAGAGATAGATAACCTTTCCCAAATAGTTTTTGACTAGATATGAATACTTGATTTCAATCGATAAATTTAGGTTGCTTGTTTTCACTAATTTTACTAAAAATTAGTGATTACAGAAAACAAATATCACACCAATATGTAACATTCACTAATAATTTAAAATGACCATACCTTTCCTCGTGAAACATATTAAAAAATTAACTGAAGTAAAATTTAAAAGAATTAACAGTACACAAACGTATAGGACGTTAGTGGCGTGGTTACCTTTTCATAAATAAAATAATTAAGTTTAATAAATATCTAACTCTAGTTTATAGGATACGTAAAAACATTAAATCAGTGATAAAAAAAAAAAAATGTTTATCTTTTATTATCCTTGTTATAGGCGTGCCTTGTAATTGCGATTGTAAATTTTTTAGGTGTAAGCTCGGCCCGAATAAAAATATACGTATAATTTTTGAGAACCATGAGAACCATTTAGCATTACCCAAGGGACACCATGAGGAGGCGATTTTCATTATTCTCCAAAATTATTTTCATATTCATATTATTATTCATATAGTATGTAATTCGTTAGGTAAATTCAAAATTGTGTAGAAATTTAAGTGATATGTGTCAGTATTGAAAAATATAAGTAAAATGTATTTGCAGATGTAGTGCTTATTATATTTTATTGGTCAAAATAAATTATCGGGACAAGTTTACATCCGACTTTTTTTACTATCTTAAATTTCCGGGTCAATTTTACAATCTACCTATTTTATTAATAAAAATTTCCGGGTCGAGTTTAAATTTGCCCTTTGTACATAATAACGTTGTTGTACCATTTGTTATAATACGCAGTTTAGTATGCCAGGTATTTTATATTGATTATTTAATTACAACTATTGCATATTATTTGTAATATAACAACCTAGGTACTGAAATACTGTAATGGTCATCACAAAGTGAAAGTTATTTTATCAGATCCAACGAAAATTAATAATAATTCATAAGAAGAATAAATATTTACTGATTTTATATTCAGATGGATGTACAACCGTACAAAAAGAAGAGCGTAAACATGAACATCTCAGAAAAGCCAAAGTTACAAAACTGATTTAAGTATAAAGGTTCTCGTCACATTTGATTTTCGCAAGATTTTTATTCCTACTTCCCTTTACGTTTACTATACTTTTTTTTTCAATCATAATTTTGTGATATTATTTTAAACGCATATTTTTTTTCTTGAATAAAACAATATAATATTAACCTTATTACTATTATAACCTTATTATTTTCACTAACTTGTGATAATTTTTAAAATGCATGTTAATGTATTAATGTCCATTTAGTATTTATTGTTCTTCGGTGGTGATAGTCTCGTACAATCGTACATATTATTATGTGTAATATATTTTTTTAACATTATCAAATAATATTCTGTTAAATTAACCGTTTATAATATAATATGTAACATATATTTTAGATGGATGTACAAGAAACAAAAACAAAATGAAAAATGGGAAGATTTTGAAGAGAAACAAGCCTTATCTGGAGAACCTAACAGTCAGCATCCTTAAAACCACAGTACCTAATGTGTTTAAATTATTAATATTGTTTTAAATTATTTTAGAATGTAAAAAAGTTTTATTTATATCCCATAATTTTTTTTTGTTGTATATTATTATATTATTATACTAGTAAATACTATTTACTAGTATATTATTATACTAGTGAATACTATTTACTAGTTACTAGTGCAAACCAATTTTATTTATATTTAAATTACTTCAATTTATAATAACTAAACCTATCTCAGCTGGAACCAATTTTGATGAGTTTAAATTAGGTATTACTTATTGAATATATTATTTCGTTTTTATTTGAACAGTCATTATCTAATGTTTTTGTTAGAAATATAAACGCTAGAATTAATTATAAGTAAACATTAAATATGAATTCTCTTTACACCAATTTTATGAAATACACATGACGTGTACCTAATAACAGTAATTCACAGAAAGTATTCATACAATTTAAAACTAGATCATAACTAGTTTAAATAATTATGTAACATTCAACGGTTCTCTACCAACTGCCCAAAATGTCCGATACCTAGGTCTACATTTAGACCGCAGGTTAACTTGGGCAACTCACACCCACAACAAAAGACTTGCCTTAAATAATCGCTCTCGCCAATTACGTTATCTCCTCACATCACAACACATCAACTTAAAAAACAAGCTACTATTATACAAACTTCTTCTCAAACCGATCTGGGCATACGGTATCCAACTCTGGGGTGCAGCCAAAAAGTCCAACTTAAACAAAATTCAAATCTTCCAATCAAAATGTCTCCGTCAAATAACCAAAGCTCCCTACTATGTATCTAACGACACTCTACATAAAGATCTAGCCATTCCAACAGTCCAAAACGTCGCAAAAACTTTCTACAAACGCACACACTCTAAGTTCCACAGCCATCGTAATCCCTTGATTTCAGAGCTATCTACCAACGCTATTCCTGGTGACCCCAGAAGGCGTCTAAAACGTACCTGGTGTCGTGACCTACTAATCTAAAATTGTTTATACCTCTACCTCCCTCAATTTGTAATCCCACCCTCTCTTACTAGCAAGTTAAAATCCTAGCCTAAAATCCCAACCTTAAGTGCCTCCAATGGGCGGCTTCTTATCTCCAGCCACTCAAGCCACGACACCTCCATCACATGCACTTATTGTAAAACAACATTTACAGATTATGTATATTTAAATAAACGTTAAAAAAAAAAAAATTCAACGGTTGATTCATAATAATGATACAAATTATAGTTTGATAATATCTGCTATATAATAATAATAATTATAACAAATGATAATTTATCTAGTTCAAGTTTATAGGTTCGGCATCACACAAAACACGGTTTAAAACGATTAATTTACATTACATGTGAAAAAATATTTTTCCACTTTTTCTTATTTTTTTTTTAAATTTCTGTAAAAAAAATATTTATATTATTTAAGTTTTTTTAGATTCTGAAGGGAGTGACGAACGTATTGATTTTACAATGATCTGTTTTTTGGTGTATGTATGTATGTATGTATGTATGTATGTATGTATGTATGCGTCGATATAATGCTTCGTTTTTCAACCTCGGTACCTTTTATAGTGGATAAGTGAATTTAGTTGGTACTTTAGACATGTAAAAATAAAATTCCCTATAAATTTTAAAAAGGGACGGGTAAAACGAAAAAAAATTAAGGAAAAACTAGGAATTTCACGCATAACCAGTTTTTGACAAAACCAATTAAGTTTTTTTGGAGTTACTTAGAAACTAATAGCCGTAAATATGTTTACGTAAATTGGATGTTTATATTAACATTTTATATATAAACCGTTCAATTTTAAAAGTGTTTTGACAATTTTTGAGCTATAAGCACAAAAAGATTTAAATTTTAGATTCTGAGTGGAGCGATGAATGACGAATGGTTTTACAAAGTGTGTGTTTTTTTTATTTTTGTGTCTGTCATCACCTTTTAGAGCAGTAAAAAGCTTTGATTTTCAACTTCAGTATCTTGTTCGATAGAAATTAAATTCTTGTTGGTGCATTCTGAAGATCAAATTTTTAAATTCCCAGTAGTTTTAAAAAGCGCCGGGAAAAACAAAAATAAATTAAGGAAAAACGGGATTTTGTACGCAAAATCAGTTTTTGACAAAATTTATTTTGGTTATTGATATAACTCTAAAACAAATGACCGTAAATAAATTTTCACTGTATATTTATGTTATCATTTTCTAATATTTTCAAAATATTTTGACTCGTTTTGAGCTATTTAAGGATATTTATTATTTTCAGTTTTAAATTTTCTTATCTTTCTTTTTAGATGTCTATACAATTTTTATTCATTGTGTCAAAAAGCATGAAAAATTAATATGAGGCTCCTAATATATTATTACAATGGCAGTTGAAAAATATTAAAAATAAATAAACACAATTATTTTATAAGAATTTAAAGTTTAAATTTTGACAAAATACGCAAAAATCACAAAAATGTGCAAATTATTTTAAGATATAAATTCATAAAAATTTTATTTTTAAATCTAAGATTTGAAAATTTAATACAATAATCCTCATAAGTTTTTTTATCTTTATCAAAAATAAAATCTCTACCTTCCGATCAAAAATAAATAAGTCAAAACAAATTTTTATGAGCATTTGAATTTCAAATTTTTACAATATTGGATATTCACTCGATTTCTCATGTAGTAAATTTCTTATTTTGTTGTAATTCTAAAACAAACAGCCATGAACACTTAAAATTTACACCATATGTTTATTTTATCATTTTTTATACTTAAATTTTCAAAATTGTTTGACTCGTTTCGAGTTATATACGGATATTTTTGCTTTTAATTTTTTTTTAAGTTTTTTTTTTTATAAAGGGAAATACAATTTTAGTCGTTTTGTCAAAAAGCTTGAAAATTAAATACAAGACTCCTGATATATGATACAACAGCAGTTGAAAAATATTAAAAATACATAGGCAACATTTTATCTTATAAGCTTTTAAAGTTAAGATTTTGACATAATTTATCAAATTTAAAATATTTTGTTGTGTATTTTAGTATGTTTTTCTTTTCAAATCGTAATAAAATGAGTATTTGGTTACACAATATGCACCCACTATTACAATAGTTGAACTCCGGTTAAACCACCGAATTCGGCCTGTAAAATCAGTAGTTCAAGCGTAACCGAGGTTTAAACTATGATTGTAAAACGGGCCCTTAGAGACTCTTAAGTCGTAAATTTAGTATTGGGCACAAAAATATTTACACATAGATTTTTCAAAATCGTTATTAGACTAGAACACAACATAACTATCGAGTAACTGGAAAATAATTAGCAAAAGTCATCATTTGTGCATATCCGGTGTTCTGTGCATAAGTTGTTATTAAATAATAATGTATATTTTACAATGTAAATAATATGATTATAATTCACATTGTAAATATAATAAATTGTATTATTGGCATACATTATTACTTAAAAATGTAGCTAAATTGCCTATCTTGAACGCCGTGTTACCATACTTACATTTAGGGATTGAAACCTTGATGATTTTATATTTTTATAGGCGTCGGTTCAGTTAAAAGACTTAAAACCATTTTAAACATTTTGAATAGAATTTTTTTTTAGAAATGATGTACTTACAGTATACAAAATTTACATTACCTACAATGGTCACACTGAATCGTAACAAGATTAATAATTGTTATTTATAGGTGACTAATGACTATCATTCAGAAGTTAAGTATTTAAGGTATTTAGGTATATATAAATGTTAGGTCATATATTCATACTATAAATAAGTGATTGTTTGTGGTTGATTTCAGTTTCACCGTAGGTACCGTTGAGTCTTAAACTTTGTAAGAACTTTTGATTTATATTGACAATCCATGTTTGATGTTATAATGTTGTGATTACAGTAACGGTTTAAACCATGAGGCTTACTATACAATATTACCATTGGCCACTGACATATTACATATAATGATTAGATAAAAACTCCGAAACCATATTTTATAAATGTACGAATGGTTATTATATTTTAAAATATTAAATGAGTATTGTCATTCCCGATACAGTATCCGCAATCGACGTTCATTTAATAATAACATGTATTTTATTAATATAGGTTGAAATTTATAATTGTTTCATGACAAATCTGTACCTATATATAGAACACATCATGATATGATAATAATAGTATTTTAATAATTAATATATATTTACAGAATAATCTGATCTACTATTTTATATTTATTAGGTAGTTATTACTTATTAGCTTCTGGTTAGGTGAGTATTAGTGAGTAAAACTTGTTTCGAAGGTAGTGCCTTTAGGCATTGAATATTTTTAGTTAGTCGTCTTCTAATAATTAGAAAGGCAATTTTTGTATTGTAGGTACCAATGATTACATCGGCCAGAGCGCCATATCTAGTGTTTTTTTTTTTAATTTATAAAAGTTGTTGAAATTAGAGCCTCCCAAGAGTAGTATTCACTTCAATAATTTCTATTTTGTATCACTATCAATTTTTATAAATAAATCGGAAAATTATCCTGCCAGCGTATACTCCTTGTTCATAGTTTATAAAACACATCTATCGTAGGTGTTTTAGTATAATTGTGGTAACACTGTAAAACGTTGACAATTTAATATTGTTATTTTATATGTCTAACCTATATCCGGTCATAATATATTCTGTTTTTATGGCCTTATACACAATACACATGAAGTTTTCTCCTTACAGCCGACGTCGTCTTAAAGTTCTTTTATTATTATAAATCAACTACTAGTTTCTAAACAGTTATAATTATATATTTCATAATGTTAGAATTAAATTTTAATTACATGTAGTTATAAATAATTGACGATAAAATATTAATTTCGTGTTTTTTATTACATCTACAATTAATACTGTTATTTATGAGTTTAAATAACACTGTGGATTATAAATAATCATACTTACATAACACATTGAATACAGGATAGACCAAATAATAAACACAAATAAAAATAATTGTCATATAGATAAGTTGTATGTAGGTTTACAGTATAAATATATAATAATATAAATTATAATAAGTGGTGATTGCATTTAGTCACGTAACGTGTTCTAAGTGGAAGCACAGACCGGTGTCACTAGTTCTCAAATGGTTTCTTAGCTTTGTTTTAATTCCATAATGTATAATATAATATAATATATATATATATATAATTCTTCATTACGTGTGTATAATGTATATCACTGAATTCCTCCTAAACTGCTGGACCGATTTCGATGAATTTGTGTGTGTGTGTGTGTGTGTGTGTGTTTGAATGTATTTGAATGTATTTGAATGTGTTCCTGGATGGATTAGGTTTACAATTGGACCAGGTAGATCCAACCCGGAGAGGTACGCACACAAGAGTTTCGAAATTTACAATGGAAATCGAAAAATAGATATGGTTGCTATTGTTACAGGTTTACAGATTATAATAGTAACAAGAGAAATAATTAGTATTTTTGTAAATAAATGGTTGTCATTGGTTACTCGGGTAAATGAGGTAAAATCATGTATCAAAAACGTCCCGTTTATGGTTTTGAATAAAGAAACTATAGGTTAAAACAAATATGAGATTTGAATGTATGTTTGTAGATTATATAGTTCAAAAAAAACTTCTTGTGGAAATTTTAAATTTTAAATTTTTTTTCTCGGAGAAATCAACAAAATTTAAAGAATAGTTTGAGCCACGTTTGATTTATACCAAGTGCTATATTCAGTCTACCATAGGTCCATCTTGGTCTAATTAGTTTACATTGACGCAAATTTGTCAATGAACTACACCAAAACATGTACACCAAAACTAAGATACCTAAATAGTGCTATATTTTATACTTTTTCACGTGCAAAGTTGGGTTATACATCTAAAAATGGATATTACTTCATCCGACTTATATAAATAGATTCATTGAGACTTGGAGGGAGCTTATAACTTATTTTTCAACCCTTTATAGATATGTAAATGGTAGTTACTCTTCACACATGATTATTTTTCAGTTTACGAAAAAAAAAAATTTTTGTTATTCTTAATGGTTGTCTTTGGGTATTAAATAACTATTATAATAATTATAGAAGAAATATCGCATATACATTTTTTAGATTCTGAGCGGAGCGAGGGAGCTATTGTTTTTACAATGGTGTTTATTTTTATTTTTATTTTTATATCCTGTATACAAAATTTCTTCCAGAAGGAGTGTTTCGATTTAAACATATTATAGTACCTTATCTTTTAGCGAATTGGATCAAGATGGTACTTTAGAGAGGTCATTTTTCGATTTTCTTAATAGTTATTTAATGCCATGGGAAAAACCACCGGAAAATTACAAAAAAACGCTAAAAATGGGATTTTAATTTGTAACGCTTTGTATATCATCATAGAAACGAATAAAAAATTATCATATTTTAATATTAATTCAACTTACATGATAAAATAAATAATAACAAAATATAAAATATCCAGACTGACAAACCGTCTCCGCTCAGAATCGTTTTTCTTATACGATGATATTATATCATTGAATTCAAATCTATAATACAACCGTTATACAATGACCCACTTGTAATCTACTGTACAGCAGAGCGACATCCACTTACCTGCTTTTTTACTAATATATTTATTAAAAATACAAATATTTCATGTTTGGCTCGGGTAATGTCGGACGGGACAGCTAGTATTATACAATTAATATATAAACATACAGGAATATATTTATTTTTATTTATTCATATGAATAACATGTATTAAATTTGTGGATCATTGTTTTTAATTTTAATTACCAATCCAAACGATGTTTATCAACCAATTTGACAGTGAAATCTTCAGAAGATCCTTCGAGTTCTACCATCACTATAGTGTTAAGTCCAAGGACTAAGTACGGAGCTGGCACGTATAATGTAATTTGTGGACCTACCGCTGGCCAATATCTACCGATGTTGATGCCATTGATAAATGCAACGCCCTAAAAAATGGTAGATCGTATAAATAGTTATAATTTATAAATTACAATAAAGTATATTTGAAATATACACTGTACATGAATAGTCTTAGGAATAGCATTTCGTTAAATAATATTTTATACCATAGTCAAAGTTTCAAAAAAGCTTCTCAATTTAGGTCATTTACATTTGAAGATTTTTATCTCAAATATTTTTTAAATAAATAATAAGGTATTATGGACCACTTCGTAATATAAATACGGTATATTAAGAATTAAATCAATTTATCTTGGTTTATTATCACCAATTATAATAATATGACGCATGAATTATGATACACTATAGTCTATATTAAATTGATTATTGATAATAAATGAAAATAAATTCTGACTGGTGATAAATATTATGTTTTATTGTTTTGTATTAATTAATAATAAATTAAACTCATTAGTATTATTCATTGTAATCATAACGTCATGCCCAAGCCAACTGGCCATCCCTAAAGAATAAAACGGAGTAGAAGTAAACGGAGCTTTTGTTCGGAGCTCTGATTACCGCGCTTTTGGACATATGTATATTATGCATTGTACACAAAAAAACATTTTTAACTGAATTTTTTAAATAATGATTTGTTTATATTTTTGAAATTAAACTAATAATAAAATTACAAAATTACAACAGTTGAATTATAGGTACCTATTCTCTTTGTCATACTAACGAATAAAACTACATTTATACCACCAACATTTTACATTCAGTATAGGTATTATTCAATTTCACTCTACTATATGTTTAATATTGAAATTAATTGACTTATTATAAAAATTTAAAGGTAGACATATTATTTAGGGTCCCTTCGTCATATAACCTATGATTAAAACATCAAAAAAACGGGTTCCAGGTCCCTACATAATATTTTATCGATAAACTATAGGAGCCTATTAATCACCTCGAATGTGTATTTTGTAGGACTCTAACGAATAATATTATTAATTTAAAGTAGGTTATCACTTATCAACAAACCTTTGACCATCCAGACGTATCTAAAAATGTATCCAATGGTTTTGGGTGTTTTTTATCTTGCGGTATGACGAAAACTCCTTTGTAAAAAGCTGGTGGCTTGACGTTTGGTTGAATATTTTGAGTTTCTAACCACGATGTTTCGTTCAACGGATAACCAGTCATTACCCACGGACCTAGGATGTGTTTTCCTAGCGTTACGTTTGATAAAATCCCCTAAAATGTATCTATTATTACATAAATTCAATTTAATAACAGATTTCATGAAAATACCTTTCTATCTTCTAAAAACCTCTTGTCATTAATTCTGCCTTGGTTTTCGACAAGAATACTCAGTTTTTGATTATTACCGATTACTGATATTTCCATCGTTGTATTACTATTAGATCTGCTCATTACTCCTAATTTCACCTAAATAAAGATCATCAGTATTTAATTTCACCTTTGAAATAATAACGTATTAAATATCTTCAAACAGAAACTAAAGTTTAAGAACAGTTATTTATAAATATATTCCTATTTTACTCATGCTATCGCTATAAACAGAATTTATTCTCTTTGACAACTTTTTTTCCTTCTTAATTTTATTTTAAATAATATGGTTTATTAAATTATTGCTGCTGTATTTCCACATTTTTATTGCTTGTTATTAGGAAGTTTACTTAATACAGAATAAAAGTGTTTATAAAGTTGGATGTAGCCATCCGACACTGCAATAATGTTTAAATAAAACATGATTCCAAACAAATCGGTTAGAAGTGAGTAACAGATAAGCATAGTGAAGTACTGTAATTTATAAATAGGTCTTCGTCATAATAATGAATGGTGAATGTTCAGTGCGCATCTTGAAATAAAAAAAAAACTATAGATTGATAGTTTTTTGTTTTTATAATGAATTATAAAAAGTCTATTTAGATCCATAAGTAGGTATATTAGGTATAGTAGGTAAAAGTGTTAAAAACGTGTTTATTTATTTAAATTTTTCGTAATATCTATTCCATAAAAATGTGATATAGTCTAAAAATTGTATAAAATAAATTTCAAATTTTTAAGCTTTCTCAATGTTATATTTTCCTTTAGGCTGGGGCTATACACGGCGTATTTCGCCGCGTTTCGAACGCCGCGTATTCAGCAGCGTTTTCCGTCGAATTACAAACGCATTGGTTTAAATCGGAGCAGCTATATACGACGGGCGGAATACGCCGTGGTATAGCCCCAGCCTAAATCGTAAAGAAATTCCCATTTTAGTATTTTTATTCAAATTTAAAGCAAATTTTTTTCAATTGTCACAATATTCACGATCAAAGTATTAATGAGTAATAAGTAATAACCAATAAGACTATAATTGATTATAAATATTAAAACTAATTAGGTATTAGAGTATACAGGGTGTAACAGATAGAACTGACTTTTGGAATAACTTTTGTTTTAATCAATATTTTAAAATTTTTTTTTTGATACATAATGTATAGCCACTTGCGCTACACGTGTAATAAAAAAAAATTATTTTCATTTTTTAATACCAAAAATGAAAAATTTGATCTAAATTTTTTTGAATAAATTCAAAATAGCCAATTTGCGAATCTGGTTATAAGAACTATTTGGATGGTAAAAACATTTATCTAAATCAAGTAGTTTATTTTTTAGAATTTTTTTAAATTTCAGTATTTTTTTGATTAAATTAATTTGGAACACTATAACTTTTTTAAAAATATTATTTTTGGAAATTTGCTAACATGAGAATATTTCTAAAACTATTTACTAATCCTATAATTTTATCAATTTTTGTCATAAGTTTAAGTAGCATACATTTTTTTTTTTTTTTTGGTCAGTTCTTTCTGTTACACACTGTATATCTAACAACATAGAATATTATTATTATGTATTATTATCTGTTTATCACCACAAGATTGTTTTATGTTATGTGAGTTGAGTTTGAATAAATAATTATGATAATATATTATATAATATGTTAATACTTAATACACGTACATTATTCAAAAAGATAATTGCTCGGTCACCAAGTGATTTGATAACAAGTGGTAATTTGGTCAATCCTCCGATCGGTGGTAAATTAGTTTCATACAATACTAGCCCATGATTAATATCCATATCTTCAAAGCATAATGGTACGTCATTTAAGACTGGATTGAGACGTCGGGCTACATTGTCAAATAAACTGACCACGGGCAACATATTTACGGTTCCATAATTCCCCTTAGGTGCAATTTTCGGAGTTGATGAGGTTGGAAAATCCTGTAAAAATTATCTTAATAAAAAAATATATTTTATAAATTATCAACAATTTTCAACAAACTAAATAGTTTGAAATATTATTTATCTTAAATTTGAATGTACCAGTGTACGTCATACAAAGGTTTTATTTAAAGCACGTTTTAATATTCCCAACCATTTTGGGCACAAGCTCGACGGTATTTTATTGATATTTAATATCCGTGTAATAAAACGATCTTTATAAGTTACGTTTTTCAGTTTTTGTGAACATTTAATGATATATAATACGTAGTGCTTATTTTTCGGCTAGACAGTATATTAATCTATATGGGTATGAAACTTTAATTTTAAATCCAGTACTTTTGCGAAATATTACATCAAACAAAGTAGGTATACCTAGTTTATAGTAGTTATACATTGCAATACGTGTTTTCGAAGACAATGTGCGTATATTATATTATATGCATTCCACTTTTTTCAAAATTATTTTCATTGTATTTTTAAATGTATTTCAATTACCGCTTTTTTAAGGATCTGTTTAATGGCATGGTACTTTTCTGTCGGATCACCAGCTTCGTCTAGCGGAGCAGTAAAATCGTACGAGGTCAATTGCGGTCGATAGCCAGATTTATCCAAAGTTGTCCCCATCGTATTAGCACCCGAACTAAATCCAAAGTTGGTTCCTCCGTGGAACATGAAAAAGTTGAAAGATACGTTGGCCTCCAAAAAATATTTTGACACTCGTATTATGTCCGAGGTATTTCTAACCGGCCTTGGACTGTCCCAAAACGCGACCCATCCGTCATAGAACTCAGAGTTGACTAATGGCCCTTTCTTCTGAACTTGTCTCAAATGTTGAAAACACTCAGTTACTATAAGAAATAAAGTTAAGTTACAACTTGCAGATGTACTTAATATATCATAACATACTGACTTGAGGAATATCCAAAGATGGCTATGAGAAAATAACTTGGAAAAACTTATATTTTATTATATCGCTCAATTTCTTATGAACGTTTGAACTTTGAATTTAACATTTTTACTATGTTGGATTTTCACAGGTAAATTAACGAATTTTCATCTATCGATTTTTGATATTTTGTTGTAATTCAAAAACAAATAACCGTTGACACTCGACATTTTCACCAAATGTTAAAATTACCATTTTCCATGCATGGTAAAATTTTTGTGCTAACTTTGACCCTTTTTGAGTTATTTAGAGCCATGAGAATTTTTTCAAATTTTGTAAATTATTTTTCAGTTAAGAATGTATAACAGTTATTCTTTTCATAGGTAGCTAACATTAGAAATTGTAAAAGAAGATTTTGAACAAGTTTTTCTACCTCTATAAAAAAAAATGTTCACCGGAATATTACACTATTTATATAGCCTTGAGATAGTTTCGATTTGTATTAATTTTTTTTTAATTTTTAAGTTTGATTATTTATACAAATATTCTAGGATGACAAAACGTCTCCATTCAAAATACATTTTCACATGTAATTATTTATGTTTTAATTAATTCATAATATATCCATTACAACGATATGCTCTACAACTACTATACAGTACAATAGAGCAATACCCACTTGTCCGCCTTTTTTTGTTTATATAAATGGTTGCAATTGGGTACTCGGGAAAATCCGGTACAAGCAATCATAAAATTGTCACAAATGAAAAACCGGGCCTTACATGGCCTTAATTAAAGAAATTATATCTTAAAACCAAATGTCTGTTTATAGCAAATATATTCTGAAAAACTACTCGATTAATTTTGACCAAAATCTCTGAGATTATTTTTAGAGATATCAGCAAATTTTAGAGAGTAAGCTGTCTATACACATATCGTTAAAATATGTAATGTGTATTTATATTTAATATATTATTATTATACGAGTAAGTATGTAAGAAATGTCTTTAGACTAGATAAATATTAATAATCTCATACAATTGTGATTTTGGGGAATACCCCTTTAATTTTTGTTCGGGGCACCTTGCTATAGGTATTGATACTGTTACTATATCAATGAGTCTACTACCTGTTACATATAGCATTGTCGAATGATTTAATTTTATCTTACCATTAACAACTGCAGCGAAGTCAACAGTAGAGTATACATTTGGAATCTGACCACACTCCAAAAAAGATAAATTGCATTCGTCAGTTGTATAAAGTTGAGCTTGTTCACCAACATAATGATGGAATAAATCCCTAAGCCATAACATGTACTCCTTATCACAGTTCCCTAGATCGTTATGTCCGTATTCATTTTCTATCTAAGTAAAAAAAAAAATGTTCATAATATTTACATAATGTTTTTGAAAACAGAGTTTAATTATTTTCTCATAACATATTTTTTTAATTATTATAGATAACTTAGTTAATAAATAAGCTAATATAAGTAATGTCATTCATTTAAATAAATACAAAGTATGTTTTTTTCATTTATAATTGAGATAAAAAAAATTCAAAATCCATGACTTTAATACAAATATGATACATATAGCAATATTGTAAGACAAATAATTATAATAGAATACATTTGTATAAGACGTTGACACTGTCAACTTAGGTGTGGAAATAAGTTGTATTAAATAATTGCCAATAAGTACCTAAATTATTGTGTATACCTACTGTATGACAGTTCCTGAAATTTCCCGCTGAAAATGTTCAATTGTTTTACACATACCTATAATAACTAGCTACTGGTGTAATTCGGTATAAGTGAACTACGTTTTATCAAAATTAAATTGAATAATAGGATTACACACGTTACTTATGTAACTGTATAAATTAAAACGGTTTTTAGTTTTTACGGGATTCGAGTTAAATCATAAATCTCATATTAAAGCTTATATATTTTGGTTATAAGAAGATTTCAAAATTCTGTGAAAATATCAAGTCTTTTTAAGTCTCGTTCAAATATTCGTGGTTACATTTCGTTGCAAAAGAGTTGTAAAATCTTTAAATATTTTTGAGCAAGGATTCCAAATTTGGAGTGCTAGCATGACGTAACTTCAAACATTTCAATCTAAAAGAAGACGTGCATTTTATAAAATACCCATTAAATATTGACTCACCTGAACCATGATAATGTTTCCGCCATTTCCATATAAAAACGGAACTATTTTTGGCATCAATACTGAAAACCATCTTTTTATATATTTTTTGTAATCTGAAATTATACAGAAACCTAATGAAATTGAATTTATAAAATTGTTGACGTATTTATTAAATTATAAAAATACAAAAAAAAAAATAGTCTTATAGCAGTATAATATTCCATTAATCTCATATAATTTAAACCTATCTTTTAAAGTGAAGAAAATCTAAGATTATTACATTTATTTACAATATAAAATATGTACCTGTACAAAACTCAATGTACAGAATGAGACATAAGTGCCCACGCCAACGATCAGTATTCAAGGTCATGTCTTTCTATATAATATATAAATAAGTCGAACTTAAAAAAGTAGAGGTCTTTTTCTAATTTTAAATATCATATACATATAAATAATTTTTCTTTTGTAATTTATCAAGGTTTATATAAAGAATAATAGGTTAATAACTAATAAGTAAAACTTAAGTATAAAGTCTATAACAATATGTGAGATTTTTAGTTTTAATTGTTAAAAAATATACATATTATATTAATATTACTTGGGTCGCTAGATCTGAGATGTAAACTAGGTTTTTCTTTCAACAACCAATATGGATGACCACCCTGCAATTTTTAAAAAAAGAACAATAAAAACTTATCAAGTATAAAGCATTTTCCAGGTCTATTAAACCAGACATCTGCAAAATATTAGCATTTTAATTTCTCATGAAATGTATACCTTCCCTCTGCCCAATAGTGGTTCATGCAAAATCAAAATGTATTCGTAAAAAAATTAAGTATCAGTGTTCAACGTAAAACCTGTTTATTTTATAATGTTGTAAACAGACACTGTGGCCACAAAATATTTCTTATTTGAAAACTGGTTTTAAATATCCATTTCTGTAAATTCTGAACTGATATTTAATCAACTAAGACTCTGCAGAGCAACGCAATACATTAGTATGAACGTATTGGTTTTACAAAGTTCAATGATAAAATATTTTTTAATGTTGTATAATTTCGTAATACTATTTGGTATTTAGGATCATTTTGGTGAAATAGGCTGAGTCTATATCATAGAATAATACAGATAATATTATTTTATCTGATTTCAAATAAACTGTATTATTATTTTTGTATGCCGTATAATATTACCGATTTAATAACATCACATACAAACATCTATAATGTTATTTAGTTTAAACATAATATTAATTATTAAACAACGATAAGCCTGATAAACTGTTGACCGACGACAGACAATAACATACCTAATATAAGGAACCTTGTATTCAATTTCAACCTTTTTGACCAAGCGAAAATTGTTAACGATATTTATAGAAAAAAAACTAATAAAAAACAAAAATGTGAAGCTCAATAATATTTTGATAATTATACCATGTAATATGCATAGAAAATTCTAATACAAACATTTAGTGAAAATTTAGTATCTACGGATATAAGATTATGAACGTAGCGATGAATGTATCGATTTTATAATGATGTAAACTTTTCGTTTTTGACTTGCAACAAAATAAGAAAATCAATTTTCTCGATAACTAGTTTTGCGTAAAAATTAGTCTTTTCCCCAATTATTTTCAAAATTAAAAGTGTTTAATGGGAATCTATAATTTTGAATTCACAAAAGTACCTACCTACTAAATTCACTTTCTCGATAGAAAAGATATTGATGAGAAATAAAAAATATAAATACACAAAAAAACACACATTTTTATGTAACATGTTCACTGCGGATGACGCGAAATGGCGTAATTTTACATAGTTCGCATATATGCTGAATGACACCAATTGGCGTTATTCCCCTTGTTATTAAATGCACTATAATTTGGTCAGCGTTATACGATTAATTTTTTTGTTTTTTGTCAGCGTCTTCTATAAGCATTTTTTCACGAACAAGTGCAAATCGTACTAAGATATCTTAATTTTTCAATTTTTATGAATTTTTTTTAAAACTACAATTTTTTCAGCGTCACGTCATATCATCCGCAGTGAATTTAAGTTATTACCTATATTGGTATAGTCACAGCTCGCTACAGGTTAAACATAACATGATAACATGATAAGAAACTACCCATTTGACCCATTTTATTGTAAGTATATTTATAAAAATTATAGGGGCTCTTAGGTTGTATATCTTAAAAAGTAAAAACATTGATATAAGAGCTTAAAATATATGCACTAAAAATGCTACAATATATACAGAAAAATGTATTGAATATGAAAAAGTGACATTTACTGTGCAACGTTGCTATTATTTTTTCGATACACACAAAATACAAAAAATTTCTCATTGTTTAAAAATGCATTATTTTTGAGTTTTTCAAACTTGAATAGGTAACTTTTTTTATAGTTTTCGATACCGAAAAAATAAAACAACGTGGCCCAGTTAAATGTTTTCCTCTTTATAGTGTGAAAAATTGGTTGCTTAGCTTGCCGCAGTGGCGTAGCCAGGGGGGGGGTTTGGGTTTTTAATCCCCCCCCCAATTTACATTTACCCTCCTAATAAATATATTGTTTATATGGTTCGGGACTGCTTGCAAGTTATAAATTTGTCTTATGAAATGGCGAAATTGAATACAAAGTTTGAATTTGCATATTTGTGTATTTTTTAACTTAAATGTACACAAAAAAAATTTTATTTGGATAACATTGAAAAATATCTTAAAAATGATTATGTTTGGTTAGG
This sequence comes from Acyrthosiphon pisum, assembly GCF_005508785.2. NCBI lineage: Eukaryota > Metazoa > Arthropoda > Insecta > Hemiptera > Aphididae > Acyrthosiphon > Acyrthosiphon pisum. Next base: position 26,731,907 of record NC_042496.1, read on the forward strand.
TACAATAGGCGATCATTTTGAGATTTGGGAAGACTGAAGCCTTTTATAATACCATACTATTATAAAATTGAATAACCTTAAAAGAATTAAGTTAATGTTTGGGATGGGCGGAGGGCTGTTAAAGTTGTTGGTGGAGCTTGGCTACAGTTGGCCCTATGTTCGCATATGTAAGATTTCATAAGTCTCTTTGTGACAAAACTGTGTTTAATCTATAAATTACATCTAGATTGTAGATTGTACGAAGAAATGAACATCAGTAGATATATGTACGTGTTCGTTTATCAAGGTGTTCACATATCACGTTATTCGTTATTACTTATTTATTAACCTAGTACCTATTGTATGCCAGTATTTTTAAAAATAAAGTTATTATTATTATTTTTTTATCAGGTTTATATACCTACTTATTTTTTAGTTTTTTATTACCAAAATTACAATATGTTTTATTATTTTTCAAAAATAATATAAACATGTTGCTACATAGTACATATATTTAAGCATATTTTGAGTATTTCGAATGCATATTTCGATAATTTTTAGTGCAACAAGTCAAGTACTGAACCCTAAATTTATTTATATACGAAAACTGTAAAAACTTGGTTTTAATCTATACTTAAAACACCCCCCCCCCCCATTTGATAATCCTGGCTTCGCCACTGTAGCTTGGACTACAGCCGAATGGTCCTTACTTACTCAAAAACAGTTTTTGCTAAGTTGTACTTATTATGTAAGACAGATTCATGGCATGTGGTTGTAGCGTCCCTTGCATACAAACGATACTTTGAACACGTGACGCAATGTCCTAGCATAGAACTAGCTGGTGCAGGCGAAGGCTATTTCTATTCTGGCCAGCATGTTCTGCACGCAGTACATTGCCCGCACGCGGCGAAATACAAGCATATATTTTGTTTTTCCCGCATGCGAGCAAATCTTCACGGCGTTAATATAATAAAATAAAACACGTATGATTAATATAGATTATAGGTACGTGAATACTAATGACTTACTGATAAAACACGGGAATCGTATTCACGTGAGATGTGAATAATTTTAATTTATACCTATCAACTATCAATTGAAAATTTATATTATTTATTGTTTATTATGTAAATTAAATAAGTAATAATAGTTATTAATTTTACAAAAAAAAAAACAATTGTTAACTAATGATTCTTAGAAGGGGTCAGATATTGCATTGCTTAACTTGACCAGTCATAATTTGTGTAAATGATTATTAAATTGGTCTAATATATATTTATGATAATATGAGTAAAACCATCTTTTACCTACGAAAATAAAGAAATAAGTAAATGGAAATCGTAAACACGTGAATACATAAATCTAAGGAAAATTTTAAGCAACAGGTCTTTTAAAGTTATAAATCTAACATTAATTTCACGTGAATAGCGTGAAATAAGGAGCCCTAGTTTATACCCGTTTCTATACAGGATGATGCACCAAGCATGTTCACCCCTTTTTTCTTCAATAATGCAGCTATTCAAAATCTGATTTTTTGAGTTTATAAATATACTTTAAGACCATAATTTCAAATTCTTGAGATTTTATGTGCTACTTAACTAGTGTCTTTGGACTTCGGAGATACAAACTTCTGTTTTTAAAATGAGAACACCCCTATTCAACTATACGTTATACAGAGAACATTTTTCTGAAATTTTGACGTATTGATATCAAAATTCGTATAAGTAGTTTTTGAGTTATTGAACTTGGTATTCTAAGGATAAAATGTTTATAAGATATACTATGGTGATTTGAAAATTGTAGTCATTAATTTTGATCTACCAATATTAATTATTTGTAAAAATGGTCCAAGTATAATAAATACTAGACCTAGTTATACGTCTATTTTATATTTATGTAAAACCATTTTTAAGGACTATTATCTTTAATAAAAACATTTTAATAGATAAGAACTACTCTCTGGAATTTCAAATAAGGTACATACACATTTTTAAAAACAATTATCCACAAAAAATTTAACGTAAAAAAAGGGTTTCTCATTTCAAAAACAAGTTTGTTGAATATTCCTTAAGTAGTGGAAAAAATTCAAGAATTTTCTAATATGTTCTATGAGTATATTTAAAAATTTAAAATATCAGAATTTAAATAAATTAATTATTAAAGGAAAAAATAGGGGTGAGCATGATTGGTGAATCTCCCATACACCATGTTTGTGAAGTTGGCCAACCTAAGTACTTACAGTAATTTTTTTTAAATCTATGCCATTATTTTGCAAGTCTATTTCATAAACTTCACGAACGTGTTTATACCTAATACTCAGTAATACAATTTGAAAATTTGGAAATAAAAAAAATGAAATATCTATACATTATAAATTATAATGTATACTTATTTTAAGAGTTTTCACTAGGTATTATTGAATCATGTTTTTCAATTCCTTAGTTAACAAACAATTTCTTATTTTTATTTCGTAGAATATAAGGTATAAAAATATTTTTTGTAAAAAATTTGTATCTATAAAAATTGTGAGTTAAAAAATTTAATATTTTTTAAGCATATTTGTATTTTTTTAAGATGCATAATATAACAGACTATAAAAGTGCACATTCATATTTTGTAATTCTTAAGTGCATTAAGTTCCGATCCCTAATGGCGTAATTATTACTAAGTATATTTCATGATATTATTGTGACTAAGGTAATTTATTTTAGTACCTAGTTTAGACATTATTAATTAGTCCTAGTAATACTGCAGTATATATGCTGCTGATGAATATATAAATAATTAAATGTAATTGAGTAATTTGATTAATTACTTCCTTATTGATGGAATAACTTGAAGTTGGTTAACCGGAATGTATCAATCTCATGTCAATATGATAAATTATTATATTGGTAAACTAGTGAAACTGATTATGACAGACAAAAAAAAAATCTATTTTCTACTTTCAAAGACAGTATAAGCTTAAGATTGTGCTTAAAACATTGAAATATTAAAATAGCATCAAAAATTCAAAATATGCCAAAGTTCGACGAAATATGTGAAACTAGGCAAATGTCACATACAATCGCACGAGCACTGAATTTATAAAATCGGAATTTAAGAATATTTTTTTACACTGAAGTGAATACTTACCAAGTCCCTTTCAGCTGAGATAAATGGCCCTGGTCTAATAAGTACATTCATATTTTCTTGTTTTGAAATTGTCAAAAAATGTTCAATGTCAGCTTGTCCTTCAAAATCGTATACACCCGAATATGGTTCATGAAAACTCCATTCTACATAACTAAAAATAATGAAGATTATAATATTTTCTATTTAATATTAAATTAACAACGAGACACATTGACGGGGCTAGGGGGGGGGGAACTCCGTGCAAATTCTTTGGGCCCTGTGTCTTATTGATAAATATATGATATTTTCCCTCTATAAAAAAAAAATCGATAAATCAGACATAATATTATGTTTTTGTTAATAAGAAGTAACCATAAAACAAAATCGGTAAGAAAATAAAATATCTGTATTCAGCCCAAAAACAACTAAATGCTAAAAAATGTGTTATAATAATAATAATTCTTATTATTCACATGAAAAAAAGATACCTACTTGGGTATATAGGTACTTGGATTGTATTGTAAACGTGTAAAAATAAAATAAATGTTGATATCGATGTATTCTAAAGTTTTAATAGTGCATATTAATATCTTCCCAAATGAGTAAAACAAAAATGTAGCTTTGATAAAATAAGAATAATACATGTTGACTAAAATTCAATACTTTGTAAATTAGTATGTGGGTCGATACTTTTTGTATTTTCTTGTCCAATCTTTCTCCAATTCGCCACTGCATACAAGTCAATACTGTAGAACGGTGTGAATAGGTTTGTCACTTGGTGTGTATAAATGTATAATTATATAGTCTAAAATTAGTCTTATTTTTTTAAATCATTGTTTATTGAAAATTATAAATTTTTAAGTAATCGTGGAATGTTTCAAGTTTGTATGATTTCTATTTTTTGGATTACATAACAAAACTCTTTATACGATTAACCAATACGTTGCAATAATTAATATACAATGTCATAAACATTTTAACTACAGTAATTTATAACAAATGTAAATGGTTTTATGCTAAACGTTTTAAAAGCTTAAGAGGAAAAAAAAATTACGAGGAATCTTGCATTCAAATTTTATGTTTTAGGTGTAAAAATTAAAAACTGTATGTATTTTTAACTACAAAATAATAGACATATTTTCGTGATTTTGATGAATTTTGTAGACAGTTGAACTTTAAACGCTTACCACAGGCGTAACTAGTAATTTAAGTTACTTAATATATAGTATATTTCATTAGTATTTTTTTGTTTAACATAACTTAACTGAGAAAATAAACACTTACAAAAATTTATTTTTAACCAAAAAAAATATTATTCTGCGATCGTTTATGAAATCGTTGCGACCAATTGAGTACGTAAGATAGGTTTTTGGAACGAAAAATTACGATTTGACAGTTGTTACTTGTAATGAACTTATGACTTATTTTTACCCAATTATGGGTCGTGAATAATATGGAATGTGTCACCAAAAAATTAGCTATTAAAAATGTTATTAATATAAGTACCTAATATGTGTAAAATACAAAAATTAATAAATTAAGAGTAATGGTTTCTTTTATTAGTTATGGTTGTTGAAAAAATTATGGTATCGAGGGAGGATGGGTGGCCCCTCATTGAACACCATTGAACATTATTTTCAAAAAGGTAGCATGAGAAATCGGGTAAATATCTTGGGTCGCTAATACAAAGGTTGAGAACCACTGGTCTGGTGGGTGTTTGTAGCGAAGCGGCGGCGGCTTAGCAGTGAGTTGTATGCAAGTAAGCACACCGCGCACTGCTGTCACTGGGTAGGTAGGAAAAAACAGGTTTTCTAGTCGGCTCACCGGAATAGTTTTACGACAATTTAAAATAAGTAATAATGTAATGTACAAAAAACACATTTTTTTTTTTGATTCCAAAGTTTTTTTCATTGTATATCATAGTTTTCATTCACGCATGTTGTCAGCAAACTCTTAAAGCATAATATAGATAATATATAATAAATAAGGTACTAAGGTAGACTCATAGTTATGGTAGACCATGCGGTATTCGCGCCCACAGTTTATGAACCTCTCGAGTAGAGGTTATATAATATGGTTTGTTGAAAATCTTATTATGAATAAATAATTATTATTTTATTACGTAACGCTATTATAAACCTGGACGGTGATGAGTATACTTTATCACATGACGGGTATCTGGTAACTACAGGCAACTTACAGCACCGCGGTCGTGCCAGCGCAGGAAACCACGTGACCTGTTATATTGCTTGTTTGTATCGATAGTTGTCTATCGATAATTTTTAAATACTATTTTTTAAGAGGATGTCACACCCGCATGTGTTTTCTCCGTCTTACACATAGACAAAACGTGTTTATGCAGTCTGAGTAGAACTCGCTCAATTTTTGTGTTAGAATAAAATCACCTATTAAAAAGATTAAAATTAATATTAAAAAGCTTAATATTAAAAGATGGCTATATTTTGGATTGCAAGATATTGAGTTTGTTTTAAAAAAAAGTTAAATTTTAAAAATTTAAAAATTTTTGCTATTTCTAAACGATATGATGAACTTTATATTGGGTAAAAATTAAAAAACACAACGATTTGCCCACAGAAATATTGACACAATTCAATTTTATAATAGGTATTTTTACTCTAGAACTAAAATTGAGCGATTTATACGTAAACGCGTTTTGTCTATATCGTACGTGTGTAAGACGGAGACAATATATGCGGGTGTGACGTCCTTTTAATATATTTTACACGAGTTTAATAAGTATGTAAATTATAAAACTACTGTTTAATTAATTAAATGATAAGTATTTAATGTATTAACTACTTTACATTTTTACATAAATCCATATTTCAATGCAATAATATTATTATTAATTTTTTGTATTCTAATGATAATCTATTTAAAAAATAGAAAGAAAAAACATTATAATTATTATTAATGAGTACCCATTAAGTTAATTAATAATAAATGGCATTAACTAACATAAGAACAAAAATAATTCTAACAGCACAATCGAATTATTTCGATAGTGGTTATTCGTTAGTACCGCTAGTCCGTGAACGATTCTTTAATACTTTCAATTTAAATGCAGCTGTACACAAATATTACAGATTGTTGTTCAGTTCACTAACGTAGTTCGTTGTAGGAAATCGATCTACCTATGTAAAATGGGAAACATTTTGGGAAGTAGAGATAAACCGTTATTAAATGAAAATTCGTGAGTATATTATTTTTTTTATTAACAAGGCTTTTAATAAATTTAAGTGCATATTATTTAAAAAGCCATAATAAGAACATAAATAAAAAAATTATTTGGTTTTTAATTAATAATACGATAAATAATTTTACGCTTAAAACTTTAAATGAATGGAATTTTTGAAAGAGTAAGGGGAAATATATTATATAAATTGATTGGCTGGATAACTGGTGTACAATATAAGGTTAATTAGGTACTATAATATTGGTAATTGAAACTAATAACTAATAAAAGATATATTTATTATTAAAATAAAAAAAGACAAAAATAACATCGGAGAGTTTACAAAAAAATTGTCATTATTTCGATAAAAACAAGATATAATTTTAATTAGGCACGTCCTACGTGATTATAGTATGTGAGTATGTGACACGGGAATGTTTGGTCACTAAACCTGTATATTACTATAAACACCTTTATTTTACGACTGTTATATAACTACGTGTATAGTTGTAGGTATTTTTTTGTTTACGTATTTTTTTAATACATTTTTAAGAGAATACGCTTTTGGGCTTTGGCCGTATTCAATATACCTTTTTTATGGGTATTACTTCTTAGTTATTCTGATGTTATATGGAATATAACAATTATTTCACACTTATTATTTTAAAATAATGTGGTAAAGATTTTATCTTATAATTACTGGTCTACGTTTAATTAATATAATATATCGAACGTCATGATTTGTACGGCTGGTATTCATATGTTATTGCTTCGGTCGTGTTCATGGTTAAAATAGTTACATTAATTACTAATAGTTACTAGAGGACGTCGCAACCAGTGCCGCATTTAGAAATTTTGCGCCCCGGTGCAAAAAAAATTGCTTCCCCTAAGGGGCCTACCCACGGAAAATATGGGAGATAGATCTTCATTAACCTTTTAGATTTTGAGCACAGAAAAGAATATTTGTTTTACAATGTGTGCTTTTTTTAAAAATATTGTTAAGTAATTGCTTGATCCTCTCTCCGCAAAGATACATTTGAATTTATGTAACCTAAACCTTGCTTATAAGTTATAATTCATCATATAAATTGTTCTTTTTTAACATATTTAAGTAAGTTGTAGGTAATTCATGAATAAATAAAATAAAATTATATAAAACTATGCAAATTAATATTAATTAAAAAAATGTCAAACAGTATAATACTAATATACTATATAATATATAATACTGTTATTAAAAAAATTAAAATCATACAATTTTATAATTCACAAATAAACATATTTCTGGACACAACATTTTGGCGCCTCTAAAATACTGGCACCCCGGGCAGTCGTACCCAGCCCCCCCCCTAAATGCGGCCCTGGTTGCAATAATTCAACCACATAATATTATATTGTCTCCGTCTTACACAAGACGTACGACATAGGACATTTTCGTTCACCAGTTTCAATATGCTGTTAGTTTTGATATTAAAGTGATCTATTATCAAACTTTTAGGTAAAAACATTATCGCAGCTATGTTCTCCCGGTGGCTTTTTACGAAATTTTAATTTTTAAGTAAGTTATGAGTTATGTAAAATGTTAATATTTGAAAATGTTCATAATTCACTCAAAAATTAAAATATCGTAAAAAATTAACGATAGAACACAGATAATGTTCTCACCTAAAAGTTTGATAATATAGGTAAATTCACTATAATATCAAAACTAACAGCACAATATTGAAACTTATGAATGAAAATGTGTTATGTCATTGTGTCGTACGTGTTTATGACGGGGACAGCATAAGTGGGTACGGCGTCCTCTTAAGTCTTATAACTTATACATTTATGTACAAGTGTACGTACAACTGACTCTGTCTTGTAGGTACTCTAGTCCTTAATATAATAGTTTCCTAGAAAATGTCAAAAAGTTACTTTGTATTCGAAATGCAATATATGTTTATGTTCAACGAACGATTAATTGTTTATTGGTGTATAAAATATATATTTTTCAATAATTTATGATAAGGTCCTATAATCTGAAGAAAATATAATTACGAACAAACCATGTTTCTCATCTTAAAAACCAAGAAAGATAAATTATCATTTATCACATTTGACATTTTAACCATTGGTGTGTGTTGGAAGTATTGTAATTAGAAACAATTATAATACCATGATAGGTTTAGGTATTATAATTTATGAGTATAATAACATACAGAAACTTTTGTAAATTTGTTTAATGATTGATGAACTTAAATATATGCCCTTTGCTCTAGTGTCCAGACATATTATAATATTCCTAATATGATAGAAATATAGAATCTACATTATAAATTCATATTTAATAATTTTAACTTGATAAAGATAACAATTTTCCAGCTACGTGAAATGTGTATTTCGTTGAGTTATTTTATACTTTAAGCCGAGTATTAGTTTTGCAATGACATATTATATTATTTATTTTTTATGTTTATTGTCCACTCTTGTATCAGTAATTGTACTTTAATCATAAAATTCGAGGGCAATAAATTGCTGGTAGATATTTGGATATAGGTTTTTTAAAGGGGTGAAAACATTGAGACTTGAAATTAATATGTAAAAATAATATGGCTGTGGCCAATAACTCAAATCCAAAATAATATATAATTTAGAGCGGTTGCCTCGAGTACAACCTAAGAAATAGTTGTAAATACTGGTCTACTAGGAGTTATACCTACTTATTAAGCAATTAAATATTTTTAAATTATTATGTAAGTAAAATGAACCATAAATCTATCATATATTTTAGACTTTAAATTTTACTTGTGTTTAATGATTTAAATTACAATATAAATTAACAAACAATTAATATTACATCAAAGAAATATTTTTAAAAACATCCAACACCTATTTATTATCGTGAGTAACCAAAATTCAAAAATAAAGAAATAAAGGTGTTAAAATAAAGGTAGTAGCCAATAGTATAGGGCTTTTTTAAATTCAATGCATTTTTATAACTACCTATAAACTATTTAATATCATTATTGTATACAATATATAGGATGCTATTTCTTATATACATCATATTATTATATTTTATATTTGTATCACATCATTAAACTTTATATTTAACAATTGATTAATTAGTCCGCTGACCTCTAGGTAAAAGCACTTGCTCTTTTCACTAACCAACCAACTGAAATTAAAGAAAAAATGTAATTTGCCAAAAATTAAAATTGATAATAACGTGAGCAAACAGTTATAATAATATGTCAAAGTTGCATTTAAAATTATGCGGAATCGTGTATATGTTACCGGAAATGTTGACATTTAAGAAATTATTACAGTTCCTAGGAAATGTTGAAAATTCCTAATAGCAGAAGGAAATTATATCATTGCCTAGTATATGTTATTATTTCCTAATGATATCAGGCAAAGATGCCATATTTTTTTTTAGATATTTAAATTTAATCTGTCTAATTTAAATATATTACTTTTATCAAACATAATTATCAATTACCCTGCTATTACCCTAGTAAAAATCAAAAAAAAAATCAAGTGTTGTCAAACATTTTTTTTATCACTTTAATTTATGTAATTTAAGCTTATTTACATTTTTACATTTTTACTCATTTTTGTTTTATCCCATGGTAAACTTCTGTGACATTTAGAATTGCAAATTTTAGTTGCAGATCTACAAGCACACTTGTTTGTCTTGCATTTTGTCTTACAACATATCTTGTCTACATTTTGTCTTATGTCTTACAACATATCTTCCGCGTCCCGGTTTGCACGTTCTATAGACCCCTGACTCTGACTAAGTTTTGGTTTTCCGTGCATACGTTACACGTGGATATATTGTATATTATGATACGCAATTACAGCGAGCTCGGCACAATGATGTCAAGCGTCATTTTTTAACTCTGAATAATTTTAGTAGAAACGTTAAACCTATACATCCTATATATTAAAGTAATTTAGGTTTAGTTAAGTTATTTATACCAATGCAAGGCAAATGGGGTGCTACTTCATTGTATATCTGTAAGATCCTAGGGGTCATATTCTTAAATATGCCACTGTACCAATAAAACTCTACATTGTACCTACTTATAAAATATTATTGACACAATTGTATGCCATCATAAAACCTTTGTACACAGACAATTACACGAAATCTTATATTATTAAGTAGCAAATTTATGTAAGCTATATAATAAGTTATATGATTATATAATAGTTATATTATATAGTAGTTATATTGTTATATATTATAATAGTTATAACTTATAATAAGTGAATTTTGTTTTATTTTTAATAAGATTGTATTTTGTGTAGGTACTTATTATAATAAACAATCCTAAAGGTCACAGTTTTAATACTATACCTGTTTAATATTTTAGACTTATCTGAGTCTAAAATAAATATAATATCTATTTATTGATAAAAGTAAAAATTTTATTTAAGGTAAAAATTTACAGGTCAAAATATAAATCAATATGATTAGTATAATTATATAGTTATTATTTAATTATCATAAATTAAAAATATTTTATGATGGTGACTAAATTTTCTAATATTAAACCTTTATATTTTCAGCCCTCTTATTGGTTCGGAATCAAAATCGAAATTAAAATGGTTCAATTTACGGAACGTGGTCCTCTTTATAACACTTCTTCTGTGTATATTAATTGTTTTGTATGTGAGTTTTTATGATATTCTATACACCAACGGTAAATATATATTTTTCAAATATTAAATCAATGGTTAAATAATTTTAATACTATTTTTCATATTTTAGAAAAAATCCACTTTAAGATTAACTAGTGTGGCGACGATCAACAATGATTATTTCGATAAATGCTCACCACCAGTAACGTGTGATCCTAAAGCAAAATACAGGACAGTCAATGGATCATGCAATAATTTGCAAAATCCCAACTGGGGTGCAGCACTAACTCCTTTTTATAGATATATGGATCCGGTGTTTAGCGATGGTAATTTAAAAAATATTTAATTCTCAATAACTACTTACATTATTAATCGATAAAATATAAAAACAATAATTATGGTAAGTAGGTATTATTTTAACACCTACATTTTTATACCTACATTATGATTATTCAAACTTAATGTTATACGGTTTTAGGTATCTCAGCTTTTCGTTTACAATCGGATGGAAGTCCATTGCCAAATGCTCGAAACATTACTCTAACGATGTTCCAAGACTCGCTTAGGATTTGTGATTATAAAAACAACGAACTATTAGTACCATGGGGTCAATTCATCACCCACGATACCGCTTATTCGCCAGTCCGCAGTGTCAATTCATCTTTTCCTGGTAACATTTTACTAAAATTTGAACGAAACAATCAAAATCATTTTCTATTTTATAACCACATTGTATGTATATTATTATACAGCTGCTCTAGACCATTGTCAAGACAAAAATCCACCAACAGAGTGCAAGGCAGTCATTCCATTATCTCCAGATGATCCAGTATACGGAAAAAAAAATTTAACGATCTTAAAATTTATGCGTCTCATAACTTCACCAGCGTATAATTGTTCCTTAGTTCCTGACACTGTTGTTAGTATTTTTTATTATCATTAAACCAGAACATTAGTTGGTACTTGGTAGGTATAGGTATAGGTCCTATCTGATATTATATTAATTCAAATATTAATTATTTTCAGTTAATAATGATTTCTTATGGTAAAGTTGTGTCCTTGACAATGAACTTGTATATTTCCATAAAATAAAACTGTATGGCTGTATATGTGTATGTAATTGATTGTACAATTTAACGTAAAATACTTTTTGTGTTATAGGAAATTTCTATTGTACAAAATCTTTAAACTCGATTATCTTTAAACTCAGTTTTTGTGCTGGTACACTAATGTTTTGATGTTAATTAGGTTCTAATAGCAGAATAACTATCACATTTTTATTTTTCCATTATTTATTATTTAGCTTAATAAAAACACGCATTATATCGACTCGTCAAATGTGTATGGTTCCGATCCTGATGTGGTAAATCAATTGCGTCTGTTCAGTGGAGGACAATTGCTTTACAATACAATTAAAAAACAAGAGTATTGTCCCCAGGATCCTACTAAAGTTGTAAAAAAAGGAAATCAGACTCAAGTGACGATAGCATTTCTTGCAGGTAACTCAGACTTTGTAATATATATATTTTTTTTAATTATCCCTGCAGGTTTAATGTTTTCTTTGATATTCATTTTAGTGTTATATATTTTGTGGAAATAGTGAAATACTGAAATACATAACAATTCTAAGACCTTAACGTTAGGTTAAACATAAACAAATTTAAAAAAAAGATTATTGTTTTGTTAATTCCAAATCATATCTTTATTTAAAATTATGAAACGCCTTAAATATTCATGAATTGATAAGAATAATATTAACAATTATTTTTATGTCTTACAAATGTGTAGTATTTGTTTTAATACAGAATCAATCGGAGACCGTTGAACGATTTTTTCCTCACCTTTTCTGTGTTCCGATTGCGTCCGATCTATTTAAACACGAATCATTTTTTTTTTTTTTTTTTGATGAGTTTACGAAAATGTTATCTCATAGCCGGTACTCTTATCAATTAATATCATTACAATCACGTAGCAATTTAATTTATAACTCATGGTATGGCTAAAATTCCGAGCAAAGTATTAAAAAACAAGAATTTATTGATAAACTAATAAATAGCTTAAAAAATAAAATTATGTCCTCTTTGGCCTTTACAATGCCTTAAAACGATTTCTCTACTATTAACCTAACCCCTTAACTATTTGACCCCTTTTTAAAATGACAAGAAGATACATTTTTTAAATTACTTAATCCTATATATTTAGACTGAGTTTCATTTGTTTTTGTATTATTATTATTATATATAACACTTACTGATCAGAAATGTATTTTTAAATTATTTATTCCTATATATTTGTACTAATTTTTATTATTTTTTAGTATTATTATTTTATGAATAACACTAACAAAATAATTACTAATTATGGCTATTAATTTTCTAATTTATCGATCCTAGAATTACGAATGTATTCAATAGTCATTAGTGATTACTAAAATCATATTAAAATAGAGTTATTGAATGCTTATTACTTATTATAATATAGGACGTAAAACGGAACCTAAAAAAGGTAGGATAAAATAATTTACCTATCCGACTGTTGGGCGCAATTGAAACACTCGAAAGGTGTAAAAGGTTGAAACAGGACACAACCGAATGACGCATTCGATATCAATATTACCTTATATTTATTAATTATTGTGTGATAAATACATTTTGAAAACATTACTATGTATTTCGTTTAAAACATTACAATTTAAATCAACATTATTTAATATTTTATAACGTCATTTTATAAAACTATTACTATGTTTTGGTCGTTTCAAACATATTTTTTCGCTCTTCTCATATTAATTATTCTTATTCAATGATCCATCATTGTTATCAAATTTAAAATAATAATACATCCTTTTCCACTTTTTAAGTTTCTTATAATTTTATTTTATTATTTTTTAATTGTTAAGAAAAAATGATGTATTTTTATTAAATTGACATTATATAAATTTTGTGTTTAGGTGATGTAAATGTTAACCAGAATTTAGGAATAGCATTGTTACAAAATTTAATGCTAAGATTCCATAATTATATTGCAAACCAGTTGCAAATAGCACACCCGTTATGGACGGATGAGACTATCTACCAAGAAACGCGTAGAATCGTTGCAGCTGTAACTCAAATTATTACATACGACAATTTTTTGCCGATAATTTTGGGTAAGGATAACTTAATATTTAAGAATGAATATTTTTTTATAATTCTTATTTGTTTTTTTTAGGTGAAAAATATATGAATGAATATGGTCTAAATAGTGAAACAAATTATGATCCAACGATAATGCCTTCTATGGCACAAGAGATGACTAGTGGTGCTTTGCGATTACTTCACAACATAATTCCCGCCAAATTGAAGTAAATTAAACAATTTTATTTAAAACACTTAAACCTTTAATTTTAGTTTAAAAATAGTAAATTAAGATTAGAAGGTACCATTATTATTATTTATTACAATACGCAACTTTAAAATATTAGACTCGAACTATTAAAAATAATTTTATCCATTAATTTATTCAAATCAAACTATTGCTACAACTAAAATAGATATGCAACGTTAATGATGTTGATTGTAATACCAATTATGATTATTATCAGAGGAACATTAAAATTATGAACCCAAGTTGAATATTTTTTTTTTTAAATTATAAATCCACTTTAATAAGTAATCTACAATATCTACATATCGATAATATATATTTCAATAATTTAATCTGTGTAACAAATTAATTTTAAAATAATCGTCAAAGTTGCAATAATTCAAATTTAAGATGCGGGGTTTTAAGTATAGCTGTATAGGTACTGTACAAATGGTACTCTAGTAATTAGTATAAACAAATGTTTAAATTATAGGTATTATACTATCATGAATAGATTAGACAGTGATAGATTTATCACGAAATACTATTTATTGATACGAAAGTCATTAGAAAACGGTTGTATTAATGTACATACATTAATATAATACAAATGTATCAGAGGCGGTTTTTAGGGTGGGGGGGGGGGCTTGGATTTTTTTTGTGTTATGTTCTGTACGTCATATTATTTTCACAATATTATAATGTGTTCAAACTCTCATTTTTATTTTTTTTTTATATCGGCATGTACATTTCACATACAATATTTTTTTTACAACTAGCTGGGCATTATTTGCATGTCCTTTTTTAATTGAAATTTCACTAAAATATGCTTAAATTGCTTTACATTTATTATTTCAGTTATGCATTTATTATTCATGTTTTTGTCTAGATTATAATAAAATCTACAAACTTTTTACTATATTTTATATAATATTATGTACACGGTTAAAGATAAGTATAATTCAGATTCTGTTACTTTATAAAGATTCCAATAAAACTAAACTATTTAAATTATGAAATAAAAATGAAAGTTTATATGTCAGTTATTATAGAACCATAAGCAAATTGTATTTTTTATTTGATATATGTACCTAATTATGGTGGGATGGACCAAAAAAATTGAAAATAGCCCCCCCCCCCTTGATGTTTTATCAAAACCGCCACTGAAATATATATAATATACAAAGATTGTTTGATAAAGTGTTTGATAACATTTAATTTTTGCAACATTTTACAGCTATATGAATGAAAATTACACTACATATGAAGTGGAAGAACCTTCTAAATCGTTTTTAAGACCGGATACATTGATTGGTAACGTTGATGGATTAATTAGGGGTTTAACAGAAACTCCTGGACGCGAACCCCAGTCTTCATATAATAACCTTGTAATTATTATACAGTAATTTGTTAATTAAAATATCTATAATTAATTTGATTTCTATTTCTGTTTAAAGATTTCAAATATTGTTATTGAAATTCCATCAATCAATACTACAGGATTTGATCTGCTTTCTTACGACATACAACGCGGTCGTGATGTCGGTCTTCCGCCCTACACTAAAATGAGAAGTTTATGCGGACTGCCACAAGCAAAGTCATTTGATGATTTATCGGATTACATACCATCAAAAGTAAGTCACTTCGCTTAATTTGTTCATATTTATTTTGAAATATTAAATTTGAACTATCTAGCTCGATTTGTTATATTATATAGAAAATTGACCAGTTAAAAAATTTCTATTCATCGGTTGACGATATTGATTATTACGTTGGAATTTTATTGGAAGATAAAGTAATCGGATCTATGTTTGGCCCTACTGGAAGTTGTGTTATTGCTGATAGTTTTTACCGATTTAGAAATGGTGACCGTTTCTTCTACGACGTCAAAGATCAACCTGGTAGCTTCACTTCAGGTAAGAAAAAAAAACAACAAAATAAATGGAGAACTCATTAAGCTGTGGTAGTACCTAGTATCGACTGTACATCGTCATTGAGTATAGGTTACTGTAATGGATGTGTTAAATTTCATTTCTAAAATTATAATTTGTTGTATATGAATAACATTTGATTATGATCAAAGACAGTGAGTTAGCCTCTATTTCTAACGATATAAAGATTACTACTATAAATATTACACACTTAAAATTAATTTTTGTATTAATAGGTATATTATTATATAGAAAAGTGAATGGGCTCAATTTTTAGCTTAAAACCAGTATAAATATTTGTGTGTTTAGCAAATAATAATAATATACCTAATAGCAGAATGTCTACGATAGTAATTTTTTAAATCGTAACATAATTTCTAGTAATTGATTCGGATTCGTATATTTTAGATCAATTACAGTCACTGAAGAAAATAACGCTCAGTCATATAATCTGTGCTACGTCAGATATAGAACGTCTTCAAAAAGATGCATTCAGGTTTATTGATCATATGTAAGTAATAGGTACTTACTACTTACTACTATTATTATATTATTCTAATTTATAGTTTTAACATGATTGTAATAATAAAATGCATATAATATTTTAGACGAATGATGAAACTAAAGCCCAATTGTGAAACGTACACAATCGACTTGTCTGCATGGTGAATGATTCCAAAACATAGTAAGTATAAGCATTATTATCTTACTTATTGTATTACCCCTTATTAGTTATTACAATTTATTTCAGCCAAAATGATTTTCCGAATCATGCCTATAGACCTAGCAATGGGATTATGCTTTTGAAAACTGATCTGAATTTGTTATTATGTTTACTTGAGGGTCGAGGTCGATCAGGCCCCTTTTTTCCAATTTTATTCCCCAACTCCTATAAATTTGGTTTGAATGTTTAAAATAATAAAATGTAAGAGATTATAAATGTAGATTATATTCGAAATTTAAATTAAAAATCTAAAAATGTAGCCTGATGACCTCATCGACCTTAAGTAGATATATTAACGCCCGTGCAGCTTACTAAATTCACATTTAGAAGGCCAATACGGATCTATCGAAATTAATTTGTATGAATTTATAAAATGTCTTAATATTGAACTTCTTAAAAACTGTCCGTTTATAATCCCCAAGAGGACGTCAAACCGGATGAGTTTTCTCCGTCATACAAACGTGCAAAAGAGTAAATCTACGATCAATAGAGCCAATTTTGTGTTATTAACTTTAATATTAGACTATTATAGTGAATTGACCTCTTATAAAATTCAATAGTAAGAATATAACCAGAGCATAGCATTTTTATTATTGATATTTCAATTTTAAACAAGTTTTATGTACATTTTAAAATTTTAATATTTTATATAGTTATTCTCACTTTAAAATGATTAGGTATTTCAATAGAATCCTATGATAATCCTATGATCCTTAGATTATATTCTTAACTTTAAATTTGAAAGTTATAGCAACACATTGGTTCTGCTGAAATAATATGCCAAGCAATTTAGTGTAATGTACGTTTGTATGAAAGAGACAACACATGTGGGTTCGTTATTCTTTAATAAGTCAAAATATCTAACCTTTAAATAAAGTTTTTATGTTCACAGTTTTCCTCACGTACAGATTTAAACGATTACGTTTTTTTAAGATCGGAAAATTGAACTCAGTGTTTTAACAAGGAAAAACAACTAAGTGCAGACCTATATATTAAGTATAAGGCTAAAAAATATTTGTTTTATTTTCATTAGTCTTTTTGTTTATACTTTTATACAAAGTAAAACATAAATACTTTTGAATATGATTACAATATATTACAACTATTTATTTACTTTTTGTACACAATTTATATTGAATTTAATATAATATAGGCTTTATGCTGAGAAAAACCGGCTTTTAACTGTTTTCAAGTGGTTTAAATAACCGCTAGGTAACCAATTTCTACAGGTTTAAATACAGCTTTTTACGTATCTTATCCTATTTTAAACTATAAGGTCTATGTGCTTACGTTAAATTTTAGATTCTGAGTGGAACGATGAATGTATTGATTTTACAATGATGTGTGTTTTTTTTTAAATTTTTTTTTTATTTTTGTGTCTGTCATCACCTTTTAGGACAGTAAAAGTGCTTGGATTTTCTTCAACAGTACCTTTTCTGATAGGAAAGTGAATCTAGTTGGTACTTTGGGGGGTCAAAAGTAACATTTTTATGTTTTCAATAGTTTTCAATAGTTTTCGATAGTAACGGGAAAAACAAAAGAAAAATTAAGGAAAAACGGAAATTTGTACGCAAAATCTGTTTTCGAGAAAATTGATTTTGGTTTTTGGTGTAATTTTAAAACGAATGACTGTAGATACATGAAATTTTCACCGGTTGTTTATATTTCCATTTTCTATACATGATAACATTTTCAAAATATTTTGATTTGTTTTGAGCTGTTTACGGACAATTTCAGTTTCCAATTTAATTAGTTTTTATTTCTATGAATGTCAATAAAACATTATTTGTTGAGTAAAAATACTTGAAAATTTAATACAAGGCTCCTACTATATTTTTACAATGACATTTGAAAAATCCTAAGTCACAGTTTTTTTTAATTAGCATTTAAAGTTCAAAAATTGACAAAATATGTAAAAATCACGAAAATTAGCAAATTATTTTGAGTTAATAATTCGTAAAAATTTTTCTATTTAGAACTAAGATTTTAAAATGTAATATAAGATTCATTATAGGATAATCTACCTTTATCAAAAAACAATGTCTATAAGAAACTCAAATTAAATTTTTATGAGCGTTTGAAATTCATATTTTTACAACATTTGATATTCACTCGATTTCTTACGTAACGATTATCTTATTTTGTTGTAATAAAAAACGAGTGACTGTAGAACCTCGAAAACTTCACTGAATGTTTATATTAGCATTTTCTATAAACGATAAAATTTTGAAAAATAATTTGACTCTTTTTGAGTTGTTTACGGACATTGTAGTTTTCAAATTTTTAGTTTTTTTTTTCTTATAAATATTAATAAAGGTTTTATCTATTGGGCCAAAAAGTGTATAAATCTAATACAAAGCTCCTGATATATTGTTACAATATCAGCTGAAAAATATTAAAAAATACATATGCACAATTCTTTTTTATAAGCATTTAAAGATCAAATTTTGACAAAATTTATCAAATTTAAAATTGAAAAATTATTTTGTAGTTAAAAATTATAAAATGTTCAATTTTTATATCTAAGAATTGAAAATTTAAAACAAGATTCCACGTAAATATTTAACTCTGTTACCAAAAACTCTAAAAAATACATTTACACAGTTTATTTTTATAGTCATTTTAAGTTCAAATTTGGACGAAATTACATATTAAAAAACCTGGAATAACTATTTTAGTTATTTTGTTGTGATTGTATAATATTATTTGTGGGTACTTGAAACTTCTAAAGTATACTATTATATTTCTATGATAGTACCACGGTTTGTTGTTGATGTATAACGCGTTACCTGATGGATATTGTGATATGATTAATTTGGAATTTATTATTAATACTAATTTTTTTTAATACTATAGATAAGTATACCTATAATAGGTATGTCTAATACCTAGACTGACAAACCGTCTCCGCTCAGAATCGTTTTTCTTATACAGTGATATTATATCATTGACTTCAAATTTAATACTATCCATTATACAGTGACCCACTTGTAACTTACTGTACAGCAGAGTGACATCCACTTACCCACCTTTTTTATTATGAATTATTGATAATTTGTAGGTATACAAATATGATTAAATAAGTTGTCTATCTAACAAGAATTTCTGACTTCTGATTCCATTCCTTGACCCTCTTAATGGGTGCAGCTCTCGAGTAAAAATTGAACATTTAAGAATTATTTTAGACCTGGGTTCATCACACTAGTGTCACTAGAACACTAACTACTTAGCAGTTAGTTCTTAAAAATGTTAAAATAATAATATATAATATATTAATGCTTCAATATAAGATATTTGTGCATCAACCATATAACAAATTAAGATTTCAAATATATTGCAGTTATTAAAATACGAAATTGAGTTAAAAACATTCAAATGGTTTATATTTATTATTTTTATAACCATTAAACGTTAGTTATTACTTATTAAATGCATAATTATGTAGATTAAACAATTATATTAAGAATTACAAATCGATATCAATATTAATGCATTTAGTATTAGTTATGTTTTATATTTAAGCCTATAACCTGAGAATCAGGGGAATATTATGGCCGGTATCTTACTATACTATAAATAAACAATAGACATACTACTATACTAGACATAATCATAAAATATAATAATAAATACAAATACGGACATACGGTATACTTCCATTAACCGTATTTCAAAATATAAGCTATAATATTGTTGACACAAGAAAATTATTTTATTTTTTATTTAATTTATAAATTCTGATCTCTGAGCGGAGCGATGATGAATGTATTGAATTCTAATTTTGTGTTTTTTCTGTCATCACATGTTTTGGTGCAATTAAAGTGTTTCAACTTGGAGGTTGGTTTCAAGTGAAAAACTGGATACAGTTAACTTAAGTGCTTAAAAAAAATATGTAACACTTTTCAAAACTGGAATATTTAAGCCTAGAAGTCCAGCTGTTTTTGACAAATTCAATGTCGTTTTTTTTTTTTATAAATCCAAAAATAAATAACCGTTAGTAATTTATTAAAACTATATTTGTAATTTTCACCAAATCATGAGCATTCTCTAGACATGACATAGTTTTCAAAATACTTTGGCTCAATTTGAGCTTTTTATAAACACTATAATTATTTGTATATTGGTTGAAATTCGACCAGAAAAACAGTTTTAATTGTAAAATAAAATATCAATACGCTCTAAAATAAAGTGTTTATTAGCATACACTTCGTTTAGTATCAGAGCTTGTACTTCTTCTCATTTTATTTTTAAGAATTTTTCATATAGAAAAAACAGGTGTTTCGTATTTTAGATTTTGAGTCTATAAGATACAAAAATTATGGACTTTGCCCTTTGTTGTACATTTGAATAACAAACAAAAATCCACTATTTATTATTATTTTATTATATAAATTATTTTTGTTAGTGAAACTACTCTACAAATAACAAATAACAATACATCACCAATAATATATTTACGTTTCATAGTTATTACTTAGGTACTAGATTAATTACTCGGTGTTGCCTGAAAAATTGTGATTGTTCAACTCTTTTTTGGTGTAACACTGTAACACGCTGAAGAAATGTGTAAATTATATTAAACTTTAATTTATAGCCAACCCGATAGGCGTTGTTCGTGAAATTCGCTTGTGATTGTGGGAAAAGCATAATATTATCAGGTAGGCATCTACCTACGGTGGATCATGGACCCCGCGTGTTGCGTACGTAAGTGTATAATTTAACTCTAAGTATCAAAGTTATACCAAGTTTGTCTTTTTTTACTTAATTCAACCGACGGTAGATTAATACAAAATCCTAACCTAACCTAGCCGTACTAAAATCCTAGGAATAAAAAAACCAAAAATTTCGTAAAAATAGATTGAGAAGAAAAATAAAAAAGTAAAAATTAGAAAAAAAACAATGCGAAAAGTTGTTCTACAACACCATGGTCCGAACTCGAGACATTAGGTATGTGCTAAAGTACACAGGCTTATCGCATAAATAATAATAATAATTATTATTAAGAGGATGTCAGCGCAAAAAAAATAGAGAATAATAGTTTTGAGGGAATGACATCGATTTGTCTAAATATTGTCTCAAAACAATTTAAATATAAATCATAATTTAAATTTACAACATTTTTTTGTTTATTTTGAAAGTAGAATGCCAATAGTCAAATAATAAAATATAAAATGGACATGTCATTCACTCAAAAATATTATTCTCTATTATTTTTGCAATGGGGGATTTTACTCCATAAGATTACTTAAAAACATAGAAAAATTGATTCTGCGTGACTGCGTTAATGTGTTTTGTCTATGTTACCCGTGGTACAGAGAGAGAAAACAAATAGTGCACTGACATCCTCTTAAAACTAAGAGCAACCATTTATAAACAACATTTTCCATCGTAAATCTTAAAAATCCCTGTTTGAGAACCTCCCTGGGTTTGACCTCAAAGAGATTTTTTTTTTGAGATTTTTTTCGTAGTTGAACTACAATTAAATTTGTAATTTTAATACAAGGCTTGAAATTTAATATAAGATTTCTCAAAAGGTTTTTGTACTTTTAGCGCTCGGAGTTCAAATGTTGACGACATTTTACATTATATAAGCGGCTTATCTTCAGTCTTCATATCATTTTTATTACTTTTTTTACTATCAAAAAATATTAATCAAAGAACTTTGAAACATTTCACTATTATAGCCATATCATATTATCATATAGCAATTGAATAATATAAGTTAAAATATAACATTAAAACATAACAATTATCAATTTATAACTTAAAATGATTAATTTTTTAAAAACATTTATAATTGCAACTCGCATAATATATAATTGAAGGATATATATTATATATTATATAAATGTAGTCTAAATATTAAAAAAATTATTGTTATGTGTGTATAAAATAATAATATACAAAATAGAAAAAAGTTTCAAATCCCTACAGTTATTAATTTTTGAATTAAGTACAACAAATTTACTAAGCTCGTCGAAGCAAAAATATTAAATTTTGTAAAATTTCAAACTTCTAATTTTATTTAGTTTGGTTAGGTTAGGTTAGTCATAATACCGATCTATATAATCATAATATATTCGCAATTTTTATCAAAACATAT
>NC_042496.1:26756755-26758147 GCF_005508785.2 Acyrthosiphon pisum
AGCAGACTTGATGACTAATTCAAATCTGTTTTCATAATTCTTATCGCTTCGTTAGATCAATTGGTATGTTTGGCAAAAGACACGTCTAAAATACTATGTCACGCGTGTGTTAGACGAAAACAGAAAATCACGGTATCGAATCCCCTTAATCCTAATTGAATATTATATACTTTTTGTGTGTTATTCATGACATTTTGATATGATCTTCAAGGCTGCAGTTAGAACAAAATTTTCGGGAGTGATTTAAAACTAAATTATATATTTTCATATTATAAAAAATGTGATAAAATGTGCATCTTAAATTAAATTTTTTTATAGTATAAAGTCTAAGTAGTACCTAATCTTTTTTTTACGAAACAATCGATCACATCATTTAAATTTGTCTATGTACCTACACTACTACACTCAAAATAGCTACACGTGTAAAGGCCCTGTCACAGTGTCACACACGCATCCGATCTGTCACACCCATCCGTGTATTAGGAAATACGAACTTATTTTTTTTCAATGCATATTTTATTCATACTCATCCGATCTGAATCCGGTCTGAGCTTTCCGAAATCACTCCGATGTACTTAGTCTGACGAGTTTCGTTAATAGTTGTATTAAATTTTTTCATGGTAGAAAATATACCTACGTTCTGGTGATGATAACTGGTAATGTAGGTAGCTCATAGGTTCAAAAGAAAATATATAATTGGAAAAAATTCATAATTTAAAATTTAAATGTAATCTTTACTGTTGATAAATCGTTCGTTACTTTTATATTATATGTATAGACAGTGCCGTATTTACGGGGAGATCCATAGGGACTCCACAACCGCAAAACCACACAAGGTGCTCATCAAATTTTCGTTCGGCAAAACAAATGTTGTGTACTTTACTTTAGCGTTTGAGTAAATTGACCTCTTATCAAACACGAGGGCAATAACATTTATCTGTGTTTGACACGCTGGTTTTTCCGATATTTTAATTTTTATACGAGTTATGAGCGTTTTAAATAGTGCAATATTTCACATATTGGTGAGTTATCCGATCGCTTAAAATTATTAAAATAACGTAAAAAACCAACGCACTATACATTGTACAACAATAAAAAATATTACGCTGAACACGTTTCTTGGCGCCAGTCTTACTTAATCGAAATGCGAATGTAAATTATTTAAATTCAGATTTACTAAGTTTGGTAAACCTATCTTAAACCGTGTGTAAATGTAAAAGGACATATTTGGTAAAATGATACGTAGAAATAAACTTGAGTACTAAATTTAATTTATGAACTACTGAAATTTGAAATAATATACTATTTATATTTTAAATCGTGATAATCTTCCTATAGACATGACGTAACAACAATGAATAAAATATACCCCCCTCCGGCCTCCAGCCAGTC
>NC_042496.1:26759409-26764668 GCF_005508785.2 Acyrthosiphon pisum
AAATGCCTCATAGTTATAATTGAATTTAAATGCCAAGAAAATGCAGAGCTTAAGCACCTCAGTTTTTTTATTGAAATTGCGTCTATGATTATAGGTACTTGAATTATAATAATTTCCTATATACAATGGAAATTTCAAAATATTTAGGCTAATTTTAAACTAATTTACTACAATCCTATTGACACCGTTCTACGTAAGTTAGAGTGTCGGAGCTTGATATTTTTTGGCACAGTGAACATACAACACATTTTTTAAATTTAAAATTATATAATAATGTTTTCATGGTAACATTTCTGTTTCACGAAGTATGCAACGTGTAAGTCAGCTCAAGTTTTGATCTCATTAATATAGTAATATTATAATGGTTTCTCAAACGTTCATACAATGTATTCACTCTGTATACACAGACGTATAACATTATTTAAGCAATCACTAAGTACCTAATACCTACCTAATAAAACCAATGATCTATCAGAATCAGATATTAAATAATGATAATATTAATTATTATTACCCATGTTAGATAAGCATTTGGCTTCATGCATAGTTACCTATACTAAACGACAATCAGAATATTTTTCAGAATACTGTACTCAGAAACAGTGAAATTTATTCAGAAATCCCGGAAATTTATTAATATTATATAATATAATTAAACACATAATAATAAACATGGCCCATTTTTTAATTACCTATAGATAAATATCATTATAGATAGAAATAAAATGCAACATCCTATTGAATAATAAATTTCCGGTACACAACATTAGCAGCCAATAATACAGGGTGACTATTTTAACAGTGAACACTCATTATTTCAAAGAGTATAAATGTTTTTAAAATATAATATATTACATAATATTTGAAGTCATTCCAATAATCCAATAGAACATATTATTTTAAAATGAAAAATAATATATTTATTACTATTCAATCGTTATTATTTTTATGTTTACTTTTTTGAAAGAAAAATCATACATTTTTATTTCTCATTCCAAAGTAGAATATATTTTTGAGTGTTTCGATGCATATATAAATATAATTTTGAACGAGAAATTAATTAGTTATAACTTGTAACTTTAAATACTTTTACTTATGCCATGATTTTAATGCAATGAATATTTTTTCTGGGGCTATAATACGAAGCTCTTAAAATGTAAAACGTGTTTTAAAAAACATTGAAAATTAATTGCTTCAAATTGAGGTGCAGTACTTAGTGTTTTTAAAATTTCGTTGACCGTTAAAAATGTTACAAATTTATATCCATTTTTTTAATTTGTCAGGTACTTACAACGATATTGCATTAAGGCCGGCAGATTTCATTTTGCGTATACGATCTCTCCAATAGGGCCTGGGCACTCGAAAATAATGCAGTGATCCCGAAACATATCGGAATATATTGCCGTCTTTGATGAATTCATTTTTTTCGTAGTCCACATAGAACTTCCTGTCACTATTCTAAAATTAATATGATACGACAATAATGTATTATTATTATTTTTACTCTTTAAAATTAAAAAATATATTTGAGTATTTTATTTATTGTATATTTCCATCTAGTAGATTATGTAAATAGTCACTTATTTTATAAATAGGTACAACTGTACAAGAAAATAATTGCGTATACAACTTACTACATATTCAAAATGAAATGACAATAACAGCGCTAATAAGGAACAATACACGGAAATCGTAGGCATTGTACTATATTTATTATAATCATCAGATCGTCACAAGCGTTCAATAGGAACTGCGTTAATTTTTCATTAGTTAGGCAGTTAGGTTTACAACTACTAATATTATAGTAAGTTATTCAACATGGCGAAACAGCACAACTAGTGGGAAAATTGTATATATATATATTGATTTTACAAAACTTGACATAAAATTATAACGAAACTCAGGTCCATAATGTAAAGACATAATTTTATTATTAAATCGAGTGATGGGGTTGACATCTTTTAACAATTTACATAAATAAATAACATAAGTACATGAGATTTTTAAGTTGGCAATCTAGGATGATATTTTAATACGTTAAAATACTTCAATGTTTTACTGTGTTCGTCTATTAACTTGAAATTATTGCTAAAATCAGATTTGGTTTGGTAAATTAAAAAAAATACAATTTAAATTAATTTAGTTTTAAACATCAAAAAACATTGTTGCTTAAGATTATAGACGTGTTTAATAGATACATTTAAAATATAATATTATAATCTCTATCGAATTCACGATATCAATTTGCATTGTTAATTCGTTATTTAAAAGGTAATTAGTTATCTAACCTTTAGTTTAATCGTTGAATCGATTTTTTAGGTTGATTGTGTATTTTATTTTCTTTCGAATAATAATAATAATTTATTGATAAATACAAAAATCTAAATCAAATAAAGAGCAGAGTTATTCATGTAGCCGACTACGGAGAATTCGGCAATATACCACCACTTTGAAATTTAGAAAATTGTCTACCTAAATTTTGTTTTCCACTATAATTTTTTTTTGAACTAGCCTTGTGCACCGATTCTGCGCTGATCGCCAATAGGTAGGTACATTAATTTATTTTAATTTGTTTTTCTGGTATTGTACCAGCCACAATATATTATTGTTTATTAAAAATGTATTATCATATGAGTTGTGAACCCGACACGTGTAGCGGACTATGGAAGTAATTATGTAATATTACCTACATCTCTGTAATGATTCGCGCAGGTATAACAACGGATAAAATTCAGTCAAATTATAAAATTCATTCCGATCGGTTTATTAAAAAATGGTTAATATTTTTAAAAAAGTTGATAACTCTTCGTCGTTTGAAACTGAGTGAGTATTGGCTACATTTTTCATTATAATTATTGATTTATAACATAATATATAGTTTTTCAAACGCTCAAATATTAACTATAGTATGAAAGCCAAATAGGTACTTTTCCAAAGTACAAATTTATTTCCTATGTCTTTAAATGACATATTACAATATTATGATCTATTTAGAGAGCTTCTTGTACTATTTTCTTGTAGAATAAATGTTAATACTACTTAACAGTAAATTATAATTTATAATAATAAATGAAAACAGAATTGTAAAATTAATGTATCGATTGCTTCATTTTAATAATAATCTATAATTTCTGATACGTATACAATATACATATAATTTTATAAAATGTGCTTACCATTAAAAAAATAAACTTAATAATAATACAATATATATAACTACCTATACGTTTTATATTTGTGTTCGAAAATCTTTGTGAGTACTAATGATATTTTATTTAGTAAGTTTAAATAAATATTGCACTCGCTTCTATATCGAGTGTTTTTTTAGCTTTATTTTTTAATGGTCAAGTTTTAGAGATTAAAATATAAAAACCTTATATTTCCTATGAGTTTTAAGCAACAGTTTTTTTAAACTTTAAGGTATCACTATAGTAAATATATGTAAGTTAAGTTTTTCATATTTTACAGTTCGTACCTCTGATTATATATAAATTTAATATTTTAATCATATATTTGAAAAACACAAATGATGTAATCTGATAGGTAGATTATCTGCCTCAGATATGAGCTATTTAGATTTTTGTTTCACATTGATAAATTATATAACTACAATCAATCAAATTATATTTATTTAAACTCAATATTTATTCTAGATAAATGTTTTTATTGCATATGGCATATGGTTATACCTATTGGTGTACAGATTGTGGGAAAAAATAAAAACGAATAATTAATAATATCCAACAAACAATAGTAAAATAATTGAATAACCCACGGTAATAATAATAATAATCGTTTATGATAAAATAATATCGATTATGCGTCAAGTCTCAGTACTATAAACAGATGGTTTGATACGAAGTCAATCTTCCACTTACTGATCGGCTTTATGTAGTCCTTATATTCCTCCACCAGTTATTCTTTCCTGGCATTCCTAAAAAATATGATTGATAGTTTTAACCCGTTTGCAGTTGCAGAGAGATAAGTCCAGTATTCCACATTTAAGCATCAAATAATTTCACCTACTTGGCTACTTATAACATAATTTAAATACATGACTTCAAAGTCTAAATTAGGGATGTGCTGAACTAGGAATATTGAAAAAACCGAATACAGAATATTTTGTTTTCTACACCTAAAAATACCGAATGTTATATGAATTAATATTATTCGGGATCCGGCACAGAATATTCGGCGTTATTCGGTGCAGAATATTAAAAATAATATTGATATCAAACATAGTAACTAGTAACATAGTACATACGTATAAGCTATAAAGATCATTTCATATTACTATTCAGTATTTAGTATTTACTAATTAATTATAAATTATAATATGACTATATGAGAGCTTTTCTTAATCGAATTCACTTGTAAATATTTTATAAAATGTATCTTTGGACTATTCTAAAAATTTTAAACCATTTATAAACTATAAATACAATATCTAAAAAAAAAAATGGAACAAATAACAACACTTTATAAAATATATTGGTTACAAAGTACAAACTTGTAAATTGTAATAACTAATAAGTAAAAAATAAACCTATATATGTAATTTAATTATAAAATACAATTACCAGATAATAATATAATATGAGATTCTTTCATATTACTAACTGAATTATTAATCATTATATGATAACTTTTCATAATCAAATTAACGTTTTATGAACTTAATGATATGATTGATGAACTTTCAATTTTCAAATGTTCAAAGGTACAAAATAAATAATAAACCTATAACTGAATTATACAATATATATTATATCAAAATTTAAATTGTACGTTGGTGTTCAAAAGATTATTATGTAAAAAAAGCAATTTTTCTGCATTTCTGGGTAATAATCTGTTTCTTTTGTCTTCATAGATGGTACCAGCTTCAGAAAATAATCTGTAACACATAAAATTCAATATCTTAAATTATAGGTAAATCCATATAAGTTATACCTAATTAAACTAAAAAAATTTTTAATTTTTGTGTGGTAAACTGGTAAGTAGTAACCATTTAAAATATAACTAATACCTACTGTTGAAACTTGAAAGTTAAAATATTATTTTTTTGAAGTAGGAAACTGAATAAATATCATAGTTAATAATAAACACTAAATAGTGAATACTAAATACTAAATATGTACAAAGTTAATATAATAATTTATATAATATTATAGTAAGTATATTAAGTTACTACAAATAGCATACCTTTGATTACTGTCCCATAATGTGTAATATTCCCAAACACCACATTTGCTTGTTGAA
>NC_042496.1:26764718-27039268 GCF_005508785.2 Acyrthosiphon pisum
AATTTTTCATTAGTTAGGCAGTTAGGTTTACAACTACTAATATTATAGTAAGTTATTCAACATGGCGAAACAGCACAACTAGTGGGAAAATTGTATATATATATATTGATTTTACAAAACTTGACATAAAATTATAACGAAACTCAGGTCCAGAATGTAAAGACATAATTTTATTATTAAATCGAGTGATGGGATTGACATCTTTTAACAATTTACATAAATAAATAACATAAGTACATGATATTTTTAAGTTGGCAATCTAGGATGATATTTTAATACGTTAAAATACTTCAATGTTTTACTGTGTTCGTCTATTAACTTGAAATTATTGCTAAAATCAGATTTGGTTTGGTAAATTAAAAAAAATACAATTTAAATTAATTTAGTTTTAAACATCAAAAAACATTGTTGCTTAAGATTATAGACGTGTTTAATAGATACATTTAAAATATAATATTATAATCTCTATCGAATTCACGATATCAATTTGCATTGTTAATTCGTTATTTAAAAGGTAATTAGTTATCTAACCTTTAGTTTAATCGTTGAATCGATTTTTTAGGTTGATTGTGTATTTTATTTTCTTTCGAATAATAATAATTTATTGATAAATACAAAAATCTAAATCAAATAAAGAGCAGAGTTATTCATGTAGCCGACTACGGAGAATTCGGCAATATACCACCACTTTGAAATTTAGAAAATTGTCTACCTAAATTTTGTTTTCCACTATAATTTTTTTTTGAACTAGCCTTGTGCACCGATTCTGCGCTGATCGCCAATAGGTAGGTACATTAATTTATTTTAATTTGTTTTTCTGGTATTGTACCAGCCACAATATATTATTGTTTATTAAAAATGTATTATCATATGAGTTGTGAACCTGACACGTGTAGCGGACTATGGAAGTAATTATGTAATATTACCTACATCTCTGTAATGATTCGCGCAGGTATAACAACGGATAAAATTCAGTCAAATTATAAAATTCATTCCGATCGGTTTATTAAAAAATGGTTAATATTTTTAAAAAAGTTGATAACTCTTCGTCGTTTGAAACTGAGTGAGTATTGGCTACATTTTTCATTATAATTATTGATTTATAACATAATATATAGTTTTTCAAACGCTCAAATATTAACTATAGTATGAAAGCCAAATAGGTACTTTTCCAAAGTACAAATTTATTTCCTATGTCTTTAAATGACATATTACAATATGATCTATTTAGAGAGCTTCTTGTACTATTTTCTTGTAGAATAAATGTTAATACTACTTAACAGTAAATTATAATTTATAATAATAAATGAAAACAGAATTGTAAAATTAATGTATCGATTGCTTCATTTTAACAATAATCTATAATTTCTGATACGCATACAATATACATATAATTTTATAAAATGTGCTTACCATTAAAAAAATAAACTTAATAATAATACAATATATATAACTACCTATACGTTTTATATTTGTGTTCAAAAATCTTTGTGAGTACTAATGATATTTTATTTAGTAAGTTTAAATAAATATTGCACTCGCTTCTATATCGAGTGTTTTTTTTAACTTTATTTTTTAATGATCAAGTTTTAGAGATTAAAATATAAAAACCTTATATTTTCTATGAGTTTTAAGCATCAGTTTTTTTTAAACTTTAAGGTGTCACTATAGTAAACACATGTAAGTTAAGTTTTTCATGTTTTACAGTTCGTACCTCTGATTACATATAAATTTAATATTTTAATCATATATTTGAAAAACACAAATTATGTAATCTGATAGGTAGATTATCTGCCTCATATATGAGCTATTTAGATTTTTGTTTCATATTGATAAATTATATAATTACGATCAATCAAATTATATTTATTTAAACTTATTCTAGATAAATGTTTTTATTGCATATGGCATATGGTATACCTATTGGTGTACAGATTGTGGGAAAAAATAAAAACGAATAAATAATATCCAACAAACAATAGTAAAATAATTGTATAACCCACGGTAATAATAATAATAATTACAATAATAATCGTTTATGATAAAATAATATCGATTATGCGTCAAGTCTCAGTACTATAAACGGATGGTTTGATACGAAGTCAATCTTCCACTTACTGATCGGCTTTATGCTATATTCCTCCACCAGTTATTCTTTCCTGGCATTTATCAAAAATATGATTGATAGTTTTGACCCATTTGCAGTTGCAAAGAGATAAGTCCAGTATTCCACATTTATGCATCAAATAATTTCACTAAACTTGTTCTATTCTTAATCAGTTGATAACACTCCAAATAAGCACATTGGTATTCAAAACCTGCTACTAATTGGGTTGAATATTCTGACTAATGATGTATTGCATAATTCGAATACGTAATTTCGTTGAATTTAAATTTGTAACAACAATATAAATATAATTATAAAATGCTATCAAATATTTCGATATTAGTTACCCAGAAAATAATGGTAAAAAGTCAGAACCTCTGAAAGGTCAGAGGCTATACAAATATAGAATTTGACTGATCGTATATTAATTATTAATTTTTTTTCACCTTGCTTGTACTATTACAACACAAAGAAATGTATGCCCCTCAAAATTCAATAAATTCTGCAGATTAGCGATATTATACCATTTATAACTAGTACCTATTTGGCTACTTATAACATAATTTAAATACATGACTTCAAAGTCAAAATTATAATTAATAATAATTAATATGATCAATGAATTAGTATCGGATTACATAATATCATATGTGGTGTATGAATACTATCATTTTCAAAATATATCGAATGCAATCCTAACTCACCGATATGATTAAAATTTCGTATTAAATATTTTATATTTTAATATGAAGATTTTTAAAAACATCCCGTTGTTTGTATTAGTTTCACTTTTATTATTTTTTAATTTCCAAATTGAATAGAGTTTAAGACTTTAGTAGTCACTTATAATAGTCTTATACCATTCTATATTAATAATTATAACTTGCCTAACCATTATAAAAAGTTCCATGAAATGGAAAAAAAGTTGCTTTAACAACAACAGTAATAATTAATAACTAATAATTATCTAATTGTTTTTAATAATATGAGTGATTATGTAATATAAATTGATAGCAGAAATATTTATGTTCTAGTCCATTACTAGGATCCAAGGCAAAAATACAACCATTTTGGAAGAAACCATGGTTTACTCTTTTTATAGTAATACTAATAATCGTTGTTACTTCAACTATTATTTTATACGTATTTTACCATAAAAATGGTTCACCGAACGATATCCATTATGCTGAGTCGGAGGCAAATACCGTTAAATTTAATGCGGCAACGTTATCGTATAATCCTGTAAATGCCGCATCCAAATCTCATCCAACTTCTAGGGTGTCAAGCATAGCAACAACTAATGGTGATTACTTTAAAAAATGTGCCCCTTTCGTTACCTGTAACCCAGACGATAAATACAGGACATTCAATGGGTCGTGCAACAATTTGCAGAACCCTAACTGGGGTGCTGCACTAACGCCATTTTACAGGCTGATAAACGCTGATTTCAATGACGGTAATAAACAATAATAATAATAATAATAATAATAATAATAATAATAAAGAATATAAACTCATAATATTTAAAAAAAATGCATTTGGTATTTACCTATTTAATTTACTAAAAACATAATATAAATATCCATTTTTCTGATTAAAAATGTCAACACTCATTATAACATTTACAAAAATTTAGATATTATTAATTTATATCCAAAGTACCTACCTAAACATTCTTACATTTTCTGAGCACTATATTAAAGTATTAATTAATTTATTACCTATTCACTTTTAATTTTATTCTATAATTTTTAACTGTACTTTCTTACCTATTTAATTCGATGTTATATGAAAGAAAAAAAATATATTCTATAATGTAAAAAAAAAACCCAAGTAACACACTATTAACGGCCAATGACCAATGCAGTCGAGGCCTTGTATATAATATAATAATAATAAAATATAAATAAATACTAAGTTTTAAACTTTTATTTTGTTGAATTTATTCAGGTAATAATACGCTTAGAGTTCAATTAGATGGAAGACCATTGCCTAGTGCTAGACTAGTAGGCGTGAAATTATTTTATATGAGAGACATTCGCAACTACGATCATGAAAATAATGAGTTATTAGTTCCGTGGGGACAGTTTTTGACACACGATATATCGTTCTATCCTGATGATATTCGTAATGCCACTACTCCAGGTAGTAATTAATTTACTAAAATTATTTATGATTTATAGAGACATAAATAGATAATAGAGGCTGGATGCAGATGCAAATATTTTTTTATAATACACTTACATAGCAAACCTAACTACTGTTGTAAAATTGTATAAAAATATAGGAATTAAGAATTCAATAATTACCAGCCTTTTAAATTTTAATACATATTATATCTAAATTTATATGTTTGTAATTTAAGCTGATCTGGACCACTGTTATGACAAAGATAAGACCAAAATACCATTTGAATGTGAAACCGCTATACCGATAGCAGCAGATGACCCAGTGTATGCCCAATATAATGTAACACTGTTTAAATTTGTTAGATCTACAACTTCTGTGAATTTTAGCTGCCCTTTAACACCTAGAACTATTGTAAGTATTAAATTAGTTATTTATTCAAATCATTATAAAATATTTAACGAATAAGGGACACTTTTATATCAAAGGTACATAGAGTATAAATTTTAGTATTTGAGTATTTGCTCCCATCATAATTTTGTGTATCATATTTCTTTTTATTTACCTACCTATGTAATAATGTGATAATTGTATATGAAATGATTTTAACCCATGAATAATATAAACGATACAAATTATTTTTAGCTCAACAGAAATACACAATATATAGATGCATCCCATGTATACGGCTCAAACAAAAAGACAGCTGATGGGCTTCGAACATTTGTGAATGGTAAACTTAGGTCACGGATATTAAAAAACGAAGAATATTGTCCGCAGAATCCTAACTCGGAATTTAAAGATGGGCCATTAGGAAAATCTGATGTTCAATTTGCCGCAGGTAATTGAAATTTAAAAATATAATGCAATATAAATCATTAACTTATTAAATCATTTTTTTTACAGGCGATGTCAACGTCAATCAGAATTTGGCTATTGCGTTGTTTCAAAATTTATTTTTAAGATATCACAACCATTTAGCTGAAGAAATACAGACATTAAATCCGTCATGGTCCGACGAAAGAGTTTACCAAGAAACACGTAGAATCGTAGGTGCAATTATACAAGTTATAACCTATGAGCATTTCTTGCCAATTATTCTAGGTAAAAAAAAATTATAATTAAGTTTAAAAATAAATGAAACACCACACTTGAATAATAAATAAAACTATACCTATATTGAATTTTGAAAAATCACATATAACTGCACATAATACTTTCATTGCAAAAAAAAACAAAAGCATACATGTGGTATTTATTATATAATATTTAATAATCACTAAATAAATAATAAAATATTATTGATTTAGATACAGTAATATTAAAAATTCAGTATGTTAAAATATTTTTTTAAATTTTAGGAGATGAATACATGAAAGAGTATGGACTCACTGGACAGACGACCTATGATCCTTCAATTAATTCGGCTTTAGCACAAGAAATGACAAGTGGTGCGTTCCGAGCTGTTCACAACATTATTCCCGCTAAATTCAAGTAAAATTTTTAAACTATGGAATTAAATAGATATCTAGTAACTTATCCTGATAATTAGCTTGATGACTGCAAACTATTCAATTATCGATGAAGTTGAGCCTTCAAGAGTGTTACTGCAGCCGGACTTGCTCATAGGAAATTTTGATAACATGTTACGAGGGTTCTTGGAAACGCCAGGCCGAGCTATACAACCATCCTATAATAATTTGGTAAAATTTTGAAGTATATCGTTTTATTATTATTATTATTATTATTATTATTATTTTTATATAATAATAATAAAAAAATATATATTAATAATTTCAGATTACAAATGTCGTGTTCAAAATACCAAATTTGGATGGATACTCGGGATTTGATTTAATGTCTTATGATATTCAAAGGGGCAGAGATAATGGACTTCCACCATATAACAAAATGAGACACATTTGTGGATTAAAAAAAGCAAACAAATTTAATGACTTATCTGATTTAATTTCTTCAGAGGTAAAATTATTTACTTACATTTCTTAACGGATTTAAAACGATCGATATTATATATTCATTATACTTTGAAATTTGAATAAATATGTTTAATATTCAAATAATTACATTTCATAATCTTTGTCTAAATATTTAACTATTTACGGTTTTACTAATATAATATAAAAATTATGTATTGAATTATATCTTCTATTAGGATATTGAAATTTTGAAGTCGCTATATTCTACTGTGCACGACATAGATTATATTGTTGGTGCCCTCTTGGAAAAACCTAGAAATGGATCAATGGTTGGTCCATCAACTGCATGTGTAATTGGAGACAGTTTCTACAGGTTTAAAGCTGGTGATCGTTTCTTTTATGATATTCTAGGACAACCAGGAAGCTTTACCCCAGGTACAGAAACATAAGCAAACACTGACACACCTTTTACATAAATATTATATAATAAAAATTATTATAACAACAACCAATTGTATTACAATTCATTTTTTGTACTTCCAGAACAAATTAAAAGCTTGAAAAAGATCACTCTTAGTCACGTTATGTGTACATCATCAAACTTGGGTCACATGCAAAAGGAAACATTCAGATTTGTTGACCACAAGTAATGGTTTTTTTTTTCTGAAATATATAATATGATATAATCTGTAATATTAATATGTATTTTAATATTATTAGGTGGATGTCAAGTATTAAGTATAGCTGTAAATCATATAAGCTGGACTTATCACCATGGAAAGAATTTTAATAATAATTGTATTAGACATAAACACTTTTGATATAATTGTACTTTTTTTGGATTTCAACCATTGTACATATAAATAAAAATAATTTAATATCCTTGTTCTTAAAAAATATACCTTGTTCAATAATTCCATCACATATGTTTATACTACATTCATAATGTATACGAGAAATATAATATATAATAGATCTATATAACGGTTTCATGTTTCTTAAATAACTCAGTTTGTGGTTTTAAATTGAATTGGTTATTATTAGCATCCGTTTGATGGAAAAGGGTAACATTGAAAAAAGCGGGTAAGTGAATATCGATCTGCTGTACAGTAGGTTACAAGTGGGTTAATGTATAATGGATTGTATTAAACTTGAATTCAATGATATAACATCATTGTATAAGAAAAACGATTCTGAACAGAGACGGTTTGTCAGTCTGGATATTTTATACTGTTATTATTTATTATAGCTATTAAGTTGAATTAATATTATAATATTATTACTTTTATTCGTTTCTATGGTGATACACAAAGCATTAGAAATTATAATCCTATTTTTAGCGATTTTTCGTAATTTTTCGGTTGTTTTTCCCGTGGAATTAAATAACTATTGATAAAATCGAAAAATGACCTCTTTAAAGTACCATCTTGATCTAATTTGATAAAAGATAAGATACTATATGTTGAAATCGAAGCACTCCTTCTGGTAGAAATGTTGTATACAAGATAAAACAAATAACACCATTGTAATACCACTAGCTTCCTCGCTCCGCTAAGAAACTAAAAAATTTAAACGGTGAGTTGTGGACGGGTGGTGATGAAAGGGATCACCCCATGACCTTTTTTTCGATGTTTAAGAGCTGATAAACATAAATGATATCGTTAATGATCAAATAGAGCATGTTAAAAATCAACCATACCCTCCCTCCCATGTAAAAATCATTTGCGGTCACTGTGTATTACGTAAGCCGAACATATTAGAATCTTTTAATGAATTCTGTAGTTTATAATTGCCTTATTATTTAAATATATGATAAGAATAATATACTACATACAGGTACTATATATTATGTGAGTTAGTTCTCAATATCATAGTCTTGAGCAGTAAATAATTTTTCCTAACATGAAGTAATCCACGGCGTTATAAATAGGTAATAACAGATACATTATACAACAATGACAAAACTTATAATTTTTAATGCTCAATAGACAATTTTTTTAATTTATACAAATTTACATATTGAATAACCATGAAGGATGGTTTTAGTAATTTTGTTGTAATTTTATAATAATAATTCGACTAACCGGCTACCATAATAATAATAAGTAATAACAATTATAGGGAGGTATAAACATAATAATATACAATGTCCACATTGACAAACCGTCTCCGTTCAGAATCGTTTTTCGTATACAATGGTATTATATTATTGAATTCAAATTTAATACCATCCATTATACAGTGACCCACTTATAACGTACTGTACAGCAGAGCGACATCCTCTAACCCACCTTTTTAGAATTTATATTTATTTATTTTTAATTTAATTTTTTTTTTTTGTATGCTCTGGGGGCACAATTTAGTGATAAAAATATGCACTTTGGTCGATGTTCATATACCTAAATACGTAAGCTAGTTTTTATATTTTATTTTATCATTTTGGTTATAATGACAATCGGTATTTGGTTGTTATGACTATTTCGACCCTTGAATGTTATTGTAAACGGTGTCGACTGTATATTTAATATTTATATGATTACAACTTGAACTGTGGTATACGTGCCAGTATCTATTGATGAGTTATGTGATTCTGTACAATAATTGGGAATTCGTCTGTGGTTGCTCTGATTTTACATATGTTTAATGGGAAATTGATGCATTGCTTGGATTTATCGATTGCCATTTTTCCGTTCTCGATATGCAACAATTTATTGTCATGCAATAAATGTTCAGCGAATGCATCATATTATATAATTGTACGCAAGTATTGGTCTTCGCCCTTCAGAGTATTTTTCTGCACGTGTTGGCATTTTACACGTTTAGTGCAAATTTAATGCCCGAATTTGTATTCATTGCACGCAACTACGCAAGTGATGTACTAACTTCACTTGTCAGATCAAGGATTTCAATGGTTTTAAATATTTTCCTGAAAACGCAGACCATTCTGAAAAAAAACCATACGTAAAACTGTAGCCTAGTTTTTTAGTTTATACCGGACAAAAGAAAAAATGTTTTAATATTATGATATATATTATGTAGATACAGTAAGTTATATTCATTAACAACTATTTTATTATCTTAACCATTTAAATAAACAAAAAATATTTACGTGAGTTTAAACAAAATTCATGTGTGAGATAACCTTTTTAGCGACCTATATGGGTTGAAAAACGAAACTACAATCATTCCTCGAGTCTCAAGAAATCTATAGATATAGCTTTTATTGAAGATAGACCGCCTAGAAATACCCATAATAAGATATATGAGTGAAACAAATTAATATTTTGTAATTCCCGAGTTTTTAAGATCTTAAACATGCTCTAAAAATATACTAAATGCTAAAATAAGCCCTAAAAATGCAAAAATACCATAATATGCAAAAATATGCAAAATAAAGTTTTGTATACAGCATCGTTAGGTTATAAAACAAATTTTGGTATAAATTAGCTATTTTTTTTTTGACCAACCGATAAACATATGCAAATGCATACAAGTATTGGCCCTATTAATTATATATGAATGTACTTATTATTTTGTATTATAATATTTTTTTACTTAAATTGTCATGAAAACAAAATTCTATATTATTCCGATATTTTTGTACCAACGACATATTTACTTTTGCGATATTTTAACCGCGATAATATTGCCGCAATATTTTTACCGTGACAATATTGCCGCGATATTTTGACGTGTATCCATATGTAACTCTAAATAAAATATTAATCTACTAAAAAATATTTGATTTAATATTTTAAAATACGATTTGTGGTAAAAACAAATATAGACTATGCCTGTCTAATAAAAAAAAACCTGATATACATATTTACAAGATCTAAAAAGTTTTTTTTGCGAATAAATAATATATTATTTGAAAATCAATGCAAATAAAATATACTTATAAAGGTACTTATAAAGTTATAAAGAAATTTATAAATATTTTTATGTATTGTTATAAATACATTTTTTTTTTGTACACAAAAATTAGTGACGACGAGGTGCATAATATTAATAATTATTAAATACTGAGAATTACGTACATTGTATGAACATTGCCCAGTGCCTGGTATAATTACAACGGTAGGATACAATATACTCATTTATTATGTAAGGTGTTCCTATCAAGTAACTATAATACATTTGTTATCCGGAGCATTAAAAAATAAAAAATCTAATTAGAAATTAGGTATATAAGTTTTAGTTGGTACATTGCACAAAGTACTTAATTGTAAGGACAGAATAAACAAGATTTTTCTAGCTATAAAAAAAATAGTCTTAGATGAAATGGTCAAGTTTCGTGTTCCAGCACCTGAGAATTAAAAAAATAATAATTATTAATAACGTCCATGAACACCCGATAGATTTATAACTCATTAATACCTTTATTTATTATGTAATAAGTAAATTGAATGCCTATATTTATTATGTAATAGGTACATTTTGTTTGTTTGTAGTTGTTCTAATTATTAAACGTGTACGTTTTAAGCATTATTAAATCAATTGCAATTGATGTAACTTACACGATCTATAATTATTTTATCTTATTAATAACATAACAGATAAGTATAGTAATATATATACGTTTCATTTCTAAATAGATAATATCAATTTAACCAATAAATTACAAGGATAAAATAGTTTAATCTAAACCGTTCAATGAGTTGTGTATATTAACTTTTCGAAAGATGTTCAAAACCGAACTGTTTTATACACTTTTGACTTTTTAATTTCGTTTAATTTGGTAAATATTTGATTAATCCTTTTGTTTTTATTTCTTGAATTATCTATGTGAATTTATCAGTTTTTAGTAATTTTGCATAACCGTCGTTTTGTTAACGTGACAGGATAAATCCCTATAAAATGTACTCATCATCTCAGCGTTATGAAACCCAGTAATTATTAAAATACAAATATTTAAATTTATTTTACAATGTACATAATATTAA
Organism: Acyrthosiphon pisum; assembly: GCF_005508785.2. Taxonomy (NCBI): domain Eukaryota; kingdom Metazoa; phylum Arthropoda; class Insecta; order Hemiptera; family Aphididae; genus Acyrthosiphon; species Acyrthosiphon pisum. The sequence goes on from NC_042496.1 coordinate 26,775,836, forward strand.
TTATTATTAATACTAATGTTAATTATTATGTATACATAGTACAAACACATAAATTATATCAATGCTTAATTAAATTGAAATATTTATTTATTACAAAATGATAATTATTCTCGTTTTAGACCATTGTTAAATCAAAGGAGGTCGAAATTAAAGTGGAACCAAAAACTGCTTAAGTGGCCTTTTAATGGTATTTTATATGGATTATTATTACTTGGCGCTATTTATCTTTTATACGTTTTCATTAAGTATGAAATACAACCAGAAACCAGTTACACCACTAAGGTAACTTAATTATTATGACCATACATTTTGAAATAGAAAATATTATGTTACACAATTTACTTAATAATCTTGTATAGAACTAAATGTTTAAATATTTTATAATACTACGACATTTTGTAGTGTATACTATACCTACTGATAAACAATACTAAATACTCTATACTAATAAACCTATGACCACAATTTAAAATACGTCTTGTTCATAAAAAAAAGCACATTTAAAAACTATACATTTGAAAATACAAATTTATTTTTATGTGCGCAGACTTTTTTTAACAGCAATAAGTCTATACGATTTCTGGATTTATTATAATTAAAACATTCTTTAACAAAAAAATACGTGTCTACTCTTGGGTGTAAATTTATCTTAATATGTTTGACTGTTGTAATTTTGGTATAATTCATTAACCATTTACTACTGGGAAATTTCCAGAGTTGGGCCGAGCTCATCACTTGAAGACGACAAGACAGACGACGTTACAACATTCTTTAACCAGTTTAACGTTCATGGTAAAGTGAATGTAACTAAATACATTGACTTTAAAATAGTTTACTCACGTACGTTAATATTTTAATATACTTTGAAGTATTAACAATCGTATACATATACCTTACACACATATTATAAAAAAGAATTTTAAAACTTACAATATTCAATCCAGATATTAATTAATGAGATTCTCAATCAATATTAGAATTTTCAAATGAAACATATTGAATACAAATACATATTATATAATGTAATACAACTGCCCACTATCTATATTAATGTTTACCTATAAATGTGTAAAAAATATCATATACGTTCATAATTTTTAAAATAATGAATGACTTAAGTACGTTAAAAAAAATCATTTGAGTTTTCCAAGTAAATAAATAAAAATAAAATATTTTCTAAAATTGTATTTAGTTTCGTTTCTATAATTATTACATAGTTCATATATTATTATAGACGAGAAATTCTCTACATATTTTAAGTATTGCAACCACAAATGATGATTACTTAAAGCAATGTGCTCCTCAAGTGAAATGTAATCCAACCGCTAAATACAGAAGGATAAATGGATCGTGTAATAATTTGGAAATACCTACGTGGGGTGCAAAAGATACACCATTTCTTCGTTTGCTTAACGCTAATTTCAGTGATGGTAATACCATTATACAAGTATTAATAGTAGTATACAAATGATAAATAGGTATTGTTATTGTGTCCATATAATATGGTAAAAATATAATATAGCTTATATCCATAATAATAATTTTAATATATTATTCTTAATTTGTTTTTTCTATTTTTATGTATTGGATTTTTTATTATATATAATATCCATTATTAATAAAAAATCCTAATTAAAATTAAGAGGACGTGATACCCGCACGTGCTGTCTCCGTCTTACAAGTGCGTAACATAGCAAATTATACGCAAAGCAGAACACGTGTGTAAATATGTACAATTGTAAACATGAGTACTTTAAAATGCAAAAACAATTTACAATTTTAAAATACTCATAGCTCGCTTAAAAATTTAAATATAATAAAAAGCCCATGAGTTGTCTAGATAATAATCTATTACCTTTAGATTTTATAAGAGGTCAATTCACTCTAATTCTTAAGCTAACGAAGCAACTACGTGTTCTGCTTTGATTATAATTTGCTATGTTATGCACTTGTAAGACGGAGACAACATATGCGGGTATCACGTCCTCTTAAGGGGATCGCAGCACACGTATTTTTCATACGTTGTAGACCAAAAAGCGTCGGTAAATTACATACTTTGGAATATCTAATTTTAATTTTTTGTACATGTATAAACTCTTTGACAAAATGTCTAGGACTTTCTAGGACTTTTAATTTTCAATTTTAAAGGACCTTAAAATAAAGATTTTTTTAAAAAATCCCATGAAATAATTGCATTACGTTTGTATTTATCTTGAGTACATCCAATTTTAAATCAAAGAAAGTGAATCCTAAAAAGTTTCGTAGTCTAGAAGCTTATAAATTCAACCTTTTTTTCGAACATCAGGATGTATGTTTAATTTACTACCGCTTTTAGAAGTTTTTATAGTTATGCAAACAAGAATATATTTCATTTTCGAAAATGATTGACATATTATTGTGCGTGCGCCTGTGAGAGTTGCATCCGTTGGCGGTTGTCCAACGCGGCATTACAGCGATACTTGGAAACACACACTTATGTTCATATACTACTCACACATAGTCATAGCCCAAATGTTCATGTCATGTAAATTGCCTAAATATTACTCATTGATACATTGAATATGAAACAATTATAGATAACCACTACATTTATTAAAAAAAAGTACCTATATAATTCTAAATTAAAAAAATTAGACATATTTTAATGGAATCAACATCATCTTTCTGTGTGAAAATATTGATTAAAAATCTTACAAAAGCTAATGTATTAAGATATTTAATACAAAAATATTTTTTTTAATAATAGATAGCTTAGGTAATAAGATAATAATAATAGTAGTAACTTGTGATCACTCAAATATGATATTAAAATGTCTATTTTAAGATTTCAAAATTTAAATTTAAGTTATAATATTTTGAAAATTCAATGTTGATTAGGTTTGAAACTATAATTATATTTTAAGGTTTTTATAAACTTCGAATACAAACAAATGGAAGTGCATTACCTAGTCCAAGAGTGGTCAACATCAAACTCTTTTTGAATCAAGAAATTTATCGAGTTGATGAAAATAATGTACTTTTATTGCCATTTGGACAGTTGATAGCTCATGACGTATCAGGTCTATTTCTAGACATTCCAAAAAGCGACAATGGTACGTAATAACATAAATCGTTAAATTTTGATATTAGTATCAAATATCTAAATTGTATTTTAAAAAGTACTAGTTGTATTTTATTTAAATTTGTTTTCGAGTGCAGGTGGAGTGGTAGATGGTTGCGTCGACGAAAATGCAAGAAAAACATTTACACAGTGTCAAATGGTGGTCGAAAACCCACCTGACGACCCTGTTTATAGTAAGCATAACATATTTTGCATGGGGTTATTCCGTTCATTAACGTCGAGGAATTACAGCTGTCCGTTATACCCCACAACGTTTGTAAGTAAATTGTTATCGTTTTTTATATACGTTGATAATGGTCATACTTGAAATTTCAGATTAACAATAATACTCATTTCATTGACGCATCTGAAGTGTATGGGTCGGATGAAAATTATGCACTGCATCTCAGAATGATGGAAGGCGGAAGACTTAATTTCTCAACAAGCGACAATGGGCAAATGTTCTGTCCATTCTTGGCCAATAAAAATTTGGACCTCACTGTACATAAAAAAACCGACACTGAATATGACACAGGTTAATACAAACTATACATCAAATAGGCTATATTATTATAAGTCGGGCATAGATATATATAAATTATTAATTATTCCATGAGGTTGTGTATAATGTATTCACTTTTCGTCAGGAGATATTAATATTCTTTTATTTATGATTATTATGAGTATCGATTAAAATTCTCATTTAAGTATTATAAAACATGGTGTTCTGTTTTTTTTTAATTTCACGAGTGGTCATCGCCAATTTGAGAAAAAAAATACCCGAAGAACTGGTTTTTAAGTTTTAAGGGGATTTGATACCGTGATTTTCTGTTTTTGTCTAACACACGCGCGGCATAGTATTTTAGACGAGTTTTTTGCCAAACATTCCAATCGGTTTATTGAAGCGAAAAGATTTCTAAAAACAGATTTGAATTTTTCTTCAAGTCTACTTGAAATCAACTTTCCCACATTTTTGATTTTTTGATTTTAACTTCTCCAAAAATTGAAATACCAGAATTTTTAAATATTCTTTTTGAATATGACATTTTTAAAAATTTGGGGGATAATATCAAAAATGTGGGAAAGTCGATTTTAAGTAGATTTGACGAGAAATTCAAATCTATTTTCAGAATTCTTATCGCTTCATTAGATGAATTAGTATGTTTGGCAAAAAACATGACGTCTAAAATATTATGTTGCGCGTAGGTTAGTCAAAAACAGGAAACCACGGAATCGAATCCCCTTAATACTTATAATGTTATGTCTGCAACTGAACCGTATTATTTTATTATTATATTTAAAATATTTAATCTAAAACATACAACTTTTTAATAAACAATATCACAATAACAAATAATTTTTAAAATTTGTTATTTTTTAAATTAATATATAGATTCTGTTCACAGGTGATCCGGATAATGGAAATCAAAATTTAGGAATAACTGCGATGCAGACATTATACTTAAGGTATCATAATTATATCGCTTTTAAACTATCAACTATAAATCCTTATTGGTCAGATGAAATACTTTATCAAGAATCTCGCAGAATAGTCATTGCAACTATTCAACGTATCGTCTATAAAGATTTCTTACCTATAATAATTGGTATGCATAATATTAACAACAAAAATAGTTAATAAATAATAATATTAACAGCATAGCTGTTGTAATTTAAAAATATTCAAATATTATGCTGTTGTGTATTTTCATTTTAAACAGGAGAAGATTTTCAAGAAATATATGGATTAAATGAAGTAAATATTTATGACCCTACCATAAATCCATCTACGTCTCAAGAATTTTCAACAGCTGCTCTCCGAATTCTTCATTCGATTATACCTGTTCAATTCAAGTATGTAATAAATAAACATTATTCCATTTTGTGCATATTATTATCAATTCTTTTATAATAGTTCATAATTAATTTTCTCAACATGTGATTTTAGAAATATTTTTTTGAGTCAAATTGTAGTCATTTTTTAATACTAAAAAAAAAAAACAAAAATATTTAAATTTAAATTTTTTTAAGTTTTCCACTTTTTTAAATGAAAGCATACATTTTTATTTTTATATTTTGAAGCTGAATTATTAACTGAGAATTTTAATTTATAAAAATCGAATTTCTAATAAAAAAGTTTTATAAGTAGCTATATAATATATATACATGACGTCATTAAAGTTTAAAGTTTAAATGAGTCAAGTAGTAGATATTCAACATTTAAGCCTTAAGGTACATTTTCTCCACTCTATTTGGATCATTTAAACTTTAACACGTCTTTAAACTAATTAATTACTTGTTTGAAAATTCCAGAAACATATTCTACTTCAGAAAAACTTAAAAATTATAACTATATAAAATATCATCATTGATGTTTTCTTTTGACTTCGAACCATCCAAAATTAATATTTCCAACATCTGAAGACTTGTTATTATAAAATTAATCACACTTTTTAGTATAGATACTAAACGTAAAATAATAAATTAATATTGCATTGTTGGTATTAGTTTTATAAATAAGGATTATAAAACAGAATATTCAATTAACATTACGGATTGGATGAGAGAATCAAACTTGTTACCTTTACAAAATAATTTTGATAAATTACTCAAAGGATTTTTGGAGACACCTGGTCGATTGGTTCAGCCTTCGTACAACTTTTACGTGATTATACTATTTCACAATTCTCCATATATTATATTGTTTTGTATACAACATTCAAATATATTTGCATTTTAATTTTATAGATATCCAACTTCATGCTCGCTAAATTTAACGAACCTCCATATACAGGACGTGATTTACTGACGATTGATATTGTTAGGGGTCGTGATGTGGGTTTACAACCATACAATTACGTCAGACATTTATGCGGACTTCCGTTTGCAAATGATTTTGAAGACTTAGTAGATCTGATTCATATAAAAGTATAGTTAATCATAAAATGGGTATAATTTAAAATATAAATATACAAATTATTATAGTTCTATTTTATTTTAGGATATAATGAAACTAAAAGAACTTTATAACTCAGTCAATGACGTTGACTTAATGGTAGGTCTTTTGTTGGAAAAACATAGTGACGGTGCAATTGTGGGTCCTACTGCACGATGTATAATTGCCGATGGTTTTTATCGATATAAAGCTGGAGATCGATTTTTCTACGATGTACAAGGACAACCCAGCAGTTTTACTGACGGTAAATAAATCAAATACTCCGAGTACAATATATACATTTTGCCAAATATTTATATACATAGTATGTCTTGTCGTACGCAGTTTTTGAATCATCGTGGATCGAAAAATTATTTTGGTTAAAGAATAATTACAGGCAACTGGTTTTATTATTGTAAATATGACTTTAAAGTATACACGGCTCTTTTTCGCAAAAAATGCTCGTATTTTTCATCAAGTCTACCTAATTCATTTTTTTAATACTGTGTTAAAATTTAATAGTACATTTAATTGAAATAATTGTCATAGTTATACCTATTTAAGATAAATAATCATTAATTTTATTGATGTACTAACCAAAAAATATCAACTTGGTTTAAATGATATTACTATACGTTGTACTAGATTCCTCTACTATAAATTGACAAACACAAAGCGTTATTGAATTAATACAACACCCTATCGACTTAAATCATTAAAAAAAAAAAGTTTACTTTGTCGGTTGATACTAAAAATTGTTTTATAATTATATTACAAAATGATACTTAAAACCAAAAACCAGTCGCTCCTTGAATATTTTTTATTGTTATATTTTAAAAATTCGTTGCTTGATACATGACAAATAAAATACTGCATCACGACGTAATACTAATAGCTAGACATTTTTTATTTAGTAGTATGATTATATATTATAGTGGTGTAAATATGTATAATATATGTCATATGTTCTTATAACTCTTATAACTACCTATATGTATAACATTAAAATATAAAAACTAAATACTGCACAAAAGAAATCTATACATATAAAATCCAAATACCACTGACTCACTCATCGCTGTAACTCAAAAACTACACAACGTACGAACTTGAAATTTGGAATAGAGGTTCTTCTCATATTTTAACCGTACAATAAGAAATAATTTTCAAAAATGTTGCGTTTTAGTGGAGTTATAATTATTCACCACCAATACGTATACTTTTTGTCCGAAGGTCAACAATAAGAATTGTTCCGAGAAGTTTATCGATAAAAATAATCTCACGCATCGCGCATTGGTACACCAATACTCCAATTATATTTTAAACGATAAAATAACTCCCTAAAATATATTAATTTATAAATATTAAATACTCCTAAAAATCCGGGATGATCAACTATGACTTCAACACTATTTTAGGTACACTGTATACAATTTTTTTTTCAACTACATATAAAGCTGTACTAATATATGGGCTATATTTTATCTTCCATCTCGCTGTGTCCGCAATATACCGCAGATAGATTGCCTACCCGACAATTTACTGTTCGCATAACTATAAGTGAAACTCAAGGGCAACACCACGCGGGATGGCTAAAAATTAAAATATGATATGATTTTTCAAATTTTGCTTCCATACCTATGCAGAACAAATTACACCCAAAAGGAGTTAATTAATCACAGTTTTTTTACGGGCAATGCCGGGTTATTCAGCTAGCAAGATTATATGTAATAAATCAATCAAATATTTTCTAGGTCAATTAAATATGATTCAGAAAATCACTTTTGGCCATGTTATTTGTGCTACTTCAAATGTGGACCACGTACAGAATGACATTTTTAAAATAGTCAACCACAAGTAAATATAACATATATAAACATATTATATTGTTGTTTTTCATTGTTATTAAATAACAAAATATGAAATGTATTTTAGTTTATTTCCAACAAGCAAACTGAAATGTGACGAGTATGATTTGGATTTTAAAGAATGGGAAGAATTAAACGACCAAATAGAGTTGTGAATAAATCAAGATAAATGTTTACTGCCTATAAAATATATTATTCATAAGACTATTAGACTTTTTTTTTATTAAATCCTCGTTTTCAAAATTACATTAAACTATATTAGAGTGGTAATTTTCTCTAAATTATAATACTATATAGGTATGAATTGAGTTTGAGAAGATATAAATTATAAGGATGTCAACTAAATTAATGTCTGAACAACATTTTATAAAACGTTTAACGTATATTCAATATTGGTATTTGATAATCGATTTAATATATTTATATTCTGGTCAAAACCATCATCATAATAATATGTATTCATTATTGAAATATACTGACATAATAGTTTAATTGAATATTTACGCGATACGAATTGTGTAAAATGTAAATTATAATATTATATTAGATATTATTAGGGCTGAGGACTTCTATTAATTATAAACTTGGAATTATGTATGCACTTATGAACTAAAAAACCAGCAAATATGCACTTAAAATATGCTTTAAAAAGATAGTATAAAATATAAAAAGATATTTTGTTTAGGTATTTACTTTATAAAAACTTGAAACATTTATAATTAGCTATTAACACTCCCTGCTACATGCACTGTAGTACCTATCGATATGCTGTGATTAGTGTGGTACCTACTAGTATATTTTTAAATATTCAATTTTCCAAATGTAGGTACCTATATATGCGTAATATAATATATGCTCTTAATTTGTCAAAGACCAACACTTAAAGTTTTTCAACATTTTTCAAAATTTTTTTTCTTATTTGTACTAATTAACTTTATTAGATCGAAAACTGGCGAAATATGTTCATATTTTTTCTAATATGTTCAAACATACATTTATGCGCAATGACGACAAAATATGTAAAAATAAACAAAATAAAATTTTTAGTGTACCTTACTGGTATTATGAAACATATTTATACATCACTCACATTATTCTGCGACATTTCTAGACAAATATGAAAAAACTAGAAGTCCTTAGGCCTACATATTATTATTATCGAATATGTATATTTTAGTGAAAAAAGTACAAAACGGTCGATCGCAGACTGGTTTTTAAGTTAGTCCTAAATCAGGGTTTATTTTTACAGTTTTATAGTTTAAGTGTTTTATATGCGGGACGTGCACATAATACACAATCACAGTGTAAAACGTTTTAATCTAAATACAAAAAGTAGTAAGTACTTTAATTATTTTTGCGATGCATTATTATTCACCTACTGAAAATAATAATAATAATAAACAGTATTATAACTTGTGAATATTTTTATATATATAAAAGGTATGAGCGTATCTGTAAAATATATTGGAAATGAGTTAATTCAACTGAATGTGTTAAAGGATACGTGGGAATACCGCTTAGTTAAGTTCAAAACTACAGCAACATTACCATGATAAAACCTTAGATAATATTATGATTTAACATTCCTTTATGCATAATATATAGCGAATGCAGCGCTATCTAAACTGACCACTAGGTACTAAATATATTATACATATACATATGAAATATGTATATAAGAGTATACCCTAATAATACACATACATGCATTAGCCGCAGCCAGGTCATTCGGTATGTTAAATTAATAAATTCTAGTTGGAAACCGGTTTCCCCACGGCCTACGTTATAACCAGTATCTATCAACAAAAACATTAAATAATTTACTAAACAACTTCCAGTTATCTGTCTTCGAAACTTTTCGATTCATTCCGTTACGACTTACGGCGTTCAAGTCCATGGAAACACATTGTAAACATAAATATATGTACCTATAATTGTGTATGAAACCAACTCAAGTTCAAAGCAGCCAAAATAATCAACGAAGAAACATATAAATTTATAACTATTATAAATGCGTGAGCGGACATTTATATGTTAATTATTAAGAATCCAAATAATATTGGTTTAATTTTTAAAATCTAGACAAAGCAAGACAAATGTTTTTGTTCATAAAACAATTAGTTATTTCTGATTATATTTATATTTGTTCCTTATATCCGTGTTTCAATCAAAACACATTAACTTGATGTAATTTCTTGCATATTTTAGATAGCATTATTATAGTCTTAAACATTAATTTAGATTGAAAATAATAATATCAACAACTAAACAACATTTCAACGATGTGGTGGGGGCAAGGAGTCGTCAAAATGACAAAAACCTACACATAGTCGATAGTTGGATCCGAGCCACATCAAACGTGTTTCAGTGAGTTAAATATTTTCGTAGGTATCGTGTAAAGCGTAGACTGTAGATTAAAACATATTATTATACTCTTCCAAGAGCCATTATTTACTTCTTTCAGTAAAATATATTAAAAAATCTTTATTTTTTTAGTTTGTAATTTTCATGAACTATATTAATATTATTATCATTTTTTAAAACAAAAAATATTTTTATCCTAACAGAAAAACACCAAAATAAAATGAATCTATTTTCTCCGAGTGACGAAACACAGTGAGTATTATATTATTGTATAAAACTATACAGTATAGTCAGTATACACATATTACATATTACACATTATCATACAAATAGGTAGAACAAATACTTTTACAAGATTTTGAATAACAGTACTTATTGATTATTTTTCTTATTTCAGATCGTTGTTAAAAAACACTAATTTTAATATGAAATGGAATAATAAAGTGGTCAAATGGACTTTCGGTATAGTTTTGTTTGTTTTGTTGTTACTAGGTGCTATTTATCTTGTGCACATTTATACTAATACTGTAATTCAGCTGGAATCTAGTGCAACTATAAAAGTACCTAATATAGTAAGTTATATTTATAATAATAAATAATATTTTTGCAATTGCTACAAAATAACTAAAAACGTTATTTTCATTGTATAATCAAAATTTGAACTTGACATTTTTATAATTTTAAAATTTAAATCGATACAAGTACAACTTATGATGAGCGTCGTATTAAATTAGCAAACTCTTTCCTCAAACATATAAATGTAATCAATTTTTATGGAAAAAAACCACAATAATGTCTGAAGTACTTATATTTTAAACAATAACAAAATAAAAAATTATTATAAATCGTTATTATACGTTTGAGTTGAACTTCAAACGCTCTTAAAAAAAATAATGTTGCTTTACGCTAAACTGTGTGTTAATTTTAGTTAGATAAGCTTATGAAAAATCTTGTACTACCTAGTAGCTCATTACTGACAAACAAAAATGTTTTCCGTACATAAATTGAAAATAAACTAAATAGGATAACAATTTTAAATATCTATAAAATAGAGCATAAAAAAATTATATCATGTGTAGTAAATACAATTATGAATATGTGGTTAAACTTTACATACATGCTCTCATCAGGTAATACTGAAGTAGACCAGTGGGAGATTACATGTTCTCGTCAGATAGTACTGGAGTAGACCCGGGAGAGTATACCATCGGGAGAGCTTAAAGGTCATTAAAATCGGGAGAGTTTACAATCGCCCCTTTTTCACGGCTAATGGGGATATCCTCACGGGACACCCTGTATATTATATCTCTGAAATTAGTTATAAGTAGAGCCTGGATTTATATGCATTTAAAAAGTGTCAAATATGATGCAAATATGCAAGGAAAAAGTGGCTCAATATGCAAATATAACATATAATTATATGTCATATATTAAACATTATAAAATGTGATTTTTTTTTTAAAAAAAACGCATTTTTACACCAAGGAAAGTAGGAAAGTAAGGAAAGTAGGAAGGTACCTACTAGATATTCTATCAGAAACAAAAAATATTTAAATAGTTAGACATTTAGTACTTTAAAGACCAAAATGCAATATTTTACAATCTTCATTTTTTTTCGTATTTTAATTGTTTAAAATACAATGTCTAAAACTCTCAGAAAACTTTAAAAAAAAGAATCAAAAAAAAAAAAAATTAAATCATCTGTAAATATTATTCGTCATAAAAAAAATTTGTAAGATTGAGTTACTGCCTTATTCGTTGAGCACGTCGAAGAAACAACATAGTTGAACCTACCTATGTCGAAATGCGGGTGTATGTGATTTAAAGTTGTTAATATAATATTATTTATACGTGCTCCGATCTCATGAAGTTTTGCAAAAATGACAATACCGATTTTAAGAATGTTCACGATTTTTTTCTCTTTTAAAATTACTAAAATATATTTATCTTAAATGAAATAGGTAATTTATTAAAAACCCATTAAATATACATGTTATATGCATTTATGAACCATTATGCAATAATCCTCTAAATATGCAAAATATGCAATATAAAATATAGTGTTTAAATTCAGTGTGAGATGAACCGTGGACATTTTAGAGCCCCCTAGACGTGCATAAACTTAGTAAAAATATGCAAAAATGCATATAAATCCGAGCTCTAGTTATAAGTTTTTTGTACTCCAACAAATACATCATTACATCAATATTATTATAAAAATTTAAGTTATATGCTATTATTACAGAAAAAAAATCCACTACACATCGCGAGTATTGCAACCACAAACGATGACTTTTTAAAGAAATGCGCTCCTATAGTCAAATGTGATCCAGATGCCAAATATAGAAGTGCAAATGGATCTTGTAATAATTTGGGGACTCCCACATGGGGTGCCGCATCAACGCCATTTTTTCGGATGATTGATGCCAATTACAGTGATGGTAAGATATTAAATATTTTTATGTGGAAAAACTTTAATGTCCATACGCATAGTCAATTTATGTGACACATACACTGATTATGTATACGTACTGTTTGCATATTTGTATGCCTACGTATAACTATATGTCTATATACTTTATATACAATATAATGTTTCAAGCTTTAAAGCAGTTTGAAAAATAAATATTGAAATTTAGTGAAATCGATCAAATTAAAGCATATTAAGTTTTTGATTTTGTAATAATAGTGATTATGTTATCAACCCACGAATCGCCTAAATAAACTGTTTTAACAAATATGATCAAAAAATTTAAAATTATGATTTTTAAAAACCGGTTTAAACCGGTAACCGATTACCTAAAAGCCTTATCAACGGGTTTTAAACGTTTAACGGTTATCATAGTGTTTGAAATATCTTTAAAGAAACGGTTACCGGTTACCATAATATTGAAATTAAACGATAACCGGTTACCGATTTTAAAAAATTGTCGGCTCGAGTACCGACTTTATTGGAAACGGTTTTAAGCCCTGAAAAATACCTAATATTAATATTTTATATTCATTTAGGCTATTACGCGTTACGATTACAAACAAATGGAAGTGCATTGCCTAGTCCAAGGATAATAAATGTTAAAGTCTTTATGAATCATGAAATATATCACGCTGACGAAAATAATGTACTTTTATTTCCATTTGCACAATCATCAGCTCATGACATATCGGGGTTACCTAATGATATTATATCAGAAGAGGATGGTAAGTTAATATTTTACGACCAACTTGATTTTTTACAGTCATACGTAGTATTACTTTAACAAACGCATAATTTAGGCACAGCAATAGATTGTTGTTCGGCTGAAACTAAAAAAAAGAAATATCCACAATGTCTTGAGATTATCGAATCAACTGACGATCCTGTTTATAGCACCTTTAATATAACTTGTACGGGTACATTCCGTGCAATGACATCGAAGAATTATTACGACTGTCCGTTATACCCCACAACGTTTGTAAGTAAAATTTTCTTGAATTTTTGCATAATTGTGATATAATTAAAAGAAATGCAAAATAAGCAAAATATGCCTATATTATCAAATATTATAATTAAGATTATATTTATTTTCCCTATAATGCAGTAATCTCAATATTGTATTACAACTTCATTATCATTGCATAAATTATTACTTTATTATTTTATATTAATAATGTGTCATATAAAATGATGTAATATTATTATACATATTAATGCCTAAACTAAATTACATTAGTAAAAGCAAATAATGTAAATAATTAATTAAATTATTTTTATCTAGGTAGCCAATGAATTACATATTTTATTGTTGTGTGCTATTATATTATGTTAACACAATAATAACTGTATAAGACTTCTTTCCATAAATACATAATATAATATGGGTACTTAATATGTAATAATATTTTTAAATACAATTAAAATTTAAAGGCCTCTATTTCTAGGCATGTAGTATAAATGTGCTTGTTAACCTAATAGTATTATAATCCAGTGCTAGACATGCTATTATTTATATTATACTAAAATAATAACTTTACTTAAATATCAGATCAATACCAATACACATTTCATCGACGCGTCTGAAGTGTATGGATCAAACGAAAATCATTCACAACACCTTAGAACTATGGATGGTGGTAGACTGAATTTCTCAATTGGTGACCATGGTCAAATGTTCTGTCCATTTCTACCCAATCAAAATAAGGAACCATCAATTGAAAATCCAAATAGCCATATTAAATATGATACAGGTTAATGTAATTTATTATTAAGGCTACGGGTGTCAGCGGCCAGCGCCAATGTATTTTTAGTATAAAAACTTGACTCGCTAGAAAAACTCCCACAGCTCAGTGTTGCTCAGAAGAGGGGGGTACAAATGCCTGGGAAATATTTTTTAATAATTTTGACTTTCAAATTAAATAATAATATATAAAATTGTCGTCTATGTTATTACTGTATAATTTTTAACTGTCACATTTGAATATACTGACATAGATAGGTACAGTAATAAAATGACAGAAATATCATGAGATTTTAATTTTATTAACGTTGACATCATAATAAACTAGAAAATAAATAATGATATTATGTAAAATTCGTTATTCATAATTCACATAAAAATTAAAATATGTTAAAAAGCCATCGAGAGAACACAGATAATATTCCTACCTTTAAGTTTGATAATAGTTAGATTCGTTCTAATAAACAAATAGCGTTACAAAAATCGGCCTCGCGAAAATGGGTTAAAAAAAAAGCTTACCCAACCTAAAAACATAGTTATCATTGAATGTAAATTTAACACAATATACATTACAGTGACCTACTCAGTGACGAGGTACACTCGAAACAGTCGAAACTGGTTGTACAGCAGACCAGTAAAGTTACCTACTTTAGCGCTTTTATATATATTTTAGAAAAAAATATATTAACATTTTTTAAATGCTTTATAAAATACTTTTCAAGATATAAATTGTCTATTCTTCAATTAATTACCACATAGTGTGCATAGTATATTCAATTAATCACTGTACAGTTTTGAAAGCTGTTTCTATTTTACTACAGCATTGATTAACTGCAACCCCTATATAAACTATTATGTCAACTTTAAGTAAACTAGTAGATGTTTTTACAGGAGATCCAAACAATGGGAATCAAAATTTAGGAATTACCTCAATGCAGACCTTATTCTTAAGGTTTCATAATTATGTTGCTTTAAAGCTTTCGTCTTTAAATCCATTTTGGTCCGATGAAATTCTTTATCAGGAGTCGCGAAGAATTGTCATTGCAACTATTCAACGTATCATATATGAAGATTTTTTACCGATTATTATTGGTACCTAAACATTTAACATTATATTTTCGATTAAACTAAAATGCTAAGAATGTTAGCAGTAAAATGCATCATTAAGTCATTTTATTTTAGGAGATGATTTCCAAGAATTATATGGATTAAACCAACCAAATATCTATGATCCTAGTTTAAATCCCTCGACGTCTCAAGAATTTTCAACTGCTGCTTATCGAGTCCTACATGCAATTATACCGGCTCATTTTAAGTATATGATATAATAATTAATAATATATATTAAATTCTTGTTTAATTTGAGCATACAATTGACAAAGCAATTAATTTTGAATTTTGAAATTTAAGTTTTATGAACAATAATTACAAAATAGAAAACTGGGTAAAAATTATCGATTGGATGTTAGTCTCCGACCCAATACCCATTGATAATAATTTCGATAAATTGTTAAAAGGATTTATAGAGACTCCAGGACGAATAGTTCAACCTTCTTACAATTTCTATGTAAGTTTCTCGTAAAATTATTTGTATTTTATTGAATTATTTAGGTATCTAATTATATGCTTGTTATACCTAACAATCCTCCATAATATAAAAGACATGACATATCAAATATATTTGTATTTTAATTTTATTTTTTTAGATGTCCAACTTCATGTTCCTTACAATAAACAATTCTCTATTAGCTGGGCCTGTCTCACTCGATGATGTTAATCTCCATACACCTCAGTTCGGTAGTCGTGATCTACTATCAACTGATATTTTAAGGGGTCGCGATGTGGGCCTTCAACCTTACAATCAAGTCAGGCATTTTTGCGGATATCCGTTGGCCAAAGATTTTGATGACTTAGTGGATCTCATACACATAAAAGTATATTAAATTATCAAAAAATGCAAATAGTACCTAATATTTAAATATTATATTTAACCTACTAACATAATATATTTATTATATTTATTTTATTTATACTTATACTGTTACAAGCAGGGCCTTGCACCCGAATTAACCAAAACCCGTGACATCCTTAAAAACCCTTTAAAAATCAAACAACCGAAACCCATATAACCCGAATGATTCAATTTTAAAAATCGAATAAAACACTCTGGTTAACCCGAAACCCGAATAATTTTTATTTTACAATCTTCATGTGGTATATCATTTTGTACCTATGTATTTTATGTGGTTAGTTCGATTTTCTAGTTATTTTTTTAATAATAATATTAGGACTGAGGGGCTAAACAATTAAAATTAAAAAAAAAATAAGTATAAACAATTATGTTTTATTTAAACTACTTAACACCTGTATTAACCAATATTAACCCGATAATAATTGTAATTAACACCCAAACGTTTGTTTAAATTTTTGATGCAACACCCAAAACCTGAAACCCGAATAAGCACTGGTTGTAAATACAATTATTAATTTATTTCATGGTATAAAAAATAATAATTGTGTTGTATAATATTAGAAAATTGTAAATTGTATAGAAACTAATATTTTTACTTTTTATTTTAGGCTATAGCCCAATTAAAAGAACTTTATAACTCAGTGAATGATATAGACCTAATGGTAGGTCTTTTATTGGAAAAACACAGTGACGGTGCAATTGTAGGTCCGACGACCCAATGTTTGATTGCCGATGGTTTTTATCGATACAAAGCGGGTGATCGCTTTTTCTACGATGTACAAGGACAACCCGGTAGCTTCACCGATGGTAAATAAATCATAAATATAATTAATATTAGGCATTATACATTTATGAAAAATATTGATCATTTATTAGGTCAATTGAAAGTGATTAAGAAAATTTCCCTCGGCCATGTCGTATGTGCTACTTCAAACGTAGACCATGTACAAAAGGACATGTTTAAGATGGTCGATCACAAGTAATTATAAAATTATTGTTATAATTTTCCAACATTATTTAAAAAACATTTTGTTGTGCTTTTAGTTTATTTCCTACACTCAAACGGAAATGTGACAGGGAGTTCTATTTGGACTTTAAAGATTGGGATGAGTCAAATGGTCGACCAGAGTTGTGAATTGGTCGATTTAAATTATTTAATATAGATATTTTTTGTATTTATATATATATATAATATATATGTGTGTGTGTAATGTTAAATAACCCAGCGTAGCCCTGAAAAATTAATTGTGATTGTTCAACTTCTCTTGGGTGTAAAACGCTGTGGAAGCAATGTCTTTTTAAGCGTAAATTATATTATATTTTAATTTATAGCCATCCTGACTGGCGTTGTCCGTGAGATTCGCTTGTGATTATGCAAGCAGTATATTATAAGGTAGGCAATCTACGTCCACGTGTGGCAGATCGCGGACCCCGCATGGTGCGTTGTACGTATGTGTATAATTTAACTCTAGTATCAAAGTATCAAAGTTATAACCAAGTTTGTCGTTTTTACTTAATTCAGCCTACGGTGGATTGGATGAAACCAGTGGTTTTTCATCGTCCGGAAAAAAATATCAATTAATACAAAATCTTAATCTAACCTAACCGTACTAAAATCCGATGGACAAAAAAATTAACCAAACATTCGTATGTATAGACAAAGAAGAAAAGTAAAAAAGTAAAGAAAAAAAATAATGCAAATAATATTATACTATTATTATTTTAATCTGCAACCAATTGCAACCATACAACAAACTACATTTTTATTATTTAGTTTTTTTTTTTTTGCTGGACAAATGGCGACACTCATTTCATACCATCATATTACATTGCTTTCAGAACCGAAACTTTATAGGACTAAATTTATGTTTAAGAACATGCTTTGTGATGTCCTCTTTAATTTCAAAAAAATATGAAGGAAACCGGTAAATGCGGTCTCAAGTAATGCCATGACAAAGGATTAGAGTCCATTTATATATATATATAGAAATAATATAATAATAATAATAATATTAGATATGGTTAATTTTTTCAAATGTATCTACCTATACCTACATTTTCAAAAAAAATTATAAAAATTAAATCCAAGAATTTCAAACAATATTATATAGATTTTAGAAAAGTTTTGAATCCAACAACATAAACTCCAAACTAACCGTCTGTATCAGCTGGTATCATCCGGTGTAAAATTTCTAATCGTCTTATCCACTATACTCAGTACTCACATCCTAATTTTTTTGTTTTTAAAAAATTATTAGTTTACGAGTGTCCGTAACAGACACAATTACACAAAATAAAAACGCAGGGAGTGGCTCTGATGTATATTACATGTATAGTGTAAACCATTGAGTCACTGTAATGTAGGTATATGCGTTAAATTTGAATTCAGTGTTAAAATATATAAGAGGCATATCAAATACGATCCTTACCAGAAACAATGGTGTCAGCCTCTACTTCTAAGGATATTTTATGATTTATTAATGTAAAACTTTTTGTAATTTATTTTTCAATTACGGTAGATTTAACTAATATTTATTTTAAAACATCGCATAATATTATATTATATAAGTTATTATTGTTATTAAATTTAAGTCAATGATGAAGTACAGTAGAACAACGTAAATAGGTTCATGGTTTAAAAAACTTAACACTAAACTAAATATTTTGAAATTTTTATTGTTTATAGAAAAATGATTTAAATTGAGTAATAATGGAATGCCCTAAATGTCTACAATTAATATCTTTTAGTTAACAACAAAATTTCAAAACTCGTTTGAGGGGAAATCGTTATTTTAAGTTTGAATAATTTATACCTACCCAATTATTATTGATTAAAAATCCAGAAGGAAAAACACTTTTATTAGTGCGTATTTTTGATATTCTTTAATTATTAAAAGAACTATAGGTAATCATAACTACCCGTGTATTTTCGTTACTCTTTAGTAATTACTAAAATCTAAAAGAATTAATAATAAGGAACTATTTATATTATAGTTCAAGCTTAATTACTCACAAATAAAAAATGTTAAGTGTCTATAAATAGTACAAAAAAAGCCAAAATATTTTGAATGAAATTTTATTGACAATCATAAAAAAAATACTGTGGATTCACGCTTAACTTTTTGTTTTTAATTACACTATTAACAACTTATACCACAAGTCACATCCTTGTATTACATTTTAAAGTTTTGAATTGCTTTGATCGAGCAAAAAATTATTTATCGACAATAATTTCATAAAAACTTAAAAAAAATTGAAATTTCCTCATGGCTCGAAAAGAGTCAAAATACTTTGAATAATCTATCATATATGGAAAATTGTCATGTGAACATTTGGTGAAAATGTATAGTATCTACGGTTTTTAGTTTGTAGTTACGAGTACACTAAAAAAAAATCGATTTTGTAATAAGTTAGTTTAGTATAAAAATTCTAATTTTTACTGAATTGTTTTTTTTTTTGTTTATCCCAGAAATTTCATAAATCACCGGGAATTTTTAATTTTGATCTCTTTAATGCACATCTTATCTAAAATAAAACTTATAAACTAAGATTTATGGTGTTAATTTTATGTCTTATACTCTTATGAATAAATAATGTTTTGTTTGAATATATACAATGATATAAAATAACGGATATTCCTTTAATTGATTTGTGGTCGACGTTTCGTCGAGCCGTTTATCTATTCTTAGATAGTATATTAACGTTTAAAGTACTTCTTACATAGATTTTAATGTACACTTAAATAATATACTAATGACTAATGAGTAATATTTGTTGACGCTATCAAACTATTTTACTATATAACAAATTAGCTATTTATGTAATAAACTCGTAGGCACCTAACAACTTTTATTGATAGATTATTATTTTTATTAAGTAATTAATTTCTGATTATCAAAAGCTACAATCAATCTGTATTGTACAATATAGTTTATAACGAATATTTTTATTTCATCATTTTAATATTATAGATAAAAATGGTAATTTAAATGTTGTGTTCCCAAATGCCCAACCATCTAATTAGTACCTACTAATATTATTGTATACTATAGTTACTACAAACGTAGTTCTGTTCCAACTTTAAATGTAATAACTACCTATTCAGTATATTTTCATTTCTTAACATTATGCAAGTATAATAAATCATACGATCTTATTTTCTGGAACTATTTATCTAAATTAATTATATTTCATTAAGTTTGTACGGGAAACTAAACAGTGTAACTGTGTAAGTCTCTATAAAATGGATTATCTACGTACAATTATCGATGAAACCAAGTAAGTATTATAAATAATAATATACATTTATAGCTCGCTGTATAATTATAATATGTACCATATAACATTATATATACACATAAACATACAAATGGTTCAAAATATCAAAAATATATCTAATTAAACTAAAATGTTTGACTATAATGGTAATAGTAAAGATATTTTTTCTCGGTTCAGACCATTGTTGAAAAAAAGAAGTACACAATATACGAAATGGTACCAAAAACTGTTTAAGTGGCCTTTCAATGTAATTTGGTTCGGCGTATTGTTACTGGGTGCTGTTTATGTTTTGTACATTTTCATGAACAATGACATACAATCAGATTCCAGCAATGTCCCAAAAGTAAGTCCAACTAAATAACAAAAGTATTTATTTACTTAAAAAATTATAGTATAATCTTTTCTGTTTAGCAAACGTGAACTAACAAAATGTATTTAATTAAACATGTACTGTATAATGCATACAATATACAATAATGATTAGGTAATTAATATAATAATATTGGCTTCAGTTAAACAAGTGATAACCTTTATCAACTTAAGAGGACGTTACACCCATAATTGTTGTTTTCGTCTTACAAGTTTGTAACATAGCAAATTGTACGTTCAAAAAAGCAGCTCAGTGGGTGAAAAATTAAATTTATGTTATATATATATAGGTAGTCACATATTTAAATTATTATACAATAATTTTTTTGTTCATTAAAAAAATCCCAGTGGGCGCCCCTGTGTAGCTCCGTTAGTTTAAAAATTAGAGTGAATTAACATTTTATAAAAATTATAGGTAAGATTATTATCTAAGCAATCTCGTCGGCTTTTTATTGTATTTTAATTTTAAAGCGAATGAAGAGTATTTTGAAACTGTAAATTTTTTGTACATCTTGAAATACTCTTAACTCGCTTTAAAATTAAAATATAATAAAAATCCGCGATGAGATTTCCTAGATAATAATCTTACCTTAAAATTGTATAATTTGCTATGATACGCACTTGTAAGACGGAAACAACAAATGTCGGTGTAACGTCCTCTTAATCGTTTATTTTCAACAATACGTTTTATGATAATATAGTAATATTAAACCTAAATTGGAAATGATTTTATTAAATATTTGACACATATTTACTAAATGTTTAAAAACAAAAACTAACTTAAACAGTTACACAAAATATTTAAATAGTTAAAAAGTAAATCTATAACCATTTTTCGCCGCGAATCATTTATTAACAATTAATATTACTACCTATTCAAATAATTGACGTGTGTATAGATCCACACGAAAGAAAATCAATGAAACAGATAAAATCAATTCTATAGTATGGCTATACCTGAATCGTGAAAATTCTAAGTCCTTTCAAATAAACTAATAACGATGAATGATGATTGATAAAAGCATTCTTCATAACAAATAATTAGTTCATTTAGCGCTATTACATACAAATCATATCGTAATAATAATTTAGTTTCTTATAGCTACATATTTATACAAAGGTTAGGCTAACCTACATTATATTATAATATGTACCTAGGTAACTTTGATATTCTGATATAAATTATAACAGTGTTTGGCAAGTTCCTTATAAAAAGGAATTCGTTCCTCTGTTGTTTCTTTGGAAAATGAACAAGTTCCTTTTTTAGTTCCAAATAAAATAAAAATTCTTATTTAATCATTAATGTTTTTTTTTCATATTATGCATACTTCTTTAATTTTTAATTATAATATATAACAACAAGTAGGTACATATTTTATATGTTTATGTAATATATTATTATATTTATTGAGATTTTCTTCAAAATTAAATTTTTGGCTAACGTATATCGATTGCCTTAACGTCGATACTCGATAACGATCACTAATTAGCTATATACATAATACACATTAAATAAATATATCTTAATTTCAATTTCTACATACTTATCTGTGTAAATTATTGGAACTAGAAAGGAACGAACAAATTTGTTATTTTTCCTTAAAAAAAGAACTATAGTTCATTTTCTCGTTCTTTTTTTATAAAAAGGAATTCGTTCCAGAAATCCGTTCCTTTTGGAACTCGTTCCTTCCAAATACTGAATTATAATCCAACAGCTGCACCAACATAATTTTTATTATATATATATATATATATATATATATATATATATATATATATATATACATTATACATATATTATTACAGAATAAACCTTCATTACATATTAAGAGTATTGCAACCACAAACGATGATTTCTTGAAGAAATGTGCTCCTATAGTTAAATGTGATCCAAACGCCAAATACAGAAGCATAAACGGATCTTGTAATAATTTGAAAACACCTACGTGGGGTGCAGCAGCAACGCCGTTCCTTCGGTTGCTTGATGCTAATTTTAGTGATGGTGAGACAATTACATAATAATGTGTTTTTGATTAAAAATTATTCTATTAATTATAATAATGTTACCTACTTAAAATACCACGAATTGATCGTCAGATGTGCTTATCTCGTGATTTGTAAAATAAGTTTAACATTTTTTATTTCAACCATTTTAATTATTATTGATTCAATAGGAACTTATAATTTTTCAGGTTATTACAGTTTACGAGTCCAGACGAATGGAAGTGAATTACCCTACCCCAGGGTGCTCGACGTTAACATATTTCTGAACCGTGAAATATATAGGGTAGATGAAAATAATGTACTTTTATTGCCATTTGGACAATTAATAGCCCATGACATATCGGGCTTGCCCAATGATCTAGTATCAGATGAGAATGGCAAGTCCACGTTTTACAATTATCTAGATTTCTTTCATTCTTGTAAATTGTAATCATTTATTTTGTCTCAAATGCATAATTTAGGTGCTGCAATAGATTGTTGTTTAACTGAAAATAAAATAAAGAATTATACTCAATGTCAAATAGTGCTTGAAAATTTACCCGACGATCCTGTTTATGGTGTGCACAATAAAACTTGTTCGCCTATATTTCGATCACTGACGTCAAGAAATTACAGTTGTCCGTTATACCCCACAACATTTGTATGTCAGATTTTCTTACATTTTACCGAAAAATAAAATTAGAATTAAACATTTCAGATCAATGATAATTCTCATTTTATTGATGCATCTGAAGTGTACGGATCAAGTGAAAGTTATGCACTACATCTTAGAACTATGGTAGGTGGAAGACTTAAATTCTCTATAGGCGACAATGGTCAAATGTTCTGCCCGTTTCTAACCGATCAAAACAAGGCATCAATTGGAAATAAAAAAACACATATCAAATACGATACAGGTTAATATTATAATATTAAGCATTATCTATTAATATACATTTAAATTTTTTTTATGATATTAGCATGTTCCTTTGTAATTTTATTCTAAAATTTTATTACACAAAAATAAAATACATAGACCTATATATATCTATGCTATTTTGAGTATTTTTAACACCCAATTAATATTGTAATAAATTAATCATTCAAAATAAAAATAGATAATTGTATTCTATAGACATGTAGCTCAAGATGCTTTTCATTAATTAAATTCAAATTAAATTCAATACATATTATTTATTTTTTTAAATTAGGAATAGGTACGATTTTTAAATCATAAAAATGTCTAATAAAGCATATTATTTATTATTATACATATTGTTTATTATTATCTTAAGTATTATTCATCAATAATATATTGGTGAATGTTGTGTTATCTAGGGGATCCAGATAACGGAAATCAAAATTTCGGAATTACTGCAATGCAGACTTTATTTTTACGGTTTCATAATTATATCGCTTTTAAGCTTTCGTCTTTGAATCCATTTTGGTCCGATGAAATTATTTATCAAGAGTCACGAAGAATTGTAATTGCAACTATTCAACGTATCTCGTATGAAGATTTCTTACCGATTATTATTGGTAATCATTTAGCATTGTATTGGTGATTGGAATACAATACAGATAATGATTGCATTCGTTAAAAATATATATTTTAAAAAAAATTTTAGGAAAAGATTTTCAAGAAACATATGGATTAAATGAAGCAAATATATATGATTCTACCATAAATCCATCCACGTCCCTTGAATTCTCAAGTGCCGGAAGTCGAGTTCTTCATGCAATCATACCGGTTGAGTTCAAGTGTGTATTAACAACAAATTGTACTTTCATTTTTACTATGTAAATATGGAATAAAATGAAATAAAAACTAATTTTGAATTTTTACAATTAAGTTTTGTGAACAAAGACTACAAAATAGATAATTCAATAAAAATTACGGATTGGATGGTAAAAGCAGACCTAATACCTCTAGGTGATAATTTTGATAAATTGTTAAAAGGGTTTATAGAGACTCCTGGTCGAATGGCTCAACCTTCATACAATTTTTATGTAAATTTACCATATATTATAATTATATATATTGATATTATTCATTGGTTAGGTTTATATATTTATTTATTTTTTGTACATTTTAGATATCTAATTATATGCTTACCCTACCAAACAACCCTTCATACAATGGTCGTGATCTACTTGCAGTCGATATTGCCAGGGGCCGCGATGTGGGCCTACAACCATACAATCAAGTCAGACATCTTTGTGGGTTTCCTTTGGCCAAAGACTTTGAAGATTTAGCGGATCTTATACATATAAAAGTATAGTGAATTATCAATTATTTAAAATTAAAATAATATCTATATTACATTTTATCTATATATATCCACTATGGATACCTATTAATACTTTAATTATATTCAAGTTAATACTGTTGCAGTAATTATTATTAATTACAAATACTAAGTTTTGTTACTTTGTTACTTTATAATTAAATTTTAAAAATACACCTAATTATTTTAAATGTACGTTAACAAACCAAGAGTAAAATTTGTTTCAGGATGTAATGAAATTAAAAAAAAATTATTATTCGGTGAATGATATCGACTTAATGGTGGGTATTTTATTGGAAAAACTCAGTGACGGTGCAATTGTGGGCCCAACTGCGCAGTGCTTAATTGCAGACGGGTTTTATCGATACAAAGCTGGTGATCGCTTTTTCTATGATGTACAAGGACAACCTAGCAGCTTCACCGATGGTAAATAAATCATAAATATAATTGATATTAATAAATAGATATGTATGTAAAATGTTAATCATATTTTATTAGATCAACTGAAAGTGATTAAGAAAATTACTCTTGGTCATGTTATATGTGCTACTTCAAACGTAGACCATGTACAAAAAGACATATTCAAAACAGTCGATCACAAGTGAATATAAAAGAATACATGTTATATAATTGTATTGTCTTCCCACGTTAAATAATTGTTAAATATTTTTTTCAGTTTATTTCCAACTATCAAAATGAAATGTGATGAAGAATTTAATTTAAACTTTAAAGCTTGGGAAGAGGTAAACTATCACCCAGAGCTGTGAGCTACTTGAAACACTTGAAGCAATAAGATAAATATTTAGTGTCCATTATAATGTTAGACAATTTATTATGTTAAGTCTATTAGAATTTTCTCAGATTGGATAAGATTCAACCTAGTGTTCTAATTATTATGGATATTTATTATTTATCTATGTTTATAATGTTTATAATATGACGTATGATTCCTACTGGCTAGTGTCTACTTCAATACCTACCTCATATGTAGTATGTTAATAAATTTCCTTATATTTTTATTATGTTATAATAGTTTTGAGCCTCGTTTTGAGCTCATCCTGTTTTTTTCCTAATCTGGTATTTTTTAGTGACAAATTGACTTTTTTCTATTGGAAAGCTTACAACATATATTTCCTATTTCCAGATTAATTTTTCAAACATCAGAGGCTTAGTTAAGTTTTTTTATTCTTATTAAATTATTGTAATTTTAGAAATCAAGTAGGTGGATACTAATAGATACTATAGGTAGGTCCTTGGTACCTAACAATTAGTATACTAATATGTCAAATCAAAGTTTAATACAATAAACATTTAAAAAAAAATTACCTTGTTCATATAATTATACCTAAGTACCTATGTAGTTTATTGCTTATTTTTTGTCTATTGTTACAGAGAGTCAACAGCGATGATTTACCTTCAAAAATGATATTTTAGTCAAATTATTTTTACCAATGTCTTAAAAAATGTTGTAGGTTACCTATTCATAAAGGTACAGATAAACCAATATTAGGTATTACACTATTACCTATATCATTTTTAATAGTAAATTTATCATTTTTAGTATTATTATCTGACATGTGAATTGATTGTATGTTTAATTCATACAAGCAAATATCAGTTAATCTATAACAAAGATTGAATATATTTTTATTTTTTAGGAATCAATAACGAGGTTTTAGTGGATACAATTACCATAGGTGCAAATTAGTGAGGAGAAGCTTGGGGGAGCTAAGGCCCTCAAACTTAGCCGTAGCCCCCCTCCCAAAAAAAAACCTAGGACATCTGCTTGTCTTTAATATATTCAGCCCCCCAAGTCAAAAATTGAAATTGCACCTATGACAATAACACTATATACGATGTTTAAAATTATGTTAAATACTTAAATTTAATGTATACATTTTTAAAGTGTATGTATTGAAGGTTTTTGTTGTTGGGGCGAAGAATTCATGTAAAGTTACTGGTGTCTTGAAGAAGCAAAAATGATGAAAATTAACCACTCTACTGTAGATACTTATTATAGTCACTGTAGTGTACCTATATCTTGCATGTATTAAATTTGAATCCAATGATAAATTATTGCATACATAAGAAACAAATCTGAACGAAAACGGTATGCCATATGCCTATATTACTATAAAAAACAAGGTTAAGTTTTTTTTATAAATAGGTGCACCTATTACGTCTATAGGTACCTATTATACCTATGATATACTATATTCTGAACGGAGCAATTATTGTATTGATTTTACAATGATGTGTTTTTTTAATTTTTGTGTCTGTCATCATCGTCTGGGGCAGCAAAACTGCTTAAATTTTCTTCAACAGTATCTTGTTCGATGGGAAAGTGAATTTATAGTTGGTGAAGTCAAAACTTAAACTTAAAATTTCCTATAGTTTTCCAAAACCCGTCGGGAAAAAACAACATAAAAATTAAGAAATACCGGGTATTTTAACGCAAAATCGATTTTGGTTTTTGGTGCAACTCTGAAATAAATGACCGTACATACATGACATTTTCACTGACATTTATGTCAGAATTTTCTAATATTTTCAAAATATTTTAACTTGTTTTGAGCTTTTTACGGACATTTTCAGTTACAATTTTTAAAATTTTTTTTTTGCTATAGATGTCAATAAAATGTATAGGTATTCATTGGATCAAAAAGCTTGAAAAATGAATAAAAGGCTTCTAATATATTAATATGATGTTTAATATGAAAACAAACTTACGCGTAAACATCGACTCTTTCGGTGAATCCTATAGTTATAGAGTTATGCGGCCGCCGAAGAAACAGCTATCTTCATCCATCTCTATCTCACTCCGAACTGAAACTTGAAGGTTATCGAAATATTTTATGAAAATAACCTAAACATAACGAAATGTTTGAGTTCGTGTCATATCTTACATAATATTATAATATAATAATATAGGTACGGCTTAACGAACTATCCTAGTCTATATTGATGGGTTATTATTTTTTTTTTTGTTCAGTGTTCGCTACAGAATCTATTAGAATTGTTAACCGTTGACGACGAATGTCGACAATTGACGATTGCCATAGATGATATAAAATATATTATTTATTATAATAAATCCATAGAACTTATATATTATATACAGTATAGGTACCTACCAATATGGTTTATTGATAAATCGTAATTCGTACGTTCTTTTACAAAAATCTTTGTGATCTCCCATAGTCCAATATATCTATTCTGGTTTTCTATTTCAGTTGTTGTTCAAATGCCAAATTTAATCATACAAACTAGACCACAAGTTTATAGACATTCTATTATTCTAATGCTTTATCCCGCCAGTGCCCCTATAGACACAGTGTTGGAGAAGTTATATTTCTTTGGTATTTAAATTAAAATATGAATTTATACATTACCTATGTATAGGTACTTTTCCACAACTCGATTAGCGAGATTTAAATTTAAAAAAGGTTGGCGAGTGGGTGTCGCTCTGCTGTAGAGTAGGTTACAAGTGGGTCACTGTAATCGATGGTGTTAAATTTGAATTCAATGATATAATATCATTGTATAAGAAAAACGATTCTGAGCGAAAACGGTCAGTCAGCTTATGATATTACTAAGTATATTTGATGATATTATTCTGAATAAAGTAATTTATATATAACTTATTTACGTGGAACCTTGTTTTAAATTTTCAATCCTTAGCTATAAAAGTTGAACATTTTATACGTTTACAAAATAATTGTTAAATTTTAAATTTGATATATTAAAGTCAAAATTTGAACTTTAAATGCTTATAAAAAAAATTTTGTCTATGTATTTAATATTTTTCAACTGCTATTGTAACAATATGTCAGGAGCCTTGCATTAAATTTTCACGCTTTTTTACCAAACAAATAACATTTTAATGATATTTATAGGAAAAAAAACTAATAAAATTGCAAACTGAAAATGTTCCTAAACAGTTCAAAACAAATGAAAATATTTTGAAAATTTTATCGTATATAGAAAATGAAAATATAAACAACACCTAAAAAAATCATGCATTTGTGGTGTTCTCTTAAAACCCAAATGTGTAACTTTATTTAATTGAGCTTAAAATTATTTAAGTTGACCTATCTGCTATGTACTTACAAAGTTGCAAATCATATAAATAATTATTTAACATTAGGTACCTACCTATAATCATTATGTGTTTTCTTATTTCATTAGGCTGCAGTTACTAGTTAGCAACCTACAAACGACCTACCTACTTA
The DNA here is from genome assembly GCF_005508785.2 of Acyrthosiphon pisum. Lineage (NCBI taxonomy): Eukaryota > Metazoa > Arthropoda > Insecta > Hemiptera > Aphididae > Acyrthosiphon > Acyrthosiphon pisum. The sequence goes on from NC_042496.1 coordinate 26,805,439, forward strand.
TATAGGTATTATCAAATAATTAATTTATTATCATCAGTTATTAATTTAAAAAAATGATTTAGTTCCAGAAAATAGGAAATAGTTATAAATCACCTTAAGAGGACGTTACACCCGTATGTGTTGTCTCCGTCTAACAAATGTACAAGATAGTAAAACTGTGTTGTGCGGGACAACGTTTATTTTTCTTGTTTGTAGTATAGTGACTCCAAAATTTCTGAACATTTAGGATAGAATTTATCCATGCAACAGCGTGCCTAAATTGTAAATAACATAATTACAATAAAAATTATTTGCTTCTAATTTTTTTCTTCATAGTCTGTGCTTCAAGTTTCATATCAGGTTAACGAGAATTATTTAGGAAACGAGCAGCTTATCACGGACACGGCCCACGAATGCCCGTTAAAGAAGCAAAGTGCGGGGAGTCGCCAAGTGTTCATAAAGTTTACAGCGCCCCATAGACCTTATACTTAGTATAAGGTCTATGCAGCGCCCTCTGTAGAAAACACGGACAAATTGTGAAGCCAAATAAAACCACCGGTAGCGCTGAAAACTTCAAGATCAGTATTCTTATTTCTTATCAGCTAAAGGCTCTATGAAACATGGTTAAACAGAACGCCTTATTCACGCGCGTCAAGCTGTCGTTCCGTTGTGTCTATTGATATTGCAATATTACAGTACAAACTACAAATTATATTTAAAAAAAATGACAGAACAACTTATAGAATTGGTGAGAAAACATACGTTTCTTTATGATACCAGTTGCAAAAGTTATAAGAATGTTGGTTTGAAGGATGAGACTTGGAAAAACATTGGACACGAATTGAATGAAAATGGTATGTACAAAATGTGTATAGGTAGTTATATATATTATATAATTTATATAATATTATATTATATTATATATGAAATAATATGTATGTGTATGAAATGTTAATTATTTACCCATATAATAATTATTTTACATCAAGCTATTACAATAGTTAATGATGCACAGTACATTTTATCACATTTTGTGATTTACAAATTTTTCTCGAACTTCGAATGCAGCAGTTGATGATCTGCGATTTGTTGGTTTTGCTGACATAAGCCATTGAATAATGTCATGAGGGTTTTCAATGTCGTTGACAACGGTTGTACTTTGTTTCATTTTGATAAAATTATGTAAGCAACATGTTGCTTTCACTACATGTACTGTCGTTTCTACGTTACTATCAATAGGTCTTAAAAAAAATTCTCCATTTTTGTGTTAGTACCTATACCAAATACATTTTCTACTACACATCTGGTTCTACATAGCCTTTTATTAAAATTTTGTTTTCTTTCGTCAAGTAAGACTGCTGATCTTGGAAAAGGACGCAAGAGATAAGTTTGCAATCCAAAACCCTCATTGCCTATTAATACATGTAGAACTAATTCAGTCGTAGTGCCTTAGGAGGCAACAGAGATTTTCCTTTTATGTATTCATTATAAAATAATGAATTTTCAAATATACCACTATCACTGAAGCGCCCTTTAACTGCCAATGTCTACCATGATAAATTTATAAAATGGATCCACAATTGCGAGGAATACAATGGAAAAAAAAACTGTTGTAGCAAAAGAAATCTAATCTACTGTTAGGAGGGCACTTTGTAGATATGTTTTTGCTACCTACACAATTTGGGAAATGCCCTATTTCTTTGTAACCGATCTCGGAGTTTTTTCAAGTTTCTCCTGTAGGTTTAGGTATATATATATATATATATATATGGGTTGTAAGACATTCCAAATTACTATACAGACTCCTTTCACATTATGCCTACAGTTGTACGTCCGACATAAAATGAAAACCCTATAGTCTGATAGGAATCACCTGAGGCTAAGAACCTAAAAAAAAAAATCATACAGTGATAGGTACTCATTTAACAAAACCACTATAAAACTATTTTTTTTTTTAAAAACTGACATTTTTCATTCTTTATAATAACATTTCTATATATGTTATAGTAATATAATATTTCAAATGCCTATAAATATTTAGCTATTTTTTCAATTCTTAAAAGAGCAATTTAACAGAAAAAATAAAAAATAAAAAACACACATCATCAATACATTCATCACTCCATTCAGAATCTTAAATAATTAAAAATTTTATTGTTTTATATTAATAGATGAAGTGCTAAAAAAAAAATGGAAAAGCATAAGAGACAACTATTTACGATACAAAAAAGAAATAAATGACACAACAGGACAAGCCACTAGAAAGTATCAAAATTGGCCGTGGGCAAGTCAGTTAAAATTTTTAGATAAATTTTTAGCTCCAAGACAAACGACATCCAATATTACAACTGACTTTCCATTAGAGATACAGATACAAGAATTAACATCTCCTTCACAAATAACTTCTCCATTTCAGGCATCAATATCAATTTTCGACGTCGAAGAATCGGATGATCCTCAATTATACACGCGTACTGATTCTACATTACCAGCACCGAAGAAAATTAAAACAAATAGTAAAGAACCTAATAATCAGCCTGTTGGCGTTTATTTAGGAAATAAAAAGAAACATACATATGATAGTGTTGATCACTTATTTCTCAGTTATGCAGGAACCTTCAAAAAGTTTTCAGAAAGAAATCAAATAAAGGTTAAAGTAGAACTTGCTAAATTATTCGCTGACATGGAATTAAAAGAACTGGACGAACGTGGTCCTTCAAGTTCACTTTCCCTGCATACTCCAATGAGCAATTATTCAAATGACTCTGATTTTTCTCAACCAAAAACAAAAAAGCTTTTCAAAACGTGATGTCATCATCAGAAAACTGTTCTACAGTTAAGTGACACCTTTTTGAGGCCGTCCCTTGACCCCGCCGACCATGTGATTTCCAGTCCATTGACCATTACATAGTTCTATGATTATAATATCTTAGTCCATGGATATCAGTTACACAGTTAATAATTTTTAGTTATCACAATTTAAGATAATATATTATTTATGTATTTTTTAAGTATATCTTAAATTGTGATTGTTACTAATAGTTAATTTGTGCCTAATGAAGTATATGGGTATTTATAATAAATGGTATAATATTATAATACCTTAATTCTAAATTAATTTCTACATTTCTAATGTTTATTATTATTATTAGACAATACTACAATAGTTATTATTTTTGAATATTATTACCTATTAGATTATTATTATAATTATTATACTCAACATTTCAATATTCTCCATGTCGGGCGGTCAGATTTAGGCAGACGCATACCAATGCAGTGAAAAAAAACTTTTTCAATTGATTATATCTTAGCATATAACACATTTATTATAATGGTTCCTATTTCAAAACATTTTTACCATTGAACACACAAGGAGAAAATAGTCAACTGGCTGTAATTGTAAGTAAAACATTTATAAAATATATTTTTCTTTTGTTTTAATGTCGATTATTCCTATTTATTTTAAACTTTTTCTGATTTTAGTTGGTACCTACACAATTTCCGATAATAATATAATATTGAATGTATTAGATGTGGCACTTGGTGCATGCTATCGCCTAATTGGTAAATTGATTGAATATTAATAAAAATACATTATTTTATATATAAATAAGTTAATTTGTTTATTTAATTTACAAGATATACAAAAAAACTAAATTAATAATGAACAAATGATTTAGTTTTATAAAATCATATCAATACTTTTGCTGTTTTTAGTTATATTAACATTAATATTAGTAAACTTTAGTATAATACTATTCAGTGGTGGACTGAACTTAAATATTAAATGATGTATTCTCATAATATTATTAAGTACTTACCACCACCACCATCTCCCAATTATTACTTATAACAAAGTTATGATGTAAATAAAAATAATTTGGTTGAAAGAGCCTAAAGGTCGGGTCTTAGCATGTAATTCTGCGCCAGTCATGCGATAAGACCACCCAATCACCCCATTTGAAAAGTTGACCCAGCTGCATCAAAATAGAGCCCTTCAGCCCACCACTGATACTATTTATGTATAATCATTTGTTTTATTTTGGTTTATGTCATGTTATTTGAATTATTATTTTTGTTACTTTCCTCTATTTGATTATAAATTTAAATATTTCTTAAGATCATATCAGGTATATTTTGCATCTGTCTACTTATTATATAATTATTTTTTTCTCAGTATTTTAATTTTATATTGTTTTTCAGACACAACGGCGGTGTATTATAATGCGCTGTACATTAAAGAAGCACTTCAAGTATTATTACCAAAGTATCATCTGAAGCTTGAAAATTTGTTTATTACGTCAAAATAAGGTAAAATATATTTCTGCAATAAACACAATATCTGGTTGTATACATTTGTAAAGCCAAAGCATAGATGATATAATAATATTGTATTAATAATCTAATATAATATAATCTGTGGCGGTAGTGTGTCTGCCTATTTCTTAAGATATTTTATTATTTATTTATCAACTATAAGTAATTTATTTTTCCATTAGTAGATATAAAGGTATGTTGAATTGATTTTTTCCAAATCATCATGTTATGATATATAATAAATTATATATTATTATTATAAAATTATGTCAATAATGCATAGTGAGTGTAGATAATAATATAAATTTATTTAGCAACAAAAAGTACAAGTTATAGAGAAAAAAATAATAAAAACAACAAGTTTCAAGCTTATCCAATAAGCAGAAAATACCTGTGATGGATAAGCTGAATTGATATTATAAGTGTTATAAAGAAAATTTGTACATCGTTATAAAATATAAAATATTAAAAAGATAATTAAACAAAATAATAAACTTCAAAAACAGGTTAAATACAATAGAGAATTTTGTTAGTAAATTTCTTATAGCTATTAAAATCATCAAACTATGCCAAATTATTATTAGAAATTCGTAAGAAAAAAACATCTTTAGTTATCAGTAAATATAGTATTAGAACGTGGTATATTTAAATTACAAGTATTTTTAATAAAGTATTATACAAATGCGTTTGCTAAAATACACTTAAATTATGATTATACAAATAAAATAAAATAACTCTTTCATCAATTTGAATAATAGTTCTAACACTAAGCTCAAAATAGATTAAATTAGTAGTAGGATATAATTTAGGTTTTCCTAATATGATTATATCAAAAAAATTATAGTAGTAGATAGTACAGTTAAATGCAAAAAGTATGTACATAAAATATCAACATACGAACACAGATAATGATCTTATCATCAAGTTTCATAATAGGTTGATTCACTCTAATTTTAAAACTTATGGAGCTAAACGTGATCTGCTAAGCGTAAATTTGCTATGTTACGCACTTGTAAGACGGAGACAACACATGTTGGTGTAGTGTTCTCTTAAAGACAATTGACTTTACAAAATATAATAAGTAATAATGTACCACAATACATTCACAACTACAATGAAATTAATAATATTATGAACATTAATTGAAAAGATCATTTACCGATATAAGTCATATAATTGCGTTTATAGAATAACATTTATCCATAATAACAATTTTAGTAGTATTATTTATATTTAAGATGTTAATGATATTATTATTATTACTATTATTGTAATTATTATAATATTAGTTAATTTTTTTTTTTTCAAAGCTCCCAAATACCATGGAGGATAAGTAACTGCAAGTAATAGATAGGTACTCTGCAAAGGTCATTGGATAATCTTGATACCAGTTCCTTGGATTTATATTTAATACACTGGCTAGGAGCTGGGCGTACGCGTATTAATACAAAAAGTTCTGAATTTTGTACAACTTAACTTGGAAGATTCTTATAAAGTTGCACTACGATGACAATGGTTCACTTAAGAAAATTGGCATATCTAATTGTACCATAAATCATAAAGAAGAAATGTTTGCCGATCAAACGAATATTGCTCCCGCTGTTTATCCGGTAATAGTATATAATGTATATAACCTTGTTCCCTTGTGTTGATTTGTGTGTACTATTTAATACTCTATGATGAATATATTCGGAGTTGATTTTTAAAGCAAATGGAATCATAACTATTAGCAGTATAATTATTATATTGGACACATTTACATAAATTTATTACTCTTTACAGACACATTACACATTTGTAATATTGTTAATATTCATAATTATTTACAGGTTGAATTCCATCCATATTTTCAACAATTGTCTGAAACCTGAGTTCCATAAAGTGTGCAGTAAGCCAATATTTTTCTACTTGCATATTGTTCTATGGAAGGATCTGCTGGTAAAGATTTATTGTTAAAGGATGAAGTATTAACTAGCATTGTTAAAAAAACTTTCCATAAGTGCTATACACGTGTTATTGAGATGGGCTTTAATACAAATAAAATATGGTGTGTTTATTATCAAATTAATAATTAAAAAAAAAAAAAGAAATGATATGTTCAAATTATTAAACTAACGTTTAATAGCTAAAATTGTCAATACATTAGATACAAACAAAAAGTTATTTTAGAAATTTCCAAATCTAATTTGGGTTCATTGATTTTGTTTACAAAAAGTTAGGACTGAACATAATTTAATAATATAAAATAATCATAATTTTTGTTTTACTTTATTGTAATATATTATATTTATATTATGTACCTACTTTTATATAACTTATTTTAAAAATAATAATAAAATATTGAGAACTTTAATAACTTAAACGAGAAACGAGTTAACTTTGGTGGTAGGGATAACAGGTTATTACGTCACTGTCAGACAATTACCTGTTAGTTTCTCATACAAATCCCATGCAAATTAAATAATAGTTAAATAAAGTACATTATTAAAAGTACATCGTAATCATAAGTTATTTATACATTTTGACAACATATGATACAGGCCATACGAGATACAACACATTGGTGTTTATAAAAATAATCATATCAAGGGCCAATATTATATTTTGTTCAAAGAATAAAATTAATGTTCATGATTTATAATATGTTTTGTCACAAATTTATAACTATTTTTCTGGATCGGAAAAAAGTACTTTTTTAATGAATAAAAATACAAATAAAGTATTCAAGTACTTTTATTCAAATACTTTATAAGACTGCAGACAGGTGTGTCATATACATGGCATGTATATTATATCATGCTCTACCTATATTCACTATTTAGTTTTTATGTAAAAAATAGGTAGCGCTTGATGCATGCTGTTTTTTCCCTCGTACAAGACTAACCTAGACTGCCCAAACCTTAAGCAACCTGGTAACATGGCTTCATATCCATTCCATTATATATTATAGTCTATGATCAAAACTAATGATACTATCATGAAAAGTATTAATTGTTGTTATATATATATTTGTGTTATTTATAATATTATTGTACCTATAGTATTTTGTTTATTCACAAGTTTTATTCACAATTTATTGCAACTTATATTTTTTATATTTTTTTTTTTTATAGCAATGACTTAATTTTAATATTGAAAATCATTAATATATTTTTAAATTTCTGTTGTATTACTATTACTAATTAGTGATCAAAATAATATGAATAGGTAACTATAGGTAACTACTTAGTACTTTTATTAAATTATATGTTATCATGTTGCACAGTAAAAATGCTAAATGGAAAAACTGATACCTAATGGATATTTGGATGAGAATTGGTGCTGTTGTATTGCTGTTTAATCTTATACATATTATTTTATTTACTGTTATTTTTCTATATTGTTTACAAATTGTATCATTAATTAATAATTATGTTAATATTATCATCCTTATTTTTTTTTCCCTAAACAGAAAAATGGGTAACAAAAGTAGAATAGATGACTGGTCGTGGACAGTGATGTTTTTTTGTTTCCTAATAAATGTGTACCTAACAAGATTTTAGAGCTTAATCGTGATACCTAATCAATGATTATGATTTATGATTATATTTTTATTTGTGGTAGGTACCTACGCATTATGATTTATGAGAAATGATTATAAATTATAATAAGCAAAAAAAAAAAAAAACAGATCGAGTGGAAACTGTTTATCGCTATTGAATATTTGAATACTAAATTATAATATATCTAATGCATCTTGTGATCGGTTTTCCTGTTTATAAGACACCGCATGGTCAACAATACTCAACATAATATTATTAAAACTTAGCATAATTTTTTTTCTCTTTTACGAAAATATAACCATTGATTGAAATTATATATTTGCCTCTTTTAGTCTTTAACATTTCAATAGCCATAATTTCACTGCAGAAAACGGAAACGACGACGTGAGAATATAAATTAAGTTCGACGATTGTCGACTTACTTAGTCATAAAACCTGCCTATAGTTACCTACCTCGTTATGGTTACTTGTAGCAGGCGTTGCGTTTAGGGGAAGGCCGCTGAGGGGTCTTTCCCCCCTAGGGCTAAACATCATAAACTACAACTATAAATAATAATTTGTTGTTGGTCTTTTAAGTAGAATTTTTGGACCAAAAGGATATCCCCCCCCCCCCCTAGAAGACGAATCCGGAATCAAATCCGCTACCTACTGAATTATATAGTAGGTAATACATTATCGTCGCCCGACTTCTCTCTCTAAGCGCTACCCATAGTTTATAAGTCTATGGTAAGTTCTAGGTTTTTCAGCCTTAGTTGATTTAAAAATATATTTATGCCGTTATATAAGTACTGTAGGATATGAGCGTTTTAATAAAATAGGTATATAGAATATATATTTAAGACCCATTACTATGATAACGGACAGGAAAAGGCTTAGCAAGAATACATTAAATAGATAAGTAGATAACCTAAGTTAGGAGTTTAAGACTCAAAATTCAACGATTTGAATTTTGTTATAACATTAAACACATCCGGGTAGCAAAATCATATACCATATAACGACCATACAAAAGATCAAAGAGCAGAATTATCATACAATAGGTACTGCAGTCTATTGGTAAATAGGGCCAAACATATTTTGAATAATATAATATAAATATAAAATAACCTAATCAAGCAAGGTCAATGTTAAGGTCCTGGACCCCCTAAGCACGTAGGCCACAGAAATGGCCTAACATACTTATCGTTAGGAAAGGGTGAACTCTATATAGGAGAAATACGAGCAGACTAGAATCAGACGTGACTCATGCTTTGCCAGAGCCAGTACCTACATGCACTCTTTCACAAGCGTTATTATATGCGCAACCAATTTTACTACGAGTTTTAAAGTGCCAAATAAACAAATTAATAACAATTATTTAAACTTGTGTTATTATTCTATATCTTGTTACCTGTCATCCAAACACTATAATCTAAAATCTAACTCTGTACGTTGGATCACTACAATTTTTGCGTAGTCGGTAATACTTCTCGGAAGTCCTACGTCAAGGGAAAATATGTTATCATTTTCATTCGACTTCACGGATTTCCACGGAGGCAATTCGTCAAAGAACTATCGATTGGAGGACCGATCACTTTCCAACAATTCCGGATAAGAGAATATAAGTACGTAGCGGATGCTAGGGCAGAGAAGAAATTTCAGAAGAAAAAATAGCAACGCCATCATGACAAGCAGCAAGCTTGTTGTAAGTTGCGCGACACTCGATATTTTTACTCTACAAGGAAAATCCATGAATCATAAATATGTTTTTGTTAATAAGTAAGCATGACAACGAAAACCTTACGAAAAACCGGTTAGAATCAAAAAACATGTATCCAGCCAATTTGGCTGATTTGGTTTAGCACGTGGGGGACGATAGGATAATACTGATCAAAACCAGGGGTGGATAGGTAGTATTTATGTCACAGGGAAATATTTGAAGGGGCCCCCAAACTGAAAAAAAATTTGGTCACTTCGCTCGCATAGATATTCAATCTAACACCTTTACCTATAAATAAAATGTTTCGTGCGAAAATGTATTAGTTTGGTGAGGGGCTGGGGAAACGGCATATGAGAAAATAAAATGTATAATAAAAATTAATTATTATTATTATTATTTATTTAATATAAAAATTTTAATTCTTGACTTGTGCTATTATTATATTGTTGAAAATAACAGTAAGTAATAATAATTTATATAAATTTAAACTATTCCTATTTGGTGAATATTTTATTCTGCAAAAAAACAAAGTGTAGACCCGAGTGGGCCCACCAACATAAACATAGATGGGGGCCCACAGGGAAAATCCCTTTTTCCCTATGGGCCTATCCACCCTTGATCAAAACGTATACCTAGTCTATACGTTTAATGTTTACGTAGTGCTGAAATTGGGGAAACAATTAAAAGAGGGCTGCAAAAGTGTAAAGAAAATGTGTGTACCTACCTGATTACCTATTTAATTACTTATCTTATTGATTAAGATATAATTAGAAGGGCAGGTAAATATTTTTGGAATTACCAGTTTCTTTCAAAATTTTAAATTACCATATATTTTTTAAAAAAGAAGAGAGACTCCGTCCCTTCACGTACTCCCTTAATTCAAGCACTGCTTACATGTACGGTATACCTACAGGCTACAGTATAGTATATTATATTTTAATGTATCAAAAGTAAAGTTCGTTATTTTTTCATGACTGAGCCAAAATTAAAACGTGAGAATCTTATTATCTGTTGTTATTTATTTTGTATTTTGAGAATTTTAAAAATACAAAACACTACAATGCATTTGAAATAAAAAATAAATTTATTTTACATCGGTACAAAATACATTGAATTGAAATACTTCCCAGCCCTGCCTATAGGTACGAGTTGTTGATCTCAACATGATAAATAATTTTTATATTTAATATTATAATATTATATTAATATATTTCCAGCGTGTGAATCGCTCGCAAGTTGTAAGTTGCTATCATAGGTACCTGTATAGTGAGTATCTTATAGCACATTTTTTCGAGTGATCGGTTGCTGCGATGAACATGGTCTATATAATATGTTCTATTTACACTGGTATATTAGGTGCTTTTTCTTTTCTTTTTTTCATATACATTCTCCGAGAATTTTAATTATAATATAAGGTTACTTACTTGCTTACGAATGTAAGTGTTATTTTCGAGCACGTAGATATAGACCGGACTGCAAGGTAATTAGAAAACTCCGTGGTCTGTCCTTGTAATAATGACTAATGACCAGTCAGCACCTACAGGCTACAAAATATGTACCTACATGGCTACCATACAAGTATACAACTGCAATCATTGACAAGATGATAAGAAGACTTGAAACAATTTATCGTCTTAAATTCACTACGCAACAACGCTAACTATATGTATAGAATAGGTATTCTACTACAATAATGTTGTTTTATTTTATTTATTATTTCTAGTTGTGAAATAATATTTTTGAAGATTAATAATTTCGTTGACGTTCGTCCGAGTTAATTGTTATTCTAGTGAAATCAAATTAATTTCTACAATATTTATTAAGGGAGCGCAGCAATGTAGGATTATTACAAACAAATAAAAATTATATGTATACGTGGATTACTGTTTGTAGAGGCTTAAAAGATTTGATGGATTAAATACGGGTTTACCAACTATTGTCAATATAATAAAAACTACATCAATATTATATCTCTTTATTTAATTAAATAATCTGTCGTTTTTATTTGGTACCTATGTGAACTGTGATGTCAAGTGTACCTATAAGATTATTACATGTTTGCCACATTCTACAGGCTACAAAAGTATTTATAAGGGATGATGCATCAATATCCCCCAGACTATGCTCAATCATGATTGATAAGACCTTACGTGACATATTTGAGTCACGTGCACGGTTTTAGATATATCTACAACTGTGGTCACGTGTGCCATTTTCCGGAAAGTAGTAAGGTGTTTTTAATTTGAATGAGAGTTTGATGAGGACAAATTTTGATGATCAAATTGCCCTTATCGTTACCGACGATGACACGATACTCTCTCGGGGACAGCTATTCGTTGAATTTTTTTTTTTATCCCTCGGCAACTTAGGCCATTGGGAAGGGGGAGGTACTGTAAGTTTTGGAACGGTAGGTGTGTTACACGTGGGTGTATTTTTGACAGAATTTCGAATGGGTCACCCGTAAGTTTCTGCCATGCCCCGGAGTGGAGAATCTACCGTAAAACACGCTTTTTTATTTCCAATTGTTTTCAGTAAATCGTAGAAACATAGTTTTAGTATCGAAATAATCACGAGAAGTTGTACTAAAAAGTCTTGGAACAGATTTTTGAAATATATTTTCTAACCAATTTTATTTGTACTCAAATTTATATCATATTTTCATTTTTTTTAAAAATTATATAAAATAGGCTAAATTCATATATCAAAAATCTGTTCCAAGAATTTTTAGTAGGTACATACGGCGCACAACGCCATCTCTCGAGCGTTGCATACGTTTCAATTTTACCACCACGGCATCTTAACTCAATCAAACGTTTTATTTATTTTTGATATTACATTGTTTTTTTTTCATTATTTATTTCACTTATATTGTTTACTCGTTTACTGTAGGTATAACATGGTTAGTGTATCATCGAAACCCGAACGAAGCAAGAGTTTCTTTCATGGGCAAAGTCCGTGGTGAGTTTTCAGCGACACAGCGCCTAGTAGATATTATTATACAAACAATATTTATATAATTATATAATATTATTGTTGATTGGTATTTTAACCAAACGTTACAAATGTACAATACAATAAATAATTTAAAATTATAACATAGGTAATAAAATCTAGTTGGAATCCAACCCCTGAGCTTATTTTGTGGCATGAATACTGAATAGACATAATATTATATAATATAGAATATAATATATTATCTATTCCATTTAATGATTATTTTATCAATTTTCAGATCTATAATAACAAAACTATGTATTATTTTCTCAGCCTAAGATCACAAAATTTGTACCTTATCTAATTTTTCATTAATCTTTACCCATTTATCTAATGGAAAAATTATAGAATTTATATTCATTTTAGCTGTCTGGCTAACATTATGATAGATATAGACGTAGTTTCAGAACTGTTGAAATATAACTAAATTGTCATCTCATCCATTCGGCTGAAATAATAGTATGCCTAATATGTATATTTAGATCTAATTAGGTTGAACAGGATTGAAAATGTTTCTCAGCTACTCTGCTGCTGAAACAGCTGAAATATCTTAAATCAATGTAAACCTTACGTACATTTCAGATATGATAAGAATAGGGCTTAATTTTTGTCTCAGCTACTAGGTTAAAATCATAAAATTAATTTCAGATCTAATAAGAACTGAACAATATTTTAATTCCTATTTGTTGGATAAGATAATTATATGTAAATTTGATTCCATATCTGACGAAAACAGATCTGTATATTCACCAGATAGTGAACATTTATCTTATAGTTAGCCAGTCAGCTAAGAGTTAGGACAGTAGGTAATTGATTGCATATTTAGATAATACTTGACCCATAGTATAATAAATGTCCTATAAGTTATAACCTAACCTTATATGGACAGAAAAACTTTTTGACGTTTGACGTTTATACGTGGTTATGATAAAATGCAGAAAATGCACGTGTAATTACTTTTGTTTATTAACATTCGATAAAATTTAAAAATTCTCGATTTTCCCGTGCAGTTTTATTTATTTAACCCCACGTGAGATTGAAATTCTTAATAAAATAACTGATGACCGCATAACTTGAGTTCCGTGCAATGTTTCAGGTGTCAAAACAACATACATGCAAAGGAATTTTTAAAATCCTACTTTAACCAGTAATCACAATTAAGTGCTAATGTAAGCAATACCTACTTCAAACATAACTTTGTCTATGTGCATATAGTTTGTGCACGATACCATATAGCTACGTACTTATTATGTTTATGGACGTACTCTGTGGCCTGTGTCCCTGTATCTTTGCTTTGTGAGTGTAATGAGCTTTTGATATTTATATAAATTTATGTTATGAAATAATACGAATTTGAAGTTACATTTATGAATAGAACATGAATACATTCGAGTTCAACTAATATTTTGATGAACAAACTTGCACATGTTTTGTCCTGAAAATGAAAACTGTATGTTTGTATGTTGTTTTGAATTACAAAATAATATTCAATTTGGCATTAACTATTATGGATTTCAGTTAAAATATTATTATATTGACAACAATGATTGCGTTCATATACAATATTACAGGGGTGGCCAACGAGAAGAGACTCGCGAGCCACCAAATATATTAATAAATATGGAAGAGCCAAGATGTAAAAAAAAAAAAGGTCATATTATTATATATATATTATATATATTAATTTACGTCTAATGTAACGTTAAGGTGCGAGCCGCAAAAGTCTATAACGCGAGCCGCGGTTTGGCCACCCCTGCAATATTATTACATTTCTTTATCGTTTCTTACCATTTTGTAACTAATTACATTTATATAATATAACTATATATACCGGGACCACTCTAATATACCTTTGGTATACCGTACACTAAACACACATTAAAGGTATTCGAATTACACGTTACTTGTGAACCAACATATTATACAGGAATAAATGCATGTGTTTAAAATTTACAACAGTAAAAATAGATCGTAGGTACTTCAGAAAATAAGATAATTATTTATTTATTTTTTAGAGTCACGTGGGGGTAGAAAATCAGAGATATAGGTTTGTGTAGAATAGTCGTTATTCGTTGTATACAAGTCTAGGCAAACGTATATGATTATTTATTTACATTGCAAACAGCGTATATTCAGTCCTAGTAACGCAATTTAGACATTTTGCACCCCACCCATATAAGCTTCCCATTTACCTCGCTCCGAATCTAATATAATATAAAATAGTTAATACTTATCACAAATTCCTATTGATTTTATAATTTTGTTTTGTATTCTGATTAAATAGCAAATTTATTAGTTACTAACTAAGTAGGTACCTACCTACCTACGTACCTAACACTATTATAAGTATATTATTAGCTTTTATTAATTTAACTAGGTACATATAAATTGTTTTTATCTGTTGAATATACATTATTACGTCTTTAATATTAATGATATTATAATATTATGTACGTCTATCGATGTTTAATTATTTTAATCATCATTAATCTAAGCTCAGGCATGTTCCAGAAGACAGATCTGGGGGGGGGGGGGGTCAATTTTGTTACAACACAAATACAATATACATTGATTATTTGATTATAAATACAATATTTATTCTGTGTGTATACTTTATAGTATTTATAGTCAATGACAGTATCCAGTAGTAGGTGTTCATGTTTTGGAGCGTGGCTAGGTCCTGATTTCTTGTCTAAGCTTTATAATTAAAAGTTATAAAAATTTAATATAAAACAATATTTACTGAATTTATTAAACTCAACAAACTAAATTAATTTGTTTGGATTTCATCTTGATTAGTTATGTTATTTCTACCATCGATTTAATTATAATTATAAAATCTACACTTTTATTAAATCATTTTTTATTGTATACTTATTTAATTAATCATGTTTCGAACATAGAAAAATCACATAATGTAATAAAATATTTAGAATCTATATTTACTCGTTATACAATAAGTGAATTAGATGAGATTTAATTGATGGGAAGGGAAGTCATTCACATGTGGCACCCTATTCTCTAATACTTACAATCAATATTAATTAATGTTATATTATTACAATAAATGTACAATGAATACATTTGATAACAAAAATAAAATAATAAAATAAAGGTAACAAGTATTAATTAGGATACATCTGAGATTAAAGTATTAAACTACCCAATTAGCACCACTGAAAATAGTTAGTTATTAGTTAATATATATTATTAATACAATTACGTAACACTATTGACTTGAGCGTATCTTTATTTTTAGCCTTCTGGTTGGATTATCTGGAATAGTTAGTGAAGACATTTGGAAGATAATTTTTAAGAGTTTGCTTTGAGACTTGGTGTTATAATTGAAATAGTATTATTGTAAAAGTGATAACTGATAAGTGATGAGCGATATAGACACGAGCTGGTTTTTTGAGTATATGCGCATTGAGATCAGAGATTATTGTGTAGGACTTTGGAAGTACTTAAAAGTTAAAAGTCATAACTCGTAGTTTGTACATGTACCTATCATGAATAACATCTGTACAAAACTCTAACAAATTTGAAAATAACATTAGGTAAATTGTATATTTAACGTTAGGTAGGTACCTACGTTTGTAATTTAAACTGATAAAACTTAAATAGGTATCGGACATTTATTTATTTTTACTCAATTATATTATAAAATTATTTAATTGTTTGTAAAAATGTATTTTTGGCTATAAATATTGTTATATAAGTTTAAAGAGGGTCAAGGAACATTTTTCTTCTTCGAAAATTACATTATTAATGCGTTAAATGCAAATTAAATTGTGTACAAGATTTCACTGCAAAAATCTATTTGTTATTACTTATTAGTGTGAAAAAATGCATTCAAGCAGATAAACATAAATGTTTACGTGCATTTATTATTACTTATATAACGTACATAGGTATTATAGGTAAATGTATACTATAACTATATTGTATAAATTTTATAAAAAAATATATGATCTTTAAAATAGGTACAGTAACAATATAACTTTATATAAGCAGACCTGCTTTCCACCCAGGGTACTAAAATATTTCCTTCTCGTTTCACAAGGGTTTTTGTTAACAAAACCCATTCGTGATTCACTGAAATTGGAAGGAAAAACGTGCTTGCTTATAATTCACGTAGGTAATTTAAAACCAATCGTGCTATCGAAAAACATTGTTATTTGATTTTTAATTCTTTTAAAAAAAAGATCACTTCCTGCGATGAGTATTGACATTATTTTGTTCTTATAATTTATAACTTATAATATGTTACTTTTAGATTTGCAACAATATAATTATCTCGAAATTTTTTAATTATGTATTTAACTGCCATACGTTTAACATGGATTTTTTTCACATATGTAACAACATTTAATTTGTTATTTTCTGATCTGGTGAGCAGAGCAAGGGAGCTATTTCGGATTTTAAATATTTATGAGAGCTCTTTCGAACCCTGTTTCTCCAGCGGTTATAAGATAAAAACAAATTTAGTAAGTACCTAATAATTAACATGTCAAATTTTTTTGATAATCTTCCTCGTTGCATAATAATATGAAATGTTCAATAATAATTAATAACTGCCACATCCATATTTAAAATAATGTCCGGATGAATGATTTACCTTATTCTTCGATCATGCTTTTTGATACTTTAATAAATATACTATTTAAATTGCTTGAGAAATTATTAAATGTAAATGTAAAAGTAATTTTTATTCATTTTGCTTTGAAGATGTAATTCTTTATGGTTGTAATTTAATTATTATTTTATTCTGCTCTGTATCATATTAGGCATGTAATAATTATATTTTGTAATAATGCTACAGATGATGTTTACATTTTTTTGAAAACTACTCAAGTAAATTAAATATTATATAGAATTATTTTTATTTGTTTTTTTAAATATCAACTGATATAAGTTAATAATACGTTTAAAATAAAAACTTCATGTGTCATTCATTGTTTTTGCTGTCGTTATTATAATCTGTCTGTGGTTTACGATAAAGTTTAAGTGCTTTTTCTTAAATTAAAAAGGCACTCTTGGTTAATGAACCACTTGCGTTGGTTGTTAGCAAAGCATGTTCCGGGTAATTGTATTTACTTATTTTTTCTATAAAAGTTGCAAAATAACCTTAAAGTTCATAAAAACGGATCTTTCGTAATCTCGAAACCAATGTTCGTTTGCATTTTATTGTTTTATTTTATATTTGTGATACAATAAATGCATGACCGTGTTTACTTTTTCGAATACAATTTTTAAGATTAAAAAAAAGAAAATTGACATTTATATATTTTCGAAGAGGAATCGTGAAAACAATAATTTATGAGTTAACATTTATACGGTTTACAGGTGAGTAATTTTGGGGTGCCAAAGGGTATTAGTTACCCTTGTAATCGCAATACAGGAAGGGAACATATTTTAATCATAAGATATCCAAGACATTACACAAAAACTTTTAACATGTCCAAGATTCGAATCATAGTGAAATAAGAAAAGATACCTACTCCGATGTCTATATAGTATATACGGTTAAAAATAAATTTAAGATGTTGGTTATTTGTTTATTAAAAGTAAATGCATATTATTATGCTGCGCTATATTATGAACGCTGGTTTATGTATTAATATAATTTTTTTAAATGTATTTTGTTAATTAATTTTGCTTTGGTTATGAAGAAAGACAAACAACAATCAAAATATTTTGTATGGAATAAATTAATATGAATGAAAAATTTAAATATTTTAAAATGTTTGGTAAACTTAGGTTTTTCATGGTATGTTGAACTTTATTAAAGTTTGTAAGCAGTAGATTCGTAAGCAAAAGGAGAAATAATAATATCACTGAAAACGTTTTATAATCAAGACTTCGGATTTATTAATAAAAAATGTAACATAATATTATTATAAATTATACTACCACTACAGCGAGATCTAAGTAGAGTAGACCTAACCTAGAACACAAGTATAAATATAGTATCTACGTAGACCATTTTGGAAGATGCTTTTGCGTATAGACGTTTTATGTGATCGCCGATCGGTGTGAATATTGTCTGTTGGGGCGTCGGGAGTAATAATAATTAACTATCAAAAAAGATTATGTTTTAATAGCTTAGTAAAATAAACCGAGTGTACCTAAATTATGTGATAGTTAGATTTCGCGTCTGTTGATTATCACGTTACACGTGCAGCATATTTTTATATTTTCTATGCGTAATTATTATTCCCATATTAATAATACCTATACGTTGCGTAATATCACCATCATGTCCATCGTGACGAGACATAATGCTTGTAAATCTCGAGTGATTGAAAGTGTTAAATTCGAAAATAATAAACATTTTCGGCTATCCCACAGTCTCGATATAAAAAACTTCCTCTATTGAGTCGTTGACCGATGTTGCAGCACCTTTATGAAATTAATATTTAGAATTAAAGGTGCGACGTCGAAGCAATACCGTCCATTTTGATTGATTGTTCGCACTATTGCAGCGTCGAATATCTAAAACGTATATTGTACGCGTTAAATTGTTTTGAATTTTGGAAATTAAGTCATATCGTAGTAACAAGTACCTAAGTATGATATTTTCATATGTATATTTTAGTTAAACTTGAATCTGTATACAATATACATATATGTTTATATAATATAGTCGTGTGCTCTGATAACTATAATTGCAGGTGCCCTATTGCCATGGGCAATCATACTTAATATCCAACATGACATTTGATATAATATCTAACTTATCTAAACAGGCTAAGATTTAACATAGGTACATTTAAACCTCTACCAAAACCGATAACTTTAATAATATGCTCGTACAATTACTTCATTATTCGTGTGATAATTCTATATTTTCATTAAAGAATATGAATATTATTTAAATTTAATAAAAATAAAATATTTTTCTAACTGTACTTATAATAAATAGGCTTATATATTTTTAACATGTTTATATTTTAAATACAATAATTTTTGAATAAACAACACAATTATTAAAAAAAAAAGTTGTTATAATAAGGAATGTAAAAAAAAACTTAGTTACATATATCAAAATTATATAGGGACATCCGAACATATATATTTGTATCATCTTTTCCCACTTGTATTAGAATATTATGACATTCAAATTAATAGTTTTAATGCAATTTTGACATTAGGGAATGTTGTGTTTGGAAGGAAGCATAATTAAGTTATTTTTATATTTTATGTTTTGTGAGAAAAATATTTTCTAAATTGAATGATTTCTTCACTAAATAATTTTTATATATTCTTAATATTTATTTATCTATAAATATTCACTAGCCTGATTGCTTGAACCTTTAATGCTTGTTATGCAGGTCAATTGATTTTTAATATCAGAAAAACTCCAAATTGATGACATAAATCTGTATATAATATATAATATGGAAATATGCTTCATCCGATTTCAAACTTTTTAATTCACTTAAGACTCTTTACTGCTCTATTGAGCGTTCTCACTTGAAATATAGCGCAGTAAGATGGATTCATAGTATATTGATGACTAGTACAAAATCGAATGTGTACAGCGGATATTTTTAAAATATGTTTCCTATATCCTCCAAATTGATTGTCTGCAGTCTGTCTCATGACGATTCAAATGTCCTTCATAGACTAAACCTCTCTACGCTAGCAGATAGGAGGGATCAAGCACATTTGATTTTTCTGTGTAAACTAATTAGTGGAAGTCTGGCCTCTGAGTATTCCTGACTTACTACAGCTGACTGTTAATTTTCATGTTCCTATTTTTAACTCCTGTGCAGTATATCCCTTCTCTATCCCTTTTTGTTCCTCCAATTATATGCGGAGTCGTCCTATCTCACTTTTTCTTGAAATTGGCCAATGAAGATTGAAGAACCATATTTTTTATTTTAAACTGTATTTTTGTCATGTTATACTTTTGTTATTGTAATAAGTAAATTATATAATATAGATGTCTATCTATAACACTGTATCAAGCAGCTGTATTAATTCAATTTTTTTTTCTCTTTATTTTTTTGTGAATGTGCATTTAAATTGGGCTAGTCCCGTATTATATTTAATAAATATACTAATAAATATGGAAATATGCCGCTTTTATTATAATCAGTTGAGCAATTATTTCCAATTAACGCATTCATTATAAGAATAAATGTTACGTTTTTAATGTTGTAATCTAATAAAAATATAATTGCAGCAACAAGTTTTTCATTACAAAAAATATTTCTAAGTTTAATTCTAGTTTTTTTCTGAGAAAATGTATTTGCACCACTTATTATTACTTAAGCTTCATTATAAAATATTTCAAATTTGTTTTTTTGATTTTTAATATAATATATTTATGACATATGGGTACGAGGGCACGACACATGTCAAACCAAAATTAATTGGTTGAAGATTCTTTGAAGTATTGTAGAATATTTTTAAGATGGGAGTCCAAACAATTGAAAGAAAGACAAAGACAACAACAAATGTCAAATTAAAATGGATTGGTAATTGGTAATTGATTTTGCTACGTGTTTAATAGCATTCCTTTGATTGAAGTTAGTAGTTAAAAACTCAAAAACTTCAAGAACTCCAAAATATCCAATTGATTTGCATTCTGACTGTCATGATGACTAACGGGTTAAACATAACTACCATTTCTTAAAAGTGTGACATTGGAAATTTTATTCAACTCTTTTGTCATGAAATGTTAAAGAAAGAAAATATATAAAATGTGTTTTTTAAAACAAACTAATAATAAAAATATAAATCGATATTGTAATTTGGAGCCTTCGGAACTTTGAACCTCCCCTCGTAGCACGACTATTCTATGCAGACCCGGCTCAAGGGGTAGGCGACATAGGTCCACGCCTAGGGCGGCACTTAAGCAGCACTTTAGTAAGAGGGCGGCATTTTCAAAATACTGATAATATTATATTGTTAGGGGCAGCAAAATTTGATTTTGCCTAGTTCACTATTTTCATTTGAGCCGGTTCTGATTCTATGTGCTGCAGTATATACACGCATAATTTCACGACGTGTTACGTTTGAAGAATTCAATTTAGATGCACCATTGTTTTTAAATAATTGTAACACTGTAATGAGTACCTACTTATTTAAAGCAACTGTTCCGTTTTACTGCACAAACCATATTTCATCATACACAAATATTATTGTGCTTCAAATAGTTAATAAAAACAATTTAATAAAACGAAATAGGTAAAATTAGATTATATAACAATTTCATTATTATAAATGTGAGTTTATTTCGCTTATAAAATACATACACATTACACATACAAAAATTCTTCATATTATGTACACTTCATAATATTTATATTATAGTTAAAAATTAGAAATTAAGTGCTAAATACATAGTTTAGATAATATTATAGTGTAATATAATTTACAAATACATAAAAGTTCTAAAATAATTGTATTGTTGGAAACGTAAAAAAAATAATAAAAAAATTATAAAAAAATAGTAAATATTCTGTATAATATAATATATATAAATACGTTATACGTTTATAAAAAAAAATAACATGATATGCGTTTACAATAACCATTTAAAATGATCGATCATCACTAATATAACGCAATTGAAAAGTGTTTTCTGTCCAGGCTATCACGCTTATTTTTCAAGTAACAAATTGAAATAAAAATGATAAAATTCAATCTCGAAAACAAATCATTTAAAACACATTCTATATTTAGTGACTATTTAATCTTTATAGATCTTGCGTTGTAATCGAATCCACAGGATCATGCTCATTGCACTCGATATTAATGTCACTGCGACCATAAACGAATAGGTCATATAAAACTTTTTTGATGAGATGCACAAAGTTCGGTCGCCTGCGAACAGATGAAAATTGACAATAAATTTATTTTCTACAAAAATATTATAAACGTCATAATATTAGTCGTATTTTACGACGCGACGTACAGTTGGGTGCGTATTTATAAGTTATATTGTTATGTTTAATCACTACCTTTAGTGTGATATGAAACTATAGGTACTAAAATATTATATTATAATACAACGAGATAAAAACTAACGACATACTTAAACTGTATGAAAAATTAAAATTATTAACATACCTACTATGGTACAAAGTATTTTGTATTATTATAATATTATCGTCAAAAAAAAACTTTATGTAGTAGCAGCCTTGGTGTAGTTAAATTGTTGGAATTCTGAATAATTACATTATATCATGATTTCCAGATTTCGTGCTTATCCTAAACCTATATTAAACGGTAAAGTGAATTTTGAAAAGGAAAAAAAAAATGTTTGTTACATCAAGAATTTATGGTGGGTAGTTCACAGAGTTGAAAATATATTTTAAAGAAGATGTAATGCTTCAGTAGAAAATAAAAAAGTAACTTTCTTATGTTATCATCAACTATCATATACGAGTTATGAGTGTATCTATAATAATATGTAATATTATAATTTTAATTATACTAAATGGCATAACCCTTATAGAATGTATCTATAGATACATTGTACATATTATGTATATTGTACTATACTCATTACTCACGCATCAAAATTAAAAATATACATAATTCATTTATTTTAATAATAATATTAATTTTGATGCGAGTTAAAAAAAACGAATTGCACGCTTCCTATATTAAGTCATAAATAATAATTCACTATAATATAAGCTGTTATCTTCTTTACAGATTCGCGTAATATATTATTTTGTATTTTAATTATGTTTTTAAGTGAAAGTTAATATTGTTGACTTTAAAGGTATATAACTATAATATACGCCTATACTTGATAATGAACAATTTCGATGGTTATTAATTAGTCATTATCTAATAAATAAATTTGTATGAATAGAATAATTATAAATAATATATTATTATATTATTCTTAAAAATGGACTTGTGTATATTTTGTGAATGCAGTTTCACCATCATCATATTGCTAGGTATATATAGGTTTTCGAACAATCAGTAGACATTTCCTAAATTAATGATTGCGTTGTTGGTGAGTATCTAGTTAATAACACAATGCGATATGTTACTTATAAATTATAGATACCGCTTTCAACTCTGAACACCGTAGTAACAAACATTATCTTCCCTCGAAAGTGCAAAACGACGACGCTAAACTGCTTAAGTTTAATTATTTATTTGCTCGATGATTTTATCAATATTACCGTATAGTTATTAGGTACGTTTACATCATTATATGTTTGGGCGTCAATATATAGTTTAGTTTACTAACAGATTTTAAAAGTGCTTAGTATTGCATTTATTAATTGTACATGCAAGTTTTAGGAGCTGCTTAACAATATGATAATATTAAATACACATTTAAAATCTTTAAAATGTACATAAGTACCTTTTTAATGTCATATAGTATGAACATTAATTCATATTAATTTTCGTAACTATAACTGACGATTGATGATGCACGTCGTCAAAAACTAAAAAGACGTTTACGCTGCTAATATGATGTACGAAACAATATAAAATGCCGCACGCGATGTTATAATGATAACACAAAGTTGATTTGATTGAAATAATACCAAAATGGTTGTATTTCGTTGCAGCTCGGAATGGTCGTCGACCATTTTTATCCGGATGCGTATACAATATTATGTTCTTTACAATTTATTTACACATTATTATGATAAATGCTACCTACATCAAAAAAACTGATTTCGTCGTTTAACGACGACCTAGAGCTTTAACGACAGAATTATATTATACCTACCATTGATTATAATGTGGTTATAAACTAGTATTTACAATCAATGTCGCGTATTATGTAGTTTTATTGATATTATTATTATTATTATTATTATCATCATCGTCGTGGTTTTTTTATCATTACCCGTCGTGAACGCCTGTAGCGGATCCAGCACGTCGGTGGCGGTCTGATTGAAATTGTCGGCCAGCAGGTCATCGGGCGAGTAAACGTGTACGCGACCGACCAACATCATAGAATCCGCACTGTCGCCGGACGTATTGATCGTAGTATTGTTCGTCGCAATATTGCTGTGCACGTCTCGTCTTTTACGACCGGGATCGATTTTCTGCAGAACAATTATTTTTATTATTATTATCACTATATGCGCGTGATCGTGACCTGTGACATCCACGAGTGAAAGCCCCGCCAGCCAGCCGGTCGTGCGGCCTACTGCTGCAACCGCGCAGTTTTGTTTATAAATTGGTATTGTGAGTAGGAAAAATTATTTAACTGACTGTAAGAGATGGAAAAAAAAAAATACCTATTTCGCGCGAGAACGGAGAAATTGGTGAAAAAGAAAAACAATACAAAACCAGCATTATCTCTCGATTCTAGGTGATTATTATAATATTATGTAATGACTAATGGACAGGTATAATAACGATGCCTATCAATATATACATTCCACTTTTTACGCGCGGTCGGTTTCAAATAATTTTCAATCCTCCGAGGAATCGCCGAAACAATCGGTAAAAGTCCGGTGGACATCTGCACCGCCAGTATATAAGTATATGTTATAATGTGGTAATAATTATTAACGGATGATAATTATATAAATTACAGTTTATAAGATCTGGTAAAATACTTGTACATTATAATACTATGCAATTGTATATCGCACCGCACCGTATAATATATAATTATAATGTATACGTATGGCAGGTGAGCGATTATCCGGTGATTCTATACGGTTTCGTTGGATTTATTTTCTCCGGACATTTCTGACGGTTGTTGTGCGATAAATAATACCATATAATATAATATTCCGAATTAGACGCACCTTCCGACAGCACAATCTATGTTATATCGGACGCTTTAAAATGTCATCACGTAATATTTAAAAGCCATTTTAAACGTCGATTGGAATCTCGTCTAAAATATTGACAATAGTATAATTATTTGACAGGTTACTTTCGCTACTTCAACTTAATCGACAAGTAGGTATTATAATATTATTTTATCGTTTGACTTAAACGAGATTATCATTATTATAATTTTTACTAGGTACATGTTATTATATTGTATTTATTATACGCACTTGATTCGTTTCTGAACACGGCTGACAGTTGGCTTTACACAGTTCGACGTTGCACTCGATCAACAGGTCCATGACGTCCGGAAATTTGAACGCCTATAAAGTTATAGTACATAATATCCATAAGTTATCGATATCATATTTAATATACATATCATCGGTGTCAATGATGTGGCAGAGGTTGGATGTTAGAACCAAAATTAAAGAATATTTTGAGATTGACCCTCTCGCATTGTATTAAATAAAAAATGTAATATGCGTAGGTTTAAAATTTAAATATAACACGGAGCATTTATACACTTAGTATCTATTATATAGGTAGTAAAATTCAAAAATATTTATAGTACAAAATATGAACATAAATACCAAAAAAGAAGCTAATAAAAACGTATATCTGGAGTGTGACATTCTAATATATTATATAATATGTGTGAGCAAGGGCAATAAATAAAAATAAAAAAATATGTCAGATGATTCTCTAGAAATTTGGTGTTGAAAAAAGATACAAAGAATAAGTTGGACTGAGCGAAAAACAAAATATGAAGACATCTTACAATATAACAATGATTACGGATCGATAAAATGGAATTTCAAAAAAATGAAAAACAATATTTTTCACGGATAATATGACAATTTAAAATATGTATTATTTATAACACACTGTATAATATAATCGTTATAATCAGTATTATAGCAGTGAAATACTACCGATTAAAATAATTTTAAATTAACATTTTTTATTCATAAAACTCTTAAGTCGCCGATTTTAATGTTCTAGAAAATATCAATAACGTTTGAAAGTTTTTATGCTTATTTTTTAGTATTCGTCTCCTCCCCCTCCCCTCTTTATTATGTCGAGTGATTACAATTACATAAACATTCAATGACTTAACATGATACGATAAAATTAACGCTTTCTATTATATTATATACGTACTTGGAAGTATGCGTAGGCTATCAACGAACCAGTAGCCGGGTTCGTCGTCGTTTGGAAGCTACCGAAAAGCTTGGGTTTCGACACGCACCCTTGGGCGTCGGTCAGCTGCAGTTGATTGCCCGACTCGGGGTTGTTGTCACGGGCCACGCATTCCCTCACTAAGATGTTGAATCCGGGGTCGCCGTCCACCGTCACGACCAACGTCATGGTCTCGCCGATTTTCACTAGACCGCTAGCGATCGGTGCGAACGGTCCTTTGCCGGTCTGCAAGAACGCGCGTATTCAATGGCGTTAGTACAGACAAAGTTGAAATATATAAAAATATATATATATATTATATTAGAGCAACTAGTATTTTGCCACATATAATTATTATTAGAATCGTAGGAAAAAGAAACGATAAAAAAGTATTGGTACAAAATGTAATAGCTAAGAAACATTCAGAAAAAATACTGCGACTATATCTGCTTGATAATATATGATTAAATCAAAACATTAAAAATAAATGAAATAATAATAATAATAATAAAATAGTTAAACAGGCAATCATTATGAACAGTAACAGTAATTCATAGATAGGTATACCGTTTTCTATTGTTGTGTATGGCATATAATAATATAATATTATGCATTACCTATATAGCTTATGCTTGATAAAATAAACGTTATGTAGGTAATTTGTTATCTAACTAAATGTTCACAAAATGTTTCTAAACGATTTAGTGTTTTTAAAATTTTTTTTTAACGAGTTTTCCCATTACAGTTATAGCCGTTATAGGTGTTATACTACCTACACATAGCACATAATAATTTGTCGACAATTTAAACAAAAGATTAAATAATTGTACTATAGTAAAAATATAAATTATTTTTATTATTGTAAGTACAAGCACATTCTTTATGAATTTGTTTTTTTTCAAGTAGGTACCCACATTTTTTTCCTAATACTTTTTATACCTTCGGTACTTTTTTTAACAATACTATTTACGATCAGAGACCTATAATTTGTTTCCAGATACATCATACATAATATAGGTATTAGGTACCTATCAGAAAACTGTATTATAAATTTCATTGTATACCACTTTCCCGAAGGAAATTGAATACATACATTTTTAAATGAGTAATACTATTTATAATTAATTATTGCGCTGTATAAATATATTATTAATAATGATTGTCGTTAGGTTTATGGGAACGCGTAGGAGTTAAGTTCTTGATCGAAACAAGTGATTTTCAAAATAATAATAAAAGCTACCATGATAAAGTTTGAATTAATTACTAAAATTTAATATACAACCGGTGGGTTGACATATAATTATTTATATGTCAACCCACCGTTTGTTAATATTATTTTTGCTTAAAAATTAATTACGTGTTAAGTTGTATTAACGATTTATCTTGTATAAATTATATTTTATTAAAAAAAAAAAAACTTAATAAAACAGAATTTATCGACAGAGTTTTCAAGTTATTATAAACATATTATTATTATCATGCTATTGATCTATTGTTTACTAATAATAACATTTTGCTTTATACCGGCTCGTTTTGTAATAATATAATGAAATGCACATTATTTATTTAAGAATATTACCTACGTTCGAGGAACATAATACACTGGCTTTCATTGCCAGGTGTTATGTTTGTTATCGAAAAAATCCGATTAAAACAGTAATAATAATATTATGATGGTCGTTACTTGGATATCAAGTCGGGCAGTCGCCGTATCTCCACTGAACGTCACCACTTCCTGGTTCAACATACCGATGTTCAACGCAATAGACAGAGCTTTGTTCAAATTGCCTTCCCACAGACATCTGACACTGCGTATGACGTCCCAGACCTAAACGAATTGTCATGGTTATGAGTGTATTACGAACGGCGCGATGACCGGAACTTACTTCTTGTATACCAGGTTCGTTTTGCACGACCAATACGTTTTCCAAATACGCCTGTTTGCCCGAAGAGAACTCGTCGACGAAATGTGTCCCGCAAGAGTTCAACATCACTTTGAACGAATACTTTGTCTGGCCGGAATTCGGGTTCACATATCTGCACTCCGGTGTGTTATAGAACCCCTGTGTGGAACAATAATTATGCGTATTTATCGGCATGAGGTCGAATAATAACACATTAAAGCGGTCGGTATTTCGAGTGGGTGGATTTTCTGGGAATTCGCGTGCGCCGGACGACCCACCGAACGCTATTATATAATATGTGCAGGCCGAATATAATGAATTATAATCATTATTATGCCAGCGCAGTGGTCAGTGGCGGGTTTGGATGATTTTTTACGGATGGCTTATAATTTATAATATATATAATATACAAATAATAAAACATTAAGTACCTATGTGCATCGTTACCGCCTCACCGATGATAACAATTATACCATTGCAAATTGTTAAATAATATTATTAAGACAGTAGGCAGATGTTATCATTAAAAACAATTATCTAAATAATAAAAAATACCCATAACAATTTTTACTTATTATGAAAGTAACGGATTGTTGACCTAAAAACGTGTAAATCCCGAGGTAGCCCAAGTTTTCTGATGAGAATTAAATAGGTAGCTAGGTTTTTGGCGATTTTGAAAAACTCACATAGAACAATAACAATTTATCATACTAACCTTTGAGTAAATGACGCCATCGTACGGTTTGTTGAACTCGACGTTAATGGTCATCATATCTTTCGAACATTGCACGTTCATCTCGTGTATGTGTGGGGGGTGTGCAATGTCATTGTTGTTGATTTGAACGGTTTCTGGGTTATTAAATTCTGGTCGCACCGATGGATTTAGGACCTGAAAACTGGTTGGCTCGTCCACAAAGCCCGGTGTCTGTGGTGAGACGTTTGGAGACGACGAGGGTAGTGGTTCGGACCCCGCAATCGGTGCCAGGGGCTGTGGTGGAGTGTCCTCCGACGGTAACGGAGGTGGTGCCGTCTGACCGGGTTCGGAAGTCTGTCCATAGTATGGGCTTATGTTTGCGGTCGGGGTGGCGGTGGGCTGATATTGTGATGAGGTCGTTGGTATGTTGAACTCCGGTTGCGGTGGTGGTTGTGGGGGTAGATATCCCCGATAGTCCGATTGAGCAGGAGAAGCCACGAACGGGCGGGGACGCTGTTCGTTGTTATCCTGGCGAGCTAAAAAAACGCAATTCGTTATCGCGATTACACTACGCTTAGTAGATATAGTATAGTACAAAACATATAATATTAACTATAATATTGGGTGTCGTATACATGTAATAATTTAACCAAGTAAAAATTACACATCGATCAATGTATAATTATATAATTATTATATAATAATGGAAATCGAACGATAGCTTAGTTTTAAGAAATTAAGAATTTCAATCTAAAATTCGTTCAGACTATTATAAAGTAGTCAGAGAACAGAGTTAGAGAATAGAGATGGATAATTTAATTTGAATTGCACACATTCTTTACAGATTTAATGCCAAGACAGCGGCACAACAGTAAATTTCATTCTTTAACATAGTGATTCAACAACTTGTATGATATTACCCAAACGCTGAGACTGTTGATTTTGATATCTTGTCTGTAACCAAGTGAGTATATGGTCTACCGTCTGATCCATAGAATTTGGAGCTATTTGGGCTACTTTCGTGTGTATCTCTGAAATGTGAACAAGTTAAATAAAATATATTAATAATGAACAGCACGTCGATCGCCGAAGGCTTCCTGCACTTTCCACTTTGTTTACCTCTTGCTTTTCTTATGTCATCGGATTTGACGAATAGAGCTCGATCGTATTCCCCGCCCCATGCCTGCAAGACAATTACGTTATATTATGGTAATCATGTTAGCTATTATTATTTTAAGTGGTGTCATTCGGTTTCTCTTACTGCGTTGAATATCTGTGCGATGATTAACAAGCTCGTCGCCCAATGACGGGTCATCGTGAGAGATCGATCTATAAGGATACATATATGTATGAATTAATGGTCCTTATGCATATTGCGTATAATACATTATAGAAATAGTTTCCAATAATATATAGATCGAAATTTTAGGCGGGTAGAGCGGGAACTCGAGTAACCGACGTTTTTATTCGAATTTGATGGATTATCTGTACTCCTTTCACCTGTTTTTTTTTTTTAAAAAAGAATTCGTTTTTCAAAGATTAATAGCCCACAAATTACGTGGTTCACTACTTTTTTTTAATGAAAAATATTTAAAACCAGTCTAACACCAATAATATCCCATTATAATATTGTAACAGTTGTAACAAGATTATTGTTAGAAAACAAATTGGAATTTGGAGGAAAGAGAATGGGATAAGAGCCCGTGAGAGCCGATGTATTGTAGACACCCAAGGAATAATAATTTCATGAATATTTACCATAAATACCACCGTACGAGATTTTACGTCGTTAATTATAGATAAGTATGAAAGTTTCTGAAGTATTTGATTTTTTTCACATCGAACAAAGAAAGTGAGGTATTTACAATACATTTTTAGTACATCCACATAGGAAAACTTGTACCGATTTAAACTCGACTATTGTTTATCAACTAACCAGTCAAATATTACAATTGAAACCACATTTATCGGGTATAAAATATAATTTGCATAACTACCATTTTTTTCACAATTTATATAAGCTGTTAATGTGGTATTAAAAAACTAAACTCTAAATACCTAAACAAACATGCATTTTTAAGAATATTGTATAAGTATACATCTTTAATTTTGTTTAGCATGTCGTTTTCAATGACACAATTAAAATATTATAGTGTTATACTTTTATAAGTTATACTATTAATTTTGTGAGAGATTCTAGCAGTATAGTTTGATATTGATTTGTTGGTAATAATATTTTTAGATACTTACAGATTTTTCTGGTTACTAAATCATGTTTAAATATATTTTTTATTCAATCTTATAAGTTTTGATTCAAGTTACAAGTAATTTTTTTTTTTAATACGAAAAAAACCAAACCGAATTTATAGTTAAAAGTAATTTAATTTTTATTGGATATTACGTAACTAATACAATATAATTTAATTTATATTTTGTCATTTTGTCATTTTATTTGATGAAACTCTCTATTATTATTCGCTAGAATCGATGTTAGAGCATTGTCATTCGTTATGAAATATTTTCATATTTATTAAGGCTGGAGGATAAATGCGAAAGCTTAGCAAACAAGTCAATATGTATACTACCTTCTATAAAGTTTTATTTTTATTTTTTCTAAAAGTCTGGTGCATGAAAAAGTATTTGAAAACTAGTGATGAAATTTAAAATCTGGTATTTTTTTTCCTTTAAGAGATTCGTGATACCTTTAGGCTATAAATCACTTATATAATATTAGTCTTATTTTTAAATATTCAATAAGAAGTTTAAAATGTATTCGAAATACACAATTTTCTTTGAATATAAAAGAATTATTTTCTAGATCAACTAATTATTATTAATTTTAATTTTATTAATATTTTCTACTATGTGATAAATTATTATCTTGCAATTAAGACAACTAAATAAATATTGATTTATATAATTTTATGTAATTTTGTAAATTATTCAAAATAATAAATTGAACACATTTTATATTAAATTATGAAATGTTTAGGAAAAAATATTATATTTATGCTTATATATAAAATACTAAATATATTATTGTTTAATATGGCGAAAATGCGAAATACTGAGTTGTTTTGGTAAAATATTTGATTTAATTTGATTACATCAATTATTAAACGTAGTTTCATAATATACTACCACAATAACCTCTAAAATTAAAAACTCAGACATCCCGAGGAGATTATTACTATTTGATTATTTGATGACGGATTTCGGTACAAAAATGAAACGAACATAGAAAGGAATGATAAAAAAATCCTTGCACGTGATTACAGATCATTATCAGAAGGAGACTTATTACATACATCGTTTATTTTTTTCCTAAGATGAGGATTATTCTTTTGCGTTTGGGATGATCACTGTAGTACGAATAACCACCGTTGTTGATGGCGCTCGTTCTCCGTCGTGAGGTCATTCATTAGCATTTCAACTTAATTTTATTACTACTAGGTTTATATTACTACATATTATGTATACCTACATAATATATATACATCTACATTTCGGCTTGTTATTTCTCTCGGGAGATATCAATGCAAATTTTACCAACGCAGTTATGCCGATAAAAAAAAAACGCACCTTACTTGACCTCTGCATGCCGCCAGCCCCGAAAAATAACCCTAAAAGCCCATTCCATTCTCACAGTATTTTTTTTTAATTTGATGAACGTTATATAGTAGCCCACGTGTGATGTGTGTAAAATGAGTCCATTTTACCTGTGTGGCTGTATAAATGGTATTCGTTTTAAAATGTATTTCCAATAATATTATATAATTATATATATAGCTAGGTATAATACATAACTTTTCAACTTTGTTTATTTTAAACATATATAATATATGTTTAGTTAACCAATACAAGACAGTACACACGAACTCTATTTATCGAAATTTGTACGTCAAGAAATAAATACTTATTTATGCATAAATATGCATAATGATATAATGATGTGCACTTATATTATTATGTAATTTTTTTTTTCTAATATTTATAAACATTTGTTTTTACCATTTCTTTATAATTGTTTCTTTAATATTATTTAGTTATTTATTAATTTACCTTAGGTCCTATAGTCCTATTACACCTTTGTATACCTTAACGAATAACGATGTTAGGTACTAATAGTAGGAACACAATGAATAATAATCAGAAAAATATACCTACATTCAATATATTTTATATTTTTAAAAATAATTGGACATTATACAATAAAAGGAAATTTATACATGAATGTAAATTATTTAAATTAGTGTATTATAACACTATATAGTATTGTAGTTATTAGGTACTTATATATTCGGTATATTCTCTAATGTGTAATAACCTACCGATTCAAGGTTTATAAACTTTATTTCTAGACGCATATAATGACATTAATATATATCATTATTATATTATAATTGTTGAAGAATATTAAAATTTCAAAAGACAATATTTTGTTCATAAATCATCATAAAAGAATCCACAAGAGGAGTACAGAATAAATAAAACATTAGCGAATCTAAATAAATGATTAATGTCATAAAATAATATTTTTGGCATCATTGTAAAAAATCATAAAATGCATTATTATAATTTAAAGTTTTAAAATTTTTATTATATTATCTTCATAGCTATAAGTGTATGACTTTATAGTTTAAATTTTTTCGTATCTGTATAAAAATAAAAGGAAGTCACATAAATATTATAAGTTATTTCGTCGGCTCACAATGTTACATTTATCATGTTTGACGAACTTATAATGATACTTATACATTTTACGTGGTAGATATTTACCATTCACACGTACATTGTGTATAATAATAGTAATAATAATAATAATAATAATAATAATAATAACGTAGGTACTGTGTACCTACTACAGTTGAAATAATTTATGTGGGTGTAAATGTGTAATCATAATGTATATAGATGTGATATAATTTACTCATTATATCACTTGCATTTTCGTAGGATCACTATAATTTATAATTAAACAAGACACTGCAGTATACATATATTATACTACAATAGTACCTACCTATTTTTCATTCAACTATAATGCCACCGCGTAACGTAATGTATAACAAACATAGTAAGAAAAGAGCGGGGAAAAACCGTGAGACTTATATTTTGCGTACGGTGTAAATCCATTTAATTATACTGGATACTCTGGTTTATTGTTATTTAATAAACCTATTTTTTTTTAAACCTATTCTTGCATTTTTGTCTTGCGTTTTTCTTATTTGAAATATTTTCCGAACAACAATGGCAATCAGACGTGTAACACGTTATTTAACTGCTTCCACGCTGCACGCACCCACACATCCATTACAGTTGCACAACGCGGAATACTTACACATTTTAATATGCCGAATATGCATCGCGACGTGACGAAATGTAAACTACCATTCGAGCTTAGAGTACCTACCTACGTTATATTGTATTTACCGAACAAATAAACGCGGGGCTGATCTTGACCGGATAAATTAGTTTTCATCACGTGCATGCTTTTTGCGATTTTTGTTGTGAGAAATAAGCTGAGTGGTCAGAAAACCCAAATGCGTTTCCTAATGGTTTTTTTTTTATTGTTATTTCGATCGTAATATACGTCCTTATACCGTGATAAAAAATGCCGATGAATTAGAGTAATATTTTTTCATTTTTCCAAATAGCACGTGCAACTGTGCAAGACAGTCAGGGATTATAAATAATAATAATTCCTACCTACGTGGGTACGTGGCTACGTATAATAAAAACCGTATGTATAGTAGTTGGTAATTTTACAAATATCCTCGTAACACCCGTAGATATCAAGAAAAACAAGTGTCACATTCTCACTGAACAATAAACGTTATAATAAAGTTTAAGCAGATTTTTTCATCGTCATAAGAACCTAGAAGCCCAAATACATATTATGTTTACTTTCATTTTTCTCATTCGAACATTTCTATCTCCAAATTCTCGGTAAGTATCTATGTCAAAAATAACCACCATGGAACCATCAAATTATCGGTGCGCAAATATGTTTTGTTTATCCAGACGAATTCTCAATAATTGCATTTCTCTCAAAGTTCGGAGTTACCTTGAATCGTTTTTATTGATGTGGATTTTTTTGAGAGCCTTGAGTTTTGATATATACAGATTTTATTTTTTTTAAATAAGGATTAAAGATAATTTGAAAGTTCTATAAAATGAAAAAAAAACGATTCCAGACAAAAATACCTAGGTGCATGTAAAAAAATAAACGCATTCAAGAGAGCATTTATTTAGTAGTGCACGTTCAAAATATTCAATATTGACATAGGTAGGTGCGTTCTCATTTAATATAACTTTAAAAAACATTTTAATTGATTTACAGTAGAAAATTATTTATATATTATAAGTTAGGCGCGGATTTAAAAGAAAATCGTAATTTTTTCCGAATGTCCTAAGACATTGCTTTCCAAGTACAAGATTCGTTTCATACATCAAAGAGCTTCAAAATGAACCTCTATTTTGCATTTTTTTCGCATATTTTATTAAAATGAAAACGGTTTGATGGAAAATTAGCATATTTAAGCTATCCCACTAAAAACATTTAATAGCTATTATTTATTTTGGTTTATGTGATTATTTTTATTACGTATATTTTTAACTATATACCAGACATAAACGGCGGTGGTTACACGATGGTCTAACACTCTGACAAACGACATTTTGGTCATTTGTAGGCCAGGCAGATAGTTTAACTGAATAGGCATAATATATAGATAGGTAGTTTTATTAACTACTTGCTTCAATCGCGATATCGCTAAATTACGTCATTTAAATAATACAAATAGATTTTTGTTTTATCGATTTGTATAAAACATTATTTTTAAAAAAATTTAAGTGATTTTTTTTAGTTTTGCAATACTATTAGTGCATTATAAATCGTATTTTTTTAAGGCATTTGTCTTGTTTCCAGTACATTTAAATCCACGCCCTAATTATTAGCTATTAGATTATTTTTTTATATTAATAAATTATAGCGTTAAAATATTCTTTTAAGATTATCTCGTACATAAATTAATGATATTAAAGTGATTATTATTT
This sequence comes from Acyrthosiphon pisum, assembly GCF_005508785.2. Lineage (NCBI taxonomy): Eukaryota > Metazoa > Arthropoda > Insecta > Hemiptera > Aphididae > Acyrthosiphon > Acyrthosiphon pisum. Next base: position 26,841,595 of record NC_042496.1, read on the forward strand.
AAAATACTTTCAAAAAGATTAAACATTATTTAGATGTTACATTATATAAAAATATGTAAATCATTTTTAAACAGATTTTTAATAATTTTATGTGAAAAAATTGAATTTGTTTGTTATACCTAGTAATGTTGTTTCTATATCATCGTGCATAAATAAACAGTATATAGGTAGGATTTTATGCAACTTTATATTATATTTATTTTTTGTAAATTCTAATAAGTGCAAAATTACGTTTGCAATAATATTATAGTTTATTTTTAAATGCGTTTATGAAATGTTTAAAACCATTCGACTTACTCATCATGTTTACTATAATCTCAAAATTATATTTTTGTTTGTAGGTCATCTAAATAATAAAATGCAACACGTTTCATAATTTTCTTTTCATTATTCGTCTGTGAGAATTATACCGACATTTCCCCCGTAAGAATATATTTACACCGCCATACTAATAAGAAATACTCCAATTACGAGATGCTATATTATTATATACTTAATAAATATTATGTAAATTAATGAGATGTTTTGGAAATATGTGCGTGCATAACTATACTACACTGCAAGAACAGTATATAAATAAATAATAGCTCTGCCTATATACCTACTTATATAGAACACTAATGGATAATGTACCCGATCGTAAATTTGATTCGTTTACCCCAGTCAGCAAAAATGCTAAACCGCAAAATCACTTTAAAAATAAGAAATGTTCGCAAAAATAAAAAATAAATTCTTACAATAATGATTATACATCGTGGGGTATACGACTACGTGTGAATAATTTGTATAATATTATTATTTTATCGGTTTGTTCTAATGATTGGTTACTTTGAAAAAAAAGATGTGCTAGGTATTTAGTAAAAAAATTAGATAAGTGTATGGAAGCATATACTACAGCCTATGCGATCGTATTGTATAAATGTTTAATATTATTTAACTTTGATTTTATTATTTAAAAAAAAAAACGTGTCAATAACGAACACTGCGTCAGTAATCAAATAACCGTATGGAATCTGCACTTTTACATTGACAGTATCGATTTGAATAATAATAATTGTTCACACACACACACACACACACACACACACACACATACACATACAGTAATACGTTGAATATTATAATGTACAATCGCGTTTAATCGAAAACTGTAACTAAACGATAGTGCATCAACAATTTTTACGTTTCAGACGAATTTTGCATATTATTTAAATAATACACCGACGAAATTATCCGTTTCTATTATTATGCAAATATTATTAAATCGTAATCTCGCGTAGAAACAATACAACTGTATATGCGTGTGTATAATACATTATAATGTACATACGTACATATATACATAATAAATTATAAAAATAAACTTCACATTACTATTCTGCCGTATATGTACAATGTACATGGTATCATGTGCAGCGGCGGCGCGTTTGTTTTGATGCACGCGAGGAGGTATGGGCCAAAGGAAAAAGTGAAAATGCATAAGTCACTTGACCCGCTCCCATCCCCCCCCCCGGGCAAAGGTCATTCGTCGTCGTCGTTCCGTGAAAGCGTCTTCGGATATTATTATCACGATCCGCCGGGACCAATTATTACGCCGCATTGATGGTATTTCGTAACGTTTTGATTTCCGGCCGGCTGACGACGGTAAAGAACTTCACACTCAAGTAGCTTTATATTATATGAGGTAAGTGTGTGTAGGTATGCGTTATAATATTATTATATTATACATAATATTATTATTCATGTGGCGGCTGCGCAGTGTGCGGGCACGCGGTGTGCGAATGTTATAGTCATATTTCTCCTTTTTGATTTGTCATCAGCTCGGAGTGTTTAATTGTCGAGTGATCGTGATCCGGCCATTTTTGTCCGATTTGCATACGAATAGATGAGCGATGAGCGACGCGTTTTTCGGAAAATTCGCCGACAATGTTTGCTCGGGGCAAACACGCGAAACCATTCGGGCCAATAATAACTATTGTAATGCGCTCTATAAAACCGCCTTACACATTGAGTCATATTGTAAATTATTAATATTATTATATAAAGACCGTACGAGATCGATGAGTCTGTGTTTTCAACGGTTAGGCCGCGCGCACATCAAGGTCTACGACCACGACTCGTAATAAGACTTGTGGATATAGAATATGCGGGACGATATATATATAATATTAGTACTCGACGAAATATGATTTACCGGCGTATCCACCTGTGTGTATTGCTACAGTAGTTGTAGTACTCGAGTATAATAATACCTAATATAGGAAAACCGATCAATCGATGATTCGGCTATTAAATGCAACGCGGAATTAAATAATCCGATGGCACGGCTGCAGCAGGTGGTCGTGCGCGGGCGTGGACGGTCCCGCGGCGATTTCGACGGGCTAATTTTTCTGATGTCGTCGCTTCGTTCCTTTGAAACGCACGTCGAACTTTTACGCCGACCTCTCGTCTGGGGGAAAGTCTACTACCGCACTTCTACTACCAATGCTGCGCACGACCCGATGATAAGTGAGCGGCGATGTTCTTCGCGTGCTGTGGGGCGCAGCTGCATTATTGCCACGGAAGTTGTCAAAAACTCTGCGATTTTCTCCCATCGATCGGCGTTAAATCGTCAGCCGCGCTCGTTGTAAGCGATATTAATATTAAATAATAATAATATCACGCACCGACGCACCGTACATATTTTATTATGATATCTTACTCGATATCGTGGTCTCAGCTGCAGTCTCCTCCTCACCCAGAAAACAATGGGGGGAAAAAAAAAATATTAAAACCGATAATCGAGAACGGTTCTGTTCACGGCGGTAAAAGTAAGTGTCTGACGTTATCAAAGTCAAATACACAAGCGCCAAACTGCGCATACATATTATATAATATTATTTTGGCGTTTTAGAAGGCGTGTGATTTCTTATCGCAAACCGTAACGAGCTTCTAGGCATCAAACGTATAGTTATTTTACTAATATTATGATAAAATAATATTCATATTTTTACGTAACGAGCTGTTTTATTTTAAATACAATATTATGGTTAATCGTTTTTGTACGATGTCTTAAAATTAGTAGGTAACCTATTCCAGTCGGAGATTGGAATCATATTATATAGGTACTATATAGGTAGGTATAATTTATAATTCGCGACGAAAATATTTTACGATCTTGTTATTTCTGCATTAATTATTTGTGTATTATTTTTATTAGTATATAATGATCGTATATTATTTCTTTGAGAAATAATAAAAACAACAGAATTGTATACTGATTATCAACAATTGGTCAGTTTATCAGAATATTAATTATATGGGAATATAGTTTTTGAGTGAATCGATATGAAGCTAAATCGAACCCTCCAGGTAAAGATACAAAGCAAACCATTAAAAGGAATTTTCATTTACAATAGACGTAGACCGTAAGAAAAACCATTATATTCGTTCTGAAAAGATAATAATTATAGATATGAAAACAAATAAAAATCCTATATAGAACATTTTTCCCACATTTTTCCCACACATTCTGTAGGTCTATATTGAGAGGAAGTATTATAACTAACTATATTGTATTAAATTATGGTGAAGCTTTTATTTAGTTTCTAGTTAACACACTATGTGCTGTTAAATACTATTATGTATATTCCTACTAAAGTATTATTATTTATACTGATGGTATTGTATGGATATTTAGAAAAATTGTTTTTAATAAATACCAGAATTTTAGAACATTTAATTGTTTTTGAATTATGCCTTGTTGTATAATCAAACATTTAATGGATCAATACTGAACACTTTTATATGATTTAGTGGCTCATGATTGGTCCATTAAATTTTAATGAACTATTAAATTAATCATTTTTTCATGAGACTTGGCATTACTTTATCCTAATACACAATTTAACAAAATGAATACCTAACGACATTTCAAAATTATTTATTATTAAATAATAATATTACTTTTATACAAAGCTGAATTCGTCTTATTTTATTATTATTATTTTCATTCATTAGTTATCCAACGAGTCTTCGTAATTTAAAAATACAATCAAGGTTGAATAAAAAATAATGTCTATGGATTTAGAAAATTATGATTATAGTTTTTTATCTCTAAAATACTAAAACCTAATTTTATTATATAAAAAAATAGATAAGAACATTAAATTGCCTAGTTTTATGAAATAAAAGTATACAAGAAAAACATGATAATAACTTTAATTGAATATAATTATTTTTGATTCAAAAGCAAGACAATATAATATATTATAACTTGCTAAATTATGTGTTTTATAATAAAAATTATGAACTGAATAAGCCACAGAATGATTGTTACTATACTTACTATACATACATAATATGATATTATGTATACATACATAATATGATATTATGCAATTATTAATGGTTAAATATGTTAATTTATTCATAATTCATAATAACTGAAATAATAGATATTAATAAATATATCCAGATTTGTTGGTACAGTTATTTGTATGTGTGCAGTGTGTTTAATATGTTTCAATTAAATAGGTTTTTGAACACTAAAACTTTAATTAATAACAAATAAAAACACTTTTTGAAAAAATGCTTGAATATATTATAATATAGATACATTTATAAAATTGGGTCAATCAAAATTCAAATTAGTTCAAATAATATGAATATTTTTAGTTTTGATTAATTAGAAAGATTTTAAATGAATGTTGCCGAGAAATGTTGGGTTAAAAATTATAATCACCATATTAAAAAAGTATTTGTGTAAAACCTAACCTTCGTTCTTAAACTCATGAACTAAACATCGGTTAATAATAATCCTGTGCATTTGAAATATGTTAATTACAATGTTAATATTTAGCACTATTTTGTTAAAATTATTATTGGTACCTATATTTTTTACTTAAATTAGCTTAAATTATTAATAGATTTTATGACATTTAATTATTGGACTCTATTACAATTGTATGCCAAAAATTTATCTTAAGTGTAATTATTTGTTTTAACAAAGTTTAAAGTGTTTAAGCTGCTTAAAGTTTAATAGTATAACATGATATAACTTTATATTTTTCAATTTTAATGTGACAATAATTATTGTATTTGAAATCTAATTTTCTAGTTTATCCAAAAATAGTTAAGTTAATACTGTTTTATTTTTATTTTGTTTATATATTTCGTTAATTTTTCAAATAATTTCGGGTATATGTTAAAAAATAATATTATAAGAGTACAATATTCACGTTCAATTAGGTATATTACGCTGGAACAATACGGAACTTTTTTTAGTTTTTGATGACCACAAAATAAAAACACTTAGGGATTGTAGAACTAAAGGCTCTCTCAGAATTTAAACGAATCTACCAAGTTCAAAGGAGAAGTTAATTTTAAAATAATATATTGCTTAAACATAAAAAATTTGACGATGACAAAGAAAAATTTTTTAAACTAATTACAATATAAAATTATTATACGTATAACATGGAACTCTAGAAACTGCTCGCAGAATACTAATGAAATCAAAATTAAAATTAGCTTTATTGAAAGTAATTTAAAATGTACGTGTCTAATAATTAATACAAACGTGTGTTATAATTTATATTTTCAGAAATATTCAACGTTAGAAGAAGAGACTATTTCAAACAATTGCAAAGTTTTTTTTTGCTAAGCAAAGGAAATACTTTCCAAGTTATATATTCTATGATAGTACGACGTAAGTCTAAGCTGTAGTGAAATATATAGGTGTTATTATAATAGATTATGTTTCGTTCTGCACGAACTTAATATAATATAAAATATCGGATTTCTATCGACTATCTTAAATATCTACCTACATAGTTGTGTAAAAAATGCTTTGAATGGCTAGAAACTTGTAGCACGTTATAGCCAAGTAATAATTTGTTTACTTTTAAGCTGGTTGTTATTAAATTGTGCAAGACGAATCATCCCTTTAATATGATTATTTTTTATCTAATATTCAGGGTGTTTTTTTCTAAGTCAATATTACGTATATTCTATATGTATTCACCTCGAAATTATTATTTGAGAGTGTGGTATTCAAAGTCTGAGCTCGAAGCGACAATAATAATTATATGATGATGATTTGTGTAAAATATTCAGTTAACAAATGATTTTTATTAATTTATCGCTACGCGAGAGATACGTTTTAGTAAAATATTGATTAAGTTTTTGTTTAATTTCTTACTTACCTTTTTTTCAGAAACTGTTAGAAGCAAGTGATTCTGACGAGCACAAACACTATTTCAAAAAGTAAATTTAAATATAACTCACAAAATATTATATTATTGTTGAAAACAATGTTCTCCTTTGCATTCACCTTCACAATTGGTAGGATCCAATTCGCAGGCATCTGTTTTTATATAGCCATCTCTTAAGAGAGGTTTTTAGTGGAGTGGTAAGGACTTTCATTTTTCAAGTATTTCTCTATAATATAATATATGAAAAGCAAACAGTTGTTAAACCTTTTATCCACTGTCATTGGTAGGTACAGTAGGTATAATCGCGTGGGTTTTACAACCAGTTAAACAAATAACAATACATAACAATAATTAACATTTTTTTGAAATTTAACTTTAATGTTAATAGTTTATTATGAACAGTAGATTCTTATGCAGGGACAAGCAACTCAAGTACAATTTATCGCGGTTTGTCGTCAGCTATAGAGTAGAATAATATAAACAGGCCCCATCGAGTTCCAGGGCTGATTTTTGTCCCAAAGAACTATCGATTTTCGTAAAAAAAAAATAAACTATATACCTACGGGCTATGAGTGTTTGTATATTATTCTCATAAAAATGTAGGTAGGTACTTATTAAATACTGTAGATTTTGATATGTAGTATTAAGTAGGTATAATACGTATTACGAGAGCAAAATATAATAAAAGATCTGAACCATAATGCTCAAATTGAAATTAGGAATAATGTAAGTGAAAAAAGCGATTTATTAAAAAATCATACTAGGAACTATTCAAATATCATTCAGTAATTACGTTTTACTGAGTAGGTACCTAATACCTATAATATATATATTATATACGTTCAAAACATGAATAAATTGACATCGACTAGATGAATAGTCGGTGTCTTTTTCACATATTAATATATATTATATACCTATTACTGTTAACATAATTATTTTGGTATTTTTTTTTGTTTTAATTATATTTAGTTGACGTTTTTGAATAAGTGTATTTAAAAGTATTGCTTTGAATTCAAAATAATTATAATATGTACCTATGAGGCTATATAAATGAAGCGAAGATATAAATATCTGACAATGACAATATTATGAAAACGATTATACGAATATCAAAAGTGCAGACGAAATATTATATGCTTCGTTTATGATAATGGATTTTGGAGAAATACGACTGACAGCGTATATTGATTAAATTGAAACAATCACTGTCTTTAAAGTACCATTATTTTACGGAGTTTAGTTATACCAAATAATTATTATCGGATAATTGTCTTTTTTCACTATTTTGTTCTTTGCTTTATTCACCAAGGTAGCTACCCTTTAATAATTTATGTAAGATACTTATTTTAGTCGTAAGTTTTCATGACAAATTAAATCAGAATATATTATATTATAAACTATTATTATCTATTGAAATATTTTTTTCTGTTTATTGAAATCATATTGTATATTGAAAAATGTTATTATCAGTGTTATTATCCCTGATTTTATATTATATTAGGTATTTATATCGAGTTTTGAAGACAATTTTTGATTATAAATTATAATCATTTATTATATGATGTCCTAAATTAATTTTCGCACGTAAAAATATATAGATATGCACATTTCCATTTTTCCCCCTAAATGTTTAAACATATGTGTAATATTACAAAAATCTAGTTAAAACACGCATATACCTAACAAATACTTTATACTTCTGAAAACAAAATTATGAAATTCCATGTTGCAATGAAACTTCATAAATAAAATGAGACAACTGTGAGAAACTAGAGTTCGTAAAGATTATCCAATAGGAATAAACATTATAGTAATGAAATGAAAGTTATACTGAATGGACCCATTTTGACTTACAAAATTAATTATTATACAATTATAATAATATTACATATTATTTTTATAAAATAGTTTTTATTTCAAAACATATTTCAATCCAAACGTCAAAGTGACAGTATTTTTATAATACGATGGGTACACATCATAATATTATATAGATTACAGGATGTATAAGTCTTCTTATAATGTACGATGCATCTTATTCTTATATATCTAAATTGAATATTCTACAGGCTGAATTAGTTAAAAGCTCCAGTAATAATATAAGAAAAAAAAACTGCAAGGGAACTCACTTTTACTATAATGAACTAATTTTCACCAAAACCATTGCAGACCTATAACTTATAAAATTAATTAAAATATAAAACAATATATACATAACGTATAGAATGGCGTATGCTATTGAATAGATTCGTTGTATACAAATTAGTCCAAATATTTTAGGAATATCATTGTGTATATAAAAATATAATAAACATTATACATAAATACAATATGAAACCTAATTTTTTTTTTCCAAAAATAGGTAGGTATTGAGAATTTTCAATTCTTACCTCTTAAAAGTACCAACTATAGATTCAATTTACTATTAGAAACCACTTTCAATTTTGAAAATCAAATATTGTTTTCTACTACTTTTCATATACACAGAAATAAAACAATAAAAAAATAAATAAAAATCACATATAATTGTGAAATCAATATATTCATCGCTCTGCTCAGAATTTAGGACACGTATAATTGTATATCCAATGCATTCATCGATGCGATCAGTCTAAAATGTTTGTACGTTTTGTAACAATTTTTATCACTTATTATTTTTAACACCTTTTTGAATCCTAAAAAAATTTTTGTCAAATATTTTATCTCTGGTTAATCGATACAACTAGGAAATAATATTAAAGACTGTTTGGTTGGAAATATTTGAGTAGGTAGTAAATTCGTAGTTCTTCAAGTCGAAGTAAACCAACTAAAACTACAGTTTTACAATGTGAATATGGAATATCGAAGGGGAGTCATTCGAGTTTCGCGTTCAAACTTCTTCGAGTATGCACTGCGCTCGTATTGTATAATATCTACTTACAATTTTATAAACTATATATATTTATATTTTAACAGTTTTATTCCACTAAGTTCTAGAACAGCCAGTTGTTTTGCATATTTTTATTTCTGCCTCTAAAATTGCTATTTTATGGAAAAATGAGAAGAGAAAACTTAATTGGCTTAGTTGCAGGATACAATTGTGTTGTATTTGCCTGATTTTTTTTACAAAAGTTCAACAAAACTATGATTAATTATTCTATATAAATATATATATATATGGGTGTCAATATCGAATGTTTTAACAACAATCAGTATGACATAATAACTTAAATCCGGAACCTTTAAAAACTAGATTGAAATGTATTATACTATTTTTGGTGTATCACACGGTGTATTATTTTGTAAATATTTGATATACATAAATAAATTGCAGTAGGTACCTACGACTTATCTATACTAGCATGTTGAATTTTTTTTGAACAAAACATGTAATTAAAAATGTATTAAGTGCTTTTTAATAACTGCTTGGTATTAAGCTTGTTTCAGATTACGAGTGCACTAGTATTAATGATACTTTCTAGCTTCTAATTGTTTTTACAATTTAGTTATTGAATGTTCTCACCTAGAATATTCGTGCATTTCGTAATAAATTTTATACATCGTATTATATGGTTAAAATTAGTCAGCGTATTTTTAAAAATATTAATGAATTTGAATTTTATTTGATTATCTGAACGTCTTTTGAAATTTCTTCCAAGAATATTTTATTTTTCAAAGCTGATTTATATGAGACCATTCAAAAACAATTAAACTTAAAACAAATTTGAATTGTCTTTTATTTAACTAAGATTTCGTGTATTTAGATTTCATATGTCTAACTATTATAATTTATACTGTATTGTATTCAGATACTAAATAGTGAAAAATTCTCATGAAAAATGTATTGAATTATTTTAAATTAAAAGTATTAAATAAAACATATTTATGTTAATGTAGAACCGAATTATGGTAACAATACAAATTGTACGAATATTTTGCATCATGTTGACAATCTGTATGGGCGTATTGACTATTACCAATATTTACATATTAAATAGAAAGCGATTGTTATCGCGTTCGAAATATGTTTTAAACGGACAACTGAAGATCGTTTTAGCAGCCTTTTGAAGAATATTTAAATGTTGTCACTTCAAAATCAAATGCAAATTTAGGTACTTGAATTGTGTAATAAATGTACAGGACGTATTTTATTAGTATTAATGTATTACATCGAAGAAGTTTTTATACCTTAAACGGATTAAACAGTGTATCCTTAAACGCTTATTTTTAAATCGTTTAATATTTGCGTCTTTATTGATATGTACTTAATTTAAATGAAATTGCAGTTCATAAAAGTTGCTTAAGTCTATAAAATATAGTAACAAATATCTTTTTTTATTCTATGAAAAAAAAATGTACTTACTTAATACACATTTAAAGTAAGTATACATATTAAAAAGTTTTAAACAAACAGACATTTTTTCAGTTTAGGTAATACGTAAAAAATTGTTATGATGAATAGCAATCAATTACAATTATTAAGTTTTCGTTTTTATCAAATCTACCCAATACAAGTGGAAACAGAATAGTTTTCTAACTTTATCTAAACCGCTTAAAGTTGAGATCTTTTAATTAACTTAACGTACACTTGGAAACATAAGTATTTAGGGACTAAAATATAGAGAGCCCAGGTCTCTCATTGTTTAGCAAACAACCAAACACAGTTAATTCAATACAGTTTTATAAACAAAATTGAATCATTTCGGCTTTATTTAGACACACAATAACTTAATGGATGTAATTCTCTATCGTATTAACTTATACATTGTTAGACTCTAAAGACAGATCAGTTGTATAATAAATCTATGTTTTTTAAATTATGAGCGGAGTGATGATTATATTGATTTCTAAATAAAGTATGTTTTTTTGTGACAAAATACAAGATATTATACAGAAGAAAAAATAAATCAATCTTCAACTTTGAGAATGGTTTTTGAAAAGAAATTGAATTTAATTGGTTGGTGTTAATATTTTTTATTAATTATGAATCATAACTTATGATCATACCCAAATTCTGCAATAATTTGCAATAAGGAAATTTGTTCATACTCAAGTAATACTATTGATTACTAATGTAATAATGTGTTCATTACCTTTGATAATTTAACATTAAATAAATTAATATCTACAGTAGTTTCGATATTTAATGCATAATTTGCACTGATTAAAAATGATATATATCATTAATTATAATGTATTAAAATAACTATAAATGGAATTTTGGGTAGGCCGTGGGCAGAAACCATTGGCTTTATGTATAGGGGGGGATTTAGGGCTACCCCTATGGTATTGATAAGATTGTAATCATTTTACCATGATTCTTATATTAAAAAAAAAGGTGGGTAAGTGGATGTCGCTCTGCTGTACAGTAGGTTACAAGTGGGTCACTGTATAATGGATAGTATTAAATTTGAATTCAATGATATAATATCACTGTATAAGAAAAACGATTCTGAGCGGAGACAGTTTGTCAGTCTGGATATTAGACATACCTATTATAGGTATACTTATCTATAGTATAAATTCCAAATTAATCATATCACAATATCCATTAGGTACTTATAACGCGTTATACAATATGTAATTTTGTCTAAATTTGAACTTAAAATTACTATAAAAATAAACTGTGCTTATGTATTTCTTAGAATTTTTGATAACAGAATTAAATATTTACGTGGAATCTTGTTTTAAATTTTCAATCCTTAGATATAAAAGTTGAACATTTTATACATTTTTAACTACAAAATAATTATTCAAATTAAAATTTGATACATTTTGTAAAAATTTCAACTTCAAATGCTTATAAAAAATAATTTTGCCTATGTATTTTTAATATTTTTCAACTGCTATTGTAACAATGTATCAGGAGCCTTGTATTAATTTTTTACACTTTTTGGCCCAACAGATAAAACTTTATTGATATTTATAGAAAAAAAAACTAAAAAAAATTAAAACTTACAATGTCCGTAAACAGCTCAAAAAGAGTCAAATTATTTTCAAAATTTTATCGTATATAGAAAATTCTAATATAAACATTCAGTGAAATTTTCAAGTTTCTACAGTCTCTTGTTTTTTAATTACAACAAAATAAGAAAATCGTTACGTAAGAATCGAGTGAATATCAAATGTTGTAAAAATATGAATTTCAAACGCCCATAAAAATTTAATTTGAGTTTCTTATAGACATTTTTTTTTTTTTTGGTAAAGGTAGATTATCCTATAAGGAATCTTGTATTACATTTTAAAATCTTAGATTTAAAAAGAAAAATTTTTACGAATTATTAACTCAAAATAATTTGCTAATTTTCGTGATTTTTACATATTGTGTCAATTTTTGAACTTTAAATGCTAATAAAAAAAAACTGTGACTAAGGATTTTTAATATTTTTTAAATCTCATTGTAACAATATAGTAGGAGCCTTGTATTACATTTTCAAGTATTTTTACTCAACAAATAAAGTTTTATTGACATTCATAGAAAAAAAACTAATACAATTGGAAACTGTAAATGTCTCTAAACAGTTCAAGACAAATAAAAATATTTTGAAAATGTTATCGTGTATAGAAAATGGAAATATAAACAACCATTGAAAATTTCATGTATCTACGGTCATTTTTTTTAAAGTTACACCAAAAACTAAATTCAATTTTGTGAAAAATCGATTTTGTGTAAAAATTCCCGTTTTTCCTTAATTTTTCTTTTGTTTTTCACGGTGCTTTTGAAAATTACTGGGAATTTTAAATTTTGACCTCCCCAATGCACCAACGATATTCACTTTCCAATCGAACAAGATACTGAAGTTGATAATCGAAGCATTATTTCGACTACTTATCGTGTACACAGACACAAAAATAAAAAGTAAAAAAATTAAAAAATTAAAAAAACAACACACATCATTGTAAAATCAATACATTCATCGTTCCACTCAGAATCTAAAATACATACAAAATTGTGAGCCCTCATAACATTTTTAAGCCTGATGCATACCCGGGGTAATACTACTGAGTGCTTTCCTAAATTGTATTTCGTTATTTATTTATATAATCGAAGGAACTTACCAATTATAATTTTTTTTAATATAGGTTAGGTACCTACCTATTATTTTTAAAAATAAAAAATAAAAAAAATTAGATGACTATAAATGAAGAAGGTATCTTAAAACTATAAAACTATAAGAAAATATGAATGTGTGATTGTGTGAATATACTTTTAACTACTTTTAGAATTATTTTGATCATGGTAGGAATTAACCTATGAGTTATGACCCATGTGCCATTGAGTGATAAGAGCAAGTTTCTAAGTTTCCAAAAAAATATTTTATAAACTCAAATTTTGCTTATATGTATACATACACTTTGTGAGTAAATAACAATAACAAGTCATTAAATTAGATTACACTCAGCTGCAGAAAGGTTTGCCATCCTTGACTTGTGGTGTTTTTGATAAATAAATACTGTTATAAGATTAAAGCTATAATTAAAAATGTATATTGTATAGTTGTTTAACTTATTTATTATAATACAACCTATATAACATATTGTGGTCTACAGTCTCAATTACTTGTTTTTCTAACAATGAAATAATGCAAATTTCCAAATCCACCCATGAAGTATTGCACAGAGATTCTTTTCTTTTAAGTTTTTAAAAGTGGTAAAAAGAGCGCCTGTAGGACTAAAAGCCCGCATTTCTTTTTTTACAGTAGTATAATACATACATACGTATAATATACTATATAAATAATATCAACTGTTTACAATTTCATTATTAATTATTACAATCATAATCCAATACTTAGTTAAACACCCCCTATCACCCCCGTAGTTAGGCCACTATTGTATACAACTATTTATAATTTTCACTTTTTCTCAAACAAAATTTAATAAAAATTAATAATAATAAATAATTAACATAGTAATAACTGTGTACATTTATGAAATATTTGTTGAATCATACTTACGTGTTAAATGTCCTGACTTTACATTTAAGTCGAAATCTTTTACAGCATATAAAGAAATTTATGAATTATGAAATAGTAATGACTAAATTCTTAATGTGCCTACTATTATCCAAAATTTAGTTGTATTTAAATAATTTAAATGGTTGTAGTTAATATTGTAAATAGAACTTAAATTTGTTTTGTAAGATTTATATAATGCTTGATTTTGATGTTAACAGCATAACACGTCACCTGCAGGTAATGCTAGAGAGTAGGGAGTATACTAGAGAATACTGTTAAATATTAGTTTAAAAAACCATTTTCAATAATACCTTTTGGTTTAGAACTTGTGAACTACCAACATCATTTACATAAAAGGTACACTTTTATTTTGATTGACGCAGTTGAACTTCTTAAAGGAATCGTTTAAAACACATACCTAGCTATAGCCGGTTAGGTATCAAATATCAATATTTATAAAGTAGATTTTAAAAAGTTAATCACAAAAAAAGAAACAACAGAACGTCGAACTAATTTTAGAAATTAATTTGATTAATAAATTGTAATTACATATTTAAAATAGAAGTTGGCGTTTGTGACGAGTTATATTATAATTTTATAATTAACAAAATATTAAAATACTTTAAGGTATGGTAAATGTAAAATAATTATAGTGCGTTTCAAATTTTCACAACAAATTCCACTTTATCCTAACGCGCCGGGTGGCAGATTTTGTTAATGTTTTAGTAAAGTTGGTGTTGATATCGTATATAGGGTGAGAAACTCAAAAATAAAATACGCTTCTTATCGTACATCTGTAGGTACAAATTTGTTATACTGAACATTTAAAAATATTGATAAGAACAAAAGTTATTTCATCTATTAGGTCTTGTTACATTCTGTATAAAATATTTATTTTTATATAGATTTCGATGAAAAATTGTTCACTGTAAAAAAGCATGACAATTTAATACTCATAAGTTAATATTATAATATCAACCTAAAAATATTAAAGATACAAAGACACAATTTTTTTTGTAAACATTTGAAATGCAAATTTTGAAAAATTTTGTTAAAATTAAGAAATGGTGAGAATTAATTCGTTGTAAAAAATCTTTAAAATGTTCAATTTTCATATGTTAGACTTGATTATTTAACTCATAAATAGTTCACACTAAAAACAAAAAAATTAAAAATATATAGGTGAGCACTTTTTTGTATTGAAATTTGAAACTTTTAACGGTTATTATTATATTTTATACCTACACACAATGAGATTTGAAAATGCAATGATTTATGAAAAATTTAATTCAACCTACCGTATGACTATAAGTAAAATAATGTACATAGCAATATACATATATCATAAAATATATTTAGTAATATATAGGTTGACAGACCACAAACCGCTTTCGTTCAGTAGTTTTTCATATGGAATATTGCAATAATTTATCATTGAATTCAAATTTAACACAGCGGCTTACTGAATGCGAGGTACCTACACTCGACGCCTACAGCTACTGTACAGCAGAGTGATTACTTACTTCCTCATTCGTTTGTCTTGTGTCCAATAACAATATAATGTCCTATATAAATAAATCCACCTGCAAGGCATCTGCAGGTTATATTATTTATAAATCAAAATCAATATTTTGTAATTTGTAGATAGCTAAATATTGTTAATTAGTTTTGACATGCAGGCCAATTTAACAGTTGTACGTTATTCATTTTTGTGATAAAACGAGAATCCACATTCGCTTGTACATAACAATTTGAGTATTTAAGTTCAAATTTAAGTCTTGCTAATTATGCAGCTATCACCTATCTGGTAGGTACCTAATAATCAACTATAACCAAAAATACTAAACGAGTGTTAAAAAAACGGTGAGATTGTTATATTAAATTGTAAATTATAATACCTAATATTATATATTATATCTATCTTCACTAAGGAAAGTTTTTAATGTATACACCACTGTCATCACTGCCCTACACCCTGCATGTGGACGAAGCGAGACGAGTACCTACGCGGGCGTTATAACTTTACATTTTCAGGTTTGACTTACGTTATTTTTATTAAAAATGTCATGTTCTCGTTTTGTTATACATAACTAAAGTTTTATACAACTATTATCTATTGTTACAACCACAAAATAATAATTGCCGGTCGTAATTCTGTCACCCGGACGTTCGGATGAAAGTACTTTCAAACAGAAAATACATAGTTACTCCATATTATGCTAAAATAATTGTAACTGTGAATGTTAATTTGACTAAAATTGCTACTTGTGTACTTTTTATCCGTGGTCTGAAAAGGAATATTGCGTTTTCCCCTATTCAGCTTCCTGAATAATGTCCGTTTAATAGTATTCGATTGATCAGTATAAGTTTATGTCCTTTCAAAATTCAAATTTATACTCATCCATCATACTTCTTCAGAAATGCCAATGTTAATGTAAAATACTGTTGTTACGATTTGTCATAATGTAATGGTTTCAAATACATTATGAACGAATATAATGATCTATAGGTATTTAGCAGTTTTTTTTGTACCCAATCATGTATTCCGGTTTGTTTCATACCAATATTTTAGTGTAAAGGTATGTATAGTACAGAACACCTACCTACTTAATTGTATACAATAATAATACCAATATAAAATATTTTAAAAAAACCGCTGAAGCCACTCTGCTTTATTGTAGATTTAAAGAGTAACTACCTACCTCGGCATTGAATAGGTCGACTCGTCACTGCAATGTATTAAATAATAATGAATAAATAATAAACCATCACATATGAAAAATAATTCAGAGTGGAAATGGTTTGTCAATTTCTATAATTTCTAAGGATATTTTGATTTATTTATATTATTATTAGTAATTTAACTATTTTCTATTAGCAATACGTGTGTTGAGCTATTTTTGTCAAAAGCATCGAATAGGTAGATATTATATAATAATATAATAATATAATAATATAACATTATATAATAATAATTATTATAATATTATACCATCATAATAATATACTACTGTTATAATATTATTATATCATATACCTATTATAATGTCGCTAACTTATAATTTATACGTAAATACCGTACCAAGGCTTGATGTGAAAAGGTCAAGAAGGTGATTATCAAATATCTTAAAGTTAGTCAACATATTTTGGAAATTTAATCAGTGAGTATAGAGAATAATAATTCAAGTAATGGTGAAAAGTTTCAAGTCCCTAAGAGGCTAAGAATAATGTATTTTAAATTACAACAAAGTAACTAAAATCTTTAGAGAAATAGTTTTTATTTTTCGTTTAAATAGGTATCAAAAATAGGTCTTCAAAACAGACCTTCAAATGCATATAATACAAATTCTTACTTAAAGTATATCAACTAAATCAAAACATTTGTTAGCAGGAATTATCCTCTAAGTGGTTATAAGCAAAAACATTTTTTTTTTTTTTATATACATATTGTTTTATAGCTAATATATTTCTCCCTCAACTGTAAACACAGTGTTCTGTGTATTATAAAATTTGTGCAAATTGTATACGACATTGCCAATATTTATTTGCATAACATAGGAATATTAGCAAAAATAAAATAATATAATTGTATTGGCCAGAGAAACAGCTTATACATTTTAAAATAATAATCATTTGGCAGTACTCACTACTGATGTACCTAAGTATTTCGTATAGGTAAACTGGATAGTCAAATATTTTTTTTTTAAATTAAAATATAAATATCTTACAGGTTAAATTTTAGAAAGTGGAACTTGAAAATGTATAAATAATTAAAATTTAAAAAAGTATATTATACGTTTTGAGAATATATAATGCTTATTATATAAAACTCTTAATGTCACTATTTTTGTTTTTCAATTTTTAAGACTATAAAACTAAAAACTGTAACTTTAAATTTAATTAGGTAGGTGCTTTATATATTTTATATCATTATTTTTGATGAAAACAAATAATAATTATGCGAGTATTATTCAACTTTACACAAGTATCTATTTGTATATCTTTCTCAAATCAATATGCTAACCTCCTTGCAATTATTTTCAATTTCCGTACGAAAGGTACTATAATGTATTATCATTTAGAGAGAGAAATACATTTAATTATTAACTATCTACTATTAAATTTGTGATTACATATTTTATAATTATGTAGGTATCTGGTACCTATACTATAAACACATCATTTTCTTTTATTATCGAGTTAAATTTTTAATTATAGACTAAAACTATAAAAGCCAAAAGGTAATCAGAGAAGAAATTGGAAAAAATTATGATCAGTTAAAAAAATATTATAATGAATATAATTTTTTATTTTTAAGAGCTTTCTGCTAATAATCAATTATACCCTGACACTTCTATCTAAATGTAATAAAGAATATTTTCATACTAGTTATTATTTTAAATACTACGAATAAGGCAACATTATAATAAGGCGTTTGGGTAACGAGGACCCCACTTAATTATTTTACTGAATTTTAATATTATATCGTAGTAATTTGTTTTTGTACCATTATGTTATTTTGTATTTTATATGTAGTTTATTTTATATTGTAATCTCTATTGTAATTATCATATTTTCTATGTCCTATTGTTAATTATTATTTATTATATCGTGCGAGAGTTATTGTATTATTGGCCTCCACCCGTTATATACATATCAAATAAATAAATAAGTCAAATATATTTTTAAAATTACATATTCACGATTTTTACTTGTAGGTTTACAGATTAATCAAGTGATACGTTTTGAAATCAGATAATACATTTGAATTCTTCACTTTCCTAATTTGCTTAGTATTTCACGACTTAAGAAAAAAAATAAAAATCACAAGTAAACTTAATTTCTGAAGAATTCATTTCTGAAGTCTTCTCTTTGAAGTACTACATTTCAAAAGAAAAAATTTTAAGAAAAAATACATGCCTAAGAATTTAAATAAAATCTTTATTAAATAATACGTTTTATTTTCTAAAATATTATTATTATTTTATTATTATATTATATACACAATCTGTACCAATAGGCACAAAAAGAGTATTAGGTATATAAAAAAGAAAACATGAATAATTTGACTGAAGAAGCCATCTAACCCGTTGATGACATTTTCGTCTTTTATTTATTTATTTTTTAATTAATTAATGTTTTTTTGTTAAGGATTGTTATCTAGCGGGTCTCTGCACCATTTGCGCTTAAGGCGACGAGGAGGGTTTCCTGGTATGGTTAATATAGCTAAGTTTTTAATAAGTGGATTTACATGAGTGTTAAGGAGTAGGTGGAACCGTTTATAGTAACTCTTGGCTTCTTTATGTAGGGTGTGATTAGATACATGCGGCGGGGAATTGGTAATATTTCTCAGTGTAATATTTTGGAACCTCTGTATTTTATTTTGATTGGAGATTTTTGCATTGCCCCATAACTGTCTCGGCCGTAGGTCCAAATTGGCTTTAGGAGAGATTTATAGAGGAGTAATTTAATATTTAATTTTGAGTGTTTGTCGTTGACGATCAGGTTTTTAGCATTCCGTAAACGGGAGTTTAATTGTAGTCTTTAATTTGTCTTTGATATGGTGATCCCAGGTAAGATGGCGGTCGAGAGTCAACCCAAGATATTTTATAGTAGGGAATGGAGGGATTTAAGTATCATAAAGGGTCACTACTGGACAAGATGCTAGTTCAACTGATTTAGTTTGATTTATTTTAAAATGTCATATTTTGTACCAGTCTTCCATTAAGGAAAGATGGGTTATCTGTATATATATGTTCTTTTAATAATATTTATATGGGTAAGTATTTAACTTTGAAGTTACTTGGATTAATAATCATTACACTTTTATATATATATTTTTTTAATATTAATTCTACATTCAAAAGTTGAAGAATTCTCATAAAGAATTTTAAAACTATATTATGAAATAAGTCTTAGCACATTCTGAGAATATCATTTTGGACTATTACAATGTTATTGTTCAAAAGTGGATGTAATGATAATTTGATATGCAACATTATGATTTGGATAAAGTATAAGACAAGTATATACTATATACTATAGTATATCTTTAAGAACGATATAAAACAATATAGACAATAAAATACAATTATATACGAATCTATTTAATTGTTTTTGAGCTTGACCACAAATTTTAAGAATAGGTCAGTCGATAAATTAATTTTGAACGTTTAAATATAAATAAAGGTTGGATCTTGATAAAGTATTTACATTTATGTGGGTACACAATGCATAGGGTTCATTGCAGTGTAAATACTACAAATAAACACTAAATAAATAATACGAAACGAAATAATTCAGGTCCAAACTTGCTGAAAGCAGTGGTGTTTGGGGGTGGGGGGGGGGAATGAAAGGATCTTCAACTCCCCAAGGGGAGTTGAGAATTTGGTTTTTTTTATGATTTATATTACCTATATATTAAGTAATAAAATAAATTGTCATAATATATTGACGTAGAATAAAATAATAAATGAAAATGACTGTTAAAAAAAAAACGATGAAATCGTTGGGCGTCAAGGGGAGCCCTTCGTATCAAGAGCTGCATTAAAACATTTTTATCGCTTCCCTCCAACCTGGTTGAGCTTCCAATGCACCACTGGCCGATAGGGTACTTACAAATTAGAGACTCGAATATAGTATTATAGGCGAGTGTCATATTCATCATTTTTACCAGCCCTCTTTCTTCTGGATACTCGACAAAGTAGTGAATAATGCCATATGCCTATATACACTTGTTATTACAATTTAATGTATACGAACAATATTATCACAACAATAACAATAGCAATGTATCAAATCGTATAGTTAAAGTACCTATACCTTATATTATTATATTATATTCAAAATATTCTTTGATCTTGCCAGTATCAATATATTGATTGATGATGGTTGTTTATTTTGTTTCAGTTAAATTAATTAATTCGTCCTATTAGTATCGTTTGACGAAACTGAGAATTTCAATTTTAAATACCTATTCTTCGCAAAACTCATTACGGACTTTATGATGAACAGAATGAATATATTACGCTGTAATGCTGTATGATCACTATGATCACTATTATAATAGACTGCAGGATGACAAACAAACATTATTGATACACAAAACGTATAATATTATTATTATAACTATTATTTATGGAGAGGTATAAACATAAAACCATATTTACAGGCGAGTATTATACGGATATAATATTAGCATTGTTTGCGCTCTCTTAGTACCTACCTATGTTTTTCTCTTTTATAATAAATATTGTAAATTATCAGTTGTACATTAATTTATTATTATGAAAACATTGTGCTTTTGTTGGCTATAGGGAATAAATTATAATGTAATTACAGTACTTGTTATAAAAATATAGTTCTGTTGTTACATTAAAGCGTTTCTTTCCGTTAGTAATACTAAGACTGATAATAATAATTATTTGAAATGTTGGATGAACTAGATTTTTTTTTTTAATTATTTAAGTTAAGTTTGTCGAATTAGATTCGATAAAGAGAAAACTAAGATACTCAGCCCTTTTTGAAGAAAAAATGACGTTAGCTAAAGGTTTTAATTATGTACAATAAAGCAATAGTATTAAAACTCAGAAAATAATTTAAATAATATTATATTTATGTTATTTAATATAACATAGTATAAGAATTGAAACCTACGGTAAAAAAAATATTATTTACAATCAATCAAGTCAAATGATGAAAAAAAACCCCTTGAATTAGTTAACTGTTAAATGACATGTTTCTTGTAAGGCATAAAAAAGACAATATCGTGAATTCTAGTATCAAGGAATGTTTTCTTAATAACATAAAAACTTATTTGTGCAACTTAAATATTACATAACAAGCACATGACCTAATATAGTTACTTATAAAGTTATATTAGGTATCTACATTATTATCTAGTATTCAGGTTTTTAAAAAGTCACATATAAACGAAAACAAAAACAAAAACCAACATTGTAAAATGTTAATATATCATAGTATACGTCATATAATTGTGAGCTGTAGACATTTGAAATATGAATCCTTATTATTATAGTCCTTAAAATATTAATAACAATACGAATGCATACCGAACCCAGCTCGAACACGGAAAAATAACGATTTTCGGCTACCCGGGCGACTCGCTATTTTGCTATGCATTATATTCTTATAATATTATTATAAGTACTCGAATAGTTAGTCAACGGCGGTCAAAAAATCTATTAATTTTTTTAAACACTTAAATTTATTAATTATTTGTACACGACTATTTGCCTTAGACGCGATCACAGCAGTTTGGGAATAATAATAACAATAATAATATTATGTATATTATACGTACACAGACGGCGCCGTGTGTACATTATAATAATAATAATAATATAATAATATGATAATGAACGACCGCAACAAACCCGTGCGGTCGCCGTGCACGTAATGGAGCGTACTGCGCGAAATACAAGGCGCTCAAACTGTGTACAAAATAATAATAATAATATATTATTATTGCGATAATATCATTTTAATCCTGTCGTGGAAACGGACACCACCGCGAATTTTATAGTCTGCTGAACAACAATAAAGCTCCGGTGGCGATTATTATTATGTACGCAAGCACGCCGGACAAACGATATAATAATAATAATAATAATAATAATAATAATTATATAAATGCGTTGTACGAGACCCGTCGCGGACGACGACACGCTGTCGTGTTATTATTACGACCATAGTATAATATATTTTTATAATAATAATGTAAAATTGTGTCGTTCAAAGTTTATCGGTTGGTTTTTTTTCTCCTATATTTACCAAACTCCACTCGCGACCCTTTACGTGATAATATAATTAACGTAATCATTTAACAACGTACACACACCGCGCGCGCTAGAAATCGATTTCCACCGTTCAGAACGATTTAAATCAATAACACACATAATATCTATTTTGTTAATACTGTTATCATCCGTGTAATATATTAATGCGAAAAATGAACTTTATTAATATATTGTTTACGATGCCGTTTTATTATGCGTGCGGTTGATAGGTTAAGCCCGAAACACCACGCATAATTATATTTACCACTCTTGTTTTTGAGCCGTTTGATATTGATATTATGTTATATTTAATAATGGATGAAAAAAAAAAAAATGATTCTCTTTCTAAACGCTCACGCTGGAGCTCGCGTTGTAATTACAATATGAATATAAATGCTGCAGCCAAGTGTTTTCGGTTTCAGTGTTCGTTAATAATTTACTTAATGCATGTTTTCTTAGTAATCGTGAGAAATTTAACAAGATATACAAATTAATTCATAAAAGATCATATGCCCTTTATAATATCAAAATATAATGTGTTTAAAAGTTTAAACATATAGTTAAGAGAATATAACTCATTGATATTATGAATTTTATATAATAAAATAAAGTATTAGTAGGTATGTTTGTATAACTTTTGAGTTGAAAACAATTTTAAAAATCTTATAAAAAGATTTATTTTAGCATTTTAATAAAAATATTTAGATATTGAAAAGAATCAAACGGCATCAATAGGTAGTACCTACCTATAAAAAAAAATCACAAATAGGTATACTATAGGAGGTATATTATTACCATTCCATCAGATTGATGAGTAGTGACTGTAGTTTCACTTGACAATGAATAGGATGGCGTTCTGCTGAGGGTTACTATTGTATTCTCAGAAACTTTTTCTGAGCCAATATTATTGTTTCTCAAATTTTTACGATTGTTTGATTAAAAAATATAATTAGATATAATAAAAAAATATTTGACTTGTTAATCTTATTCATAGAACTGCCAAGTAGATGAGAGTTGATTTAACCATAATTCTCTACTAATGTTTGGAATACCATAGAAAAAATTAGGGTAGGTACCTACTAACTCTTATTTTCATGCAATTCTCCAGTTAATTAAAACGAACAATATTACGTTTAGAAAATTTTATTTTTTAAATTGTCTATAAACTAAAATTATATTAATACAGCATTATTGTAATTCAAGCTCGTGAGAAATCAAACATATGTTAAACAAATTACAGTTTATAACACAGCTTAAAACGATGTATTAAAATCACCGATGTCAATTCAATATTATTATTTGTACCTAAATCGATTCCTAAAATATATGAGATAATCAACCATCAATTTCCTACTATTTCGCCCAAGATTGCGTATTCGAAAAGGAGCTCCTAATATAATATTCAGTTATATTATAAATTAATAACTTTATAGTTTAATATTGAAAATGTTAGCCACTATAGCTATTATACTGACTATATTATTTTACAAAAGATAATAGCCATAGGCGTTTTCAAACTTTGGTGGCTGAAGGGGCACAACAAATTTTTAAATTAGTGACCTATTTTTTTTTTTGAAACATGAAGAAACATTCATTTTTTATGTTACAAAATTCACAATGGTAGGAATATTTTTTAATTATGATCAAAAAGTACAACCATTGTCAAAACAATAAAAATACTTCTTTTCCATCCATTATACCAGGTAAACAACATACAAATTGTAAAACTGTTAACTAATCAGTAATAAATAATTTGAGTTTCTGACAAAATTTAAATAATTTTAACAAGTCGTAAAATATCTGAACACATTTTTGAAATGATAATCGGTAATATTGGATATTTTCAGCTGATAAAACAATATTATCACTGGTTACATAAAATTGTATTTAATCTGTGATATCACAGCGCAAGACGTGGCAAATGGGCACAACAGTACCATTGCATGTTATGTACTCGTAGTTATAAAGAATTGATGAACATAATATTATAATGATCATATAATCAGTATAAATCACTAATTAATAAATGCGAAACTAAAAAAATTACAATTAATCAAAATATATAGGTACTGCAGGGTACACACAACTTTTTTTTTATCCTGGCATGATTTTGTTGGAGGCACAGTCTGCCGGGGGGGGGGGGCAGTGCCCACCCAGCCCCTCCCGTAAACACGCCTATGAGAATAGCTATGTTGAAGTATTTCAATTTGCCTGTTTCATTTAAAGTAAACATTTTTACATCATTAGTTTAACCACACACTTAAAATAAAACATTTAAATAAAAAAACTTAAAAAGTAGGTAACAACTCTGCTGTACAGTAGGAGCCGAGTATATATCGTCATTGAGTATGGCATACGAAAAATAATCAATTGTAATTGGAGACGATCTAGCAGCCCATATTGTAAAAATATATTTCTATTAATTATTATTATTGTAGTAATTAATTTTATTATTTATAGCAATACGTTATAATAACTATAAATAGGCAATGGCATGCAATTAATCTAAATGTTTTGAAAATTTCGTTATGTACTTGTGAGTATAAAATACACTACCTCTAAGCTCTAAGAAACGTTTTAAGTTTCAATTACTCACGATTTTTTAAATTTCAACAAAATAACTAAAATCAATATTCTTCATTTAAATACCTAATTTTATCCTAATTTTAATTTAAAATATCAATAAAAAAAACTATTTTCGTATATTTTATAGATTTTTTCGTTCCATATAACCTATTTATGAGAAACCTTGAATTAAATTATCAAGCATTAGCAATTTAACAGTACTATAGATTTATAACTATAAAATAGCTTGCAAATTTTTGTGAATTTGACTAAGTTTGTCATAAATTTAACTTCAAATGCTTATAAAAAAAATTGAGCTTATGTATCTTTAATATATTTAAATGGATATATCTACGTGTAAGTCTAACGTCTATCTAAAGTTTAGATTCTAAACAGTATCAAGTCGAAAACTGGTTTTGCGTAAAAATTCTCGTTATCCTATTTTGTTTGGATGTATTGATTGTTTAGAAAAACACTGGGAGTTTTCAATTTGAATTGCTCAAAATTAAAAATAAACTGGTCTAGAGACCTCTTAATATAGAAAAAAAAAATTTTCTGAGGTTCTGATAATGAATGGCCTCCTCTTCACATGATTCATGTTTGTATATACTTGTCTATGTAATCCTTATTACTTCTTGTTTTTATTTTGCAAACAGATTGAATACATTTAAATAATAATAAAATGCCAACAAGATCCAAATTTCTATCAGAATTCATCATGCAAGTTGATGATCGAAAAATGTTTCTACTATATATTATATTATGTGTATACAGACAAAAAACAAAGCATACACAATTGTAAAATCAATACATCAATACATTTATCGCTGCATTCCGTTACTTTGTCACAAAATAAATAATAATATAAATGTATAATGAAATACAAATACATAATACTATATAGTGTTAAGATGATTCAATATGTTACATTAGGTACAGTTTTTATTGTTGTTGGTGGACACTCTTACATAAGACCATTGGCACACATCGTCATCGACAGTTGTGAGCGTTATTACTTATTAAATATTAGGTACTTAAAGTACAAAAAAATATAACATTATATAGGCGTTTTCAATAAATATTGTTATACTCGTATATACTCGTACATTCCATTGATAAGTTAACGCGATATATGTTTTTATACAAAAATGATTATGCAACTATAGAATTTTTTAATTAATTAAAAATTACTATGAAAATATGTACGTAAGTACTTATCAAGAACAGAGGACCATATGGAAATGCATGGTGTATTAATAAATTATTATCGTTACAAAAATAATAAAAATGTTTCAAAAACACAGTATTAACATGATAGTAATAAAATTAGTATTTTACGTTTCACAGAAATAGGATATCGACATTTTATTGAAACAAAATAGCAGTCAAAATCAAAAAATATCGAATAAAATACCGTGTTGAATATTATAATTTTTCTGGCGGGTAAAAAAAAAATACATTATTGATATATATTATATTTCACTATATAGCAATAATAATAATAATAATAATAATAATAATAATAATAATAAAAGCTCACTACAACAATATATTTTACGTATTATAATCACATATCATATTATGTTGTGAATATTATACGTATAATATTGATGTATTCTATGCGTTTATTATGTTATATAATTAAACCCTATATAACGACTATAATATTATTATGGTTCACGGTTTGGCTCCGACATATTTTGAATCCTCAAGTGGTTGTTGTTCTGGTGGTATTTCTATAGTCGTGTCCGGGGGCAGTCTCATGTTTGACAACGCAGAGGTAGTCGTTCCGTTGCTGACGCAAGAAGACGATCTAACGTTGTTTGCTGGTATCCATGGCATAAGTTCTTTTGGGTCCAGCTGATGATCACTGTGTATTAAATTCAATTTGATTACTACACAAATTATTATTTAGGTAATTAGGTTTGGTTTTCAATAGATATTCTGCTCGAAACCAGAAGTTTCATCACATACGCCGTAGCTTTATTACATAACATTGTATAATTTATCATTTTATAGGATAGGTTAACTTTTCGATTTTTTTTATTTAAAGTTCATACTACTATTAAGTATATAGGTACAATGAGTAAATTTGGTAAAAAAAATATATAAGGTTCACTTGCTTGGAGAAAATATTATCCATCGATATCATTAGGTAGGTAGCCTTGTAAATATTTTTTGCATAAATTGAACTTTTTTAAAAACGACATTTTTGAAAATAATATTATTTTTAAGTTTTTGAAACATAGCAAACATTTTATTCCAAAGAAGCAGAATATTTGTCTAAAAATGTTCATATATAAACTTCAAATTTTGAATTTTGAACGTATTTATCAAATATATTTAAAATAAAAATGATCGAAGCAAGTACCTAATATATTGAAATTTTTCTGTACACCTCTATGTCACTCTACACCCTTATTAAAATATTAAATATCTACTTAGGTACCTACTTACAAGTTATGACTTATAACTATAACTACTAATCGTTTAAAATTTGATTTTATTTATATTTGAATTTTCATGAAAATATTCTTCTTTAGAATATGAAAATAAAAATATAGGTACGTAATTCAAAAAGTAAAAAAAAACCATTAATATAGATCTTAATAGCTTATACATATCGTTTTTTTTTTTTTTAAGTCAGTATTTGAATAAATCTTGGTCCTTAGTGGATCAGTAGATCTATCAGATCAACTTACTCTAAATTTAGATTATTGTACACTATCATACCTACATGTTAGTTTACGGTTTTGTTGTTTAATAGTATTACGTTGGTAATTTGGTATCATAGCACAAAAATTGTGGCACAAGGAGTGAAATTTTGGTAAATATAAAAACAACTTTTCAACCATAAAATATATAACCATATGTGACTACCGCTATAATATATTATTCTAATTAAATATTATTTTTTTCATATGTTTAAAACTTTTTACTGTAGAATCTTTATGCATTTAGAATTATTACTGGAACATTGTTTTAATTAAAATAACATCTCCCTTCTACTCGTAGGTAATATGATTTGTTGCCTCTTGTTATGTTAAAGGTAATTCGTTGACTAGTAAAGATTAATAGCAATGAAAATGGTACTTATATATTACTATGATGTAGTATAAGGTTTTAAATTTAAATAAGTACTAAAAAAAAATATTCTTATAGTTTTCAGTTAATGCTAGAAATATTGTTATGGTATTACAAATAATATATATTTAATTAAGCTGTCTAGTGTAAGACTAGTAAGGTATCTACATGTGATTATATCGACAATACATAAAAATCTTGTTATTATATAGCTATAAAAAAGGTATATGACAGATATTTATTTAGTTAAATAATGTATTAATGTCCGTACCATATTATATTGTTTTGTTTTACCGACAACCAGGACCGGCCATATTTTTTTCTCGAAGCAAGGAATTTCCGCTTTGTCTGCCATCTAGTAATGTGGTATTTCAATGTGTTTTGAACTTCATTGTTAAAAAAACAATACAGTAACGAGACGGTGAACCCCTAACAGATAAATTGATAATACACAATAATAAATAAGTTGTACAGTGATATTCAAATATGATTATTATAATTGTGTAAGTATAGTAACAGATTCAAACATGATGTTTGTATTAGGGTAAAATGCGATCACGTACGGTATAAGCGGGCATTCAATTGAATTCTTGAAGGGGCTATCATTATACAAAGTAAAGTGGCTATTACCTACTATTTACATGGATATGCACACAATTTGAGGTGTTATTGAAGTTTCTGGGTCATTAACCTCTAGAAGCCAATGTCCGTAGTTATTAAAGAATGGACAGGTCATGGCTATATTAATAAAGTTGAAGAAAATGTTCTTGAATGGGGAAGAGAGAAACACTGATTTGTATCATTGGCACTCAGAATTCTGGTAGAGATCTTATCATAAATTATATGTACCTAATAATCGTATAATATTATAGAAATATTAACAAATAAATTGTTATTAATATGTCTATGTATAATATACAGTGTTAAGACCTCTATGACCTCAAAATATTTTCATGTTCGTTCCCGTATGATAAGCACAAGTGGCCCATTCATTATTTAATATCTATGACGGTGAATGTGCTTACCTATGGGTGAAACTTATTGCATAACACATATCCGTACGTTAAGTTAATTATATTTTAGTTCAATGTGCCCAAATTTTGAAGGGATTACTTTGATATTCGACCTATAGAGTATTGGCATCCATCCTTCCCCCCCCCCCCAAAAAAAAAATCATTCTCATCTGACTCTTGATCAAAATATCTTTTATTATTACTATTTAGACATATCATTGCATACAAAAATCCGAAAATATTGTGTCCGAATCACATTTTAGCCGAAAAACCCCTTGCCATATTATGCGTGATAATATAAAGTAGGTAAGCGCAAAATACTATGAGTAAAAAAAAGTCCAGGGGACTCGTGTCTTCATTTTCCATCCCTCTCCCGTGCGTTTTCTTGTCCAATATTGTATTATATAAAATATATTATACGTAGGTATTGCAGATGTATGATTATAATTTATAATAGTAGTGACTTGTGCTTACTTGCGTACTGATAATTACAACTTTGCTGAATTTGTAAATATTAACCAGTAGTCCCGTGGAACTCGGATTGATCATATCCAAACAAAAAGTAATGCCCAGTAGTGGTATCAACACTAAAAGAGCTTTGGTGGCTTTTTTGTAGTTGTGCGTTTCTGCGGATTTGGTAGACCTTATCTTTGTTATCAGCACCTTACGAAAATAGGTGATAAAAATGAACGTCATAATAATTAATATTTGACTATTGCATATAGACTATACTATTATAACTTATAAGTATAAGGTCTATATACTACTCTATAGACTAAAACTGTTGTTTTCAGCGAAATTACTTACCCGCATAATTTTTACAAGGAATATGGAGTTGATCAGCAAAACGATAACTATCGGTGACTGGTATATCCAATCGTCTACGTATGAGGCCATTAAGGGACAGTATCTTTCGTATGTGATCTGGTTGTACAAATCTAACTAGATAAAAAATTAGCATAAATTATTATTTTTATTATTATTATCTGTTCTACGTGCGAGGAATCCAATGATTACTTACGTCGTTTTTAGTCGGCACCAAAAGTCTTGTGACGCACCAAGTGGGAATAATGATTAACGGTATTCCTAAAATGTAAATTCATTAATATTAGGTATATATTAAGATATCAAGACTATACACAGTGATAAATGTCTATCGACAGTATCATCTTCTGAAGCTGCGTAGCTGATTGAGGATTTAGCTCAATAATTATTAATTTCAAATTCGACATACTTATTAGTTATTATTAGGTATTCATTATTAAAACGGACAAATTTCAATGTATTTATGTATATATATATGCATGTATGTATGTATGTATGTATGTATGTATGTATGTATGTAATGTAAAAAGGTAGGTACCACTGTACCGTACTGTAGGTGTTGTGTGGCCGTGTGGGTCACTATAATAGATGTGTTAAATAATTTGTATCAATTATATAAAATCATTGTATATAAAAAACGATTCTTACCAAAAATGGTCTGTCCATCCTATATTATTATAATATTTTTAAATTACAAAAAAAAATCATTATTCTCCTTTTAAATATCTAATTGCGTTCAAATTTTAAGTTAAAATATGTAGCCACCCCCCAGCAAAAAATAATAACCCTCTAGTTACCTCTATTGCTACGATATATATTTTAGTAGCTTAACTCAATTCTCACTATAGTGTCTGCGTACAGTCATGGCTTAAATATACAAAGTTATTCCAATGGTACCCCAATTATATCATTTTATCACGGTAAAGAATTAAAATGGCAGCGTAAGGTGACGTCCTATACTGGCTATACTATTATATTATATAACAGGGGTGGCCAGCGAGAAGAAACTCGCTAGCCACCAAATATATTAATAAAAATTGAAGAGCCAAGATGTAAAAAAAAAAAAAGTTCATATTATTATAAAGGTATTATATGACCTTTTTTTTTTACATCTTGGCTCTTACATTAATTTACGTCTAATATTACGTTAAAATGCGAGCCGCAAAAGTCTATGACGCGAACCGTGGTTTGGCCACCCCTGTTATATAACTATGATATCATATCATTGATATGGACCGTACCCTTACGCTGCCATTTTATTTTTGTTTGATAACATGCGTACAGTAATGCGTTGCGTGTCATAAGCCACCGTAATTCAGGTAGCGATAAATCGACTGCAGAGAGTAAATTTCTACGCAAGCAGATGTCATGCACCGACAACGGTCCGCGCTTCGGGACCCATTAATGAGTGTTCAAACAATATTACAATATATCAGGAGAAGCCAAACGGTTGTTCGTTGATGATTTAAAAGTTGAATATCCCTTTTGAATACCCCTTTCAAAAATGTATTATTATAAATTTAGTTTACGAGTCACAATTATATTAGGTAAGTACCTACCAACGTATAAATATTTTTATGTAAGTCGATTCCGAATGGAAAAATATATTCTCTGTAAGTATTTCGATCTATATTAAAAAAAAATTGACCACTCCTAACTTATTTACAACAAGGTAAATAAATATCTTCGGAAACCCGGAAGTAGACACGCACGGACATTTGCAAAAGGTTTTCGCGTTTTATCATTTTTTTTTTTTTTTTAAACATTTTATTTGCATCGTATATTACATCCTCTGTAGGTTATTATATTAAAAGGTGAAATAACCGATCGAGTACGCTATCGCTATTTCGCTGAATATAACATTACGCATGTTACTCTGTTAAGACAGTGTCCTATACACCGTCATGGGCACTGTTAGCGAATGTTTTGTCGACGGAAATTTTATTCTATTTTTTATAAGTATAGGACCATATACGAGTTAACGAAATCATCGCAAATAGATGTATTGTGAAATCTGATAAGGACAATAACATTATATTATATTATGTATAAATGTATAATACATCGACGAAAATAGCGAGTCAGTACGTGTTGTTATTACAGCTTGAAAATTTGATGGCTCAAGTATGATAACCATTTAATATTGCATATGGGCACTGGAAACGGAGAAAAATTTATAAACCAAAGTATTATACAATATAGAACGACAAATATTATTTATTACATATTAGTTACATGGACGCGTTTAACTTTACAATACGTTTTTATCATATCATATTATAATAATATATGCATGTTCGTGATCTGTATTATAAAAAAGAAAAATGTTTGAGTATTGTGTGTGTTAGCGATTCAAAGTCAATAGTCAATCGCACTATTATAGTTTTGAAATTTGGTATATAGGTCATTAAATACCCGCGAGGGTGTGCACATTGAAGCCAATTTTAAAATTTAGCATTTTGAAGAGAGTAATTTGATGGCTCACAAAAAAACGAATATTTGTTTAATTGTATAGTATAATGGTTGCCATTGGTTAAACAAAATAAAATAGATATTATGAATATTTATGATTGTATATAATTATAGATCTGTATTTTATATTTGGTCAAAACCGTCCAAATTACTTGGTTAAAAACATGTGTAGTTTATATTTAATATTTTAACGGAGTTATGACAGGATAAATCCACTGGTATTATTGTATTATTTAATTTGTCACGGGCAACGCCATCCTGCAGGATCAGCTAGCATTTTATAAAAATAAATTGCACCAAATTGTTTCTATAAGATATTAATATTTAATTAAACACTTAAAAATATCCTGCGAGCTACAATAACACGATGACTCACCCAAACCACTACAAGTGATTTTTATATAAAAAACAATATTGTTATTTATTGTTATTAATTTACCATCGTGTCTTACTCTTACAAGTCACAGGTGTATAACAATAAATTAATTATACTTATACAAGTTGTTTTACATTTTATGATTGGATCACTAATTAAATTTTGGTTTTACAATATAAAAAGTATCTAATAAAATATGCAAGCTTTATACGAACCAACAAATATTTATTTTACTAATAGGTAGGTAATTTGTTGTCATTAATTACATACAAATTGAATATTAATTTTAAAGTCTAATGGATTTAATAATCCTACGACAAATATCAATATTCATTATACAACCATCACCCACGCACAGAAAATAAGTTCTTTTTTTAAATAATATTAAATGTAGGTACTTATTTATATAATATTAATTTCATTGTTCTCACAAAACCAGCTGTAAAACATTTTAAACCCCAATGGTCTTTGACGCCACGGGTCACAATAAAAAATAAAATAATAAGAAGTCTCTCGAGAGAAATAAAATACAATATGGTTTTTTTTAATAACCCCTTTATATTTTCGAATATTAATTAAGTAGAAAGAAATTGTTTATTCTTAGGACTACAATTAAATTAAAATATATATTATAATATATAAAAAAATATAATATGAATTAATTAAGTGGATTAGTTTTACCATGTATATTAGGACAATTTCAAATAATGTTATTAAATTCTTATTATACATTATATATTAAATATTGTACTATGGACAAACTACTATAAATAGAAAATGTTAAAGTTTTTCTTCATTTTACATACACATAATCTATCTGTATATATATACATGTATAAAGTGTAACCGCTGGATTACTTATTTTTTCGTGTAACTCATGTCATGTTTATCTTAGTACATAATATTCGTATTGTAAATAAAGTTTTACAGATTGTATAATAGATTACAAAAAAAAAAAAAAATAATAGTAGGTACCATTTATAATGTTTATCAGTTGCTTACCAAAACTTAAATGCTGGTGTAGATTTTAAATCTAAAATAGGGTGATAAAACTGACCAAATGAAATTCCACGATCGAAAATAGGGGAAAAATTCAAGAGGGGGATAACCGAAAACGTTAGAATGCCCAAGGGATTAAGTGGGGGTCAGTGATGAACATGCGGAGGGGTGAATGGGGCATTAACAAAGTACCACAAAATCAATTTTTATTCAAAAATCCTTTATTTTTGCCTGTGAATCAAAAGCTAAAATATGTAAAGAACGATTTAGCCCAGAGATAATATAATATCTTATAGATATAGTTTGAAAAAATCTTGGAATAATAAAATTAGGTATTAATAAAAATATATCAGATTGATTATTGAAATTTAATTGTTATTTATATATTCTGAAAAATATTGTTTTTCAAATACAGTTGCTTTCATATTAACAAATTGTAACCATGCTTATAAACATAAAAATATGTTATAACCTAAAATTTTTTTAAATTTTCTCAACTACGTTGATTTTTATCAGATCTATACTAGGTAGAATTGGTACATGTATTGTTTTTATATGAGTAAAAAAAATAGCTAACGAATATGTAACAATCTCTGAAGGCTGCAAAATACAAATGCCACATTAAAAATAAGACAAAAATATTATACTTTTATAAGTTTTAAAAGTATATAAAATAGTGAAATATTAAGAAAACACACCTTAACTATTGCCTTTAGAAGCGATTCTCAAACTTTTTAGTTCCCGAAGCACTTAAGTTTTTTTAAAAAAATATGGAGCCCCAAAAACTAGGAATATCAATTTAAAGCCAAAAATTATAAATTATGATTTAATTCGGATGTTTTTGTGTATCTCTAGGGTTTTGAAAATCATTGGTCAATAGTATAATAATACATACATTTTTAAATCAATATTTTCGATAATAACTATATTTTAAAACTATTAACTATGATTTTCGTCCATATTTAAAACACTTAATAGGTAGCGTATTTAGTTTGTTTAGTACAATTTAAATATCTTAAGTTAAACACGATTAATTCACTGTTCCACAAAGATCTATTAGTGTGTAAATACTATAACTGTATTCTATTACTTAATTATTTAGAAAAATCCAATTTTCCAAGAAAAAACAAAATCTACTGCTACCTTTTAGTTTTTACTATTCAAATACAAATAAAGATTTTAGCCTTAGAAGAAAGAGCAATTTCAATTATAATATCGTTTTGTCATTGTATGAAATAATGATATATAAATGGTTTTAAAGAGATTTTTGTGGAAAATTTGCGATAGTGAAAGACATTGCAGAATGATGAACATTTGTCTACCTTTATATAACTGACAATAAACAACGGGACAAATGGACAATGCATTTAGAGGGTCATGAGAATATTTGGCATAAAATATTGAGTAGCATATTATTGGTGCAAAATCAAACTACCTTTAGCTTTATGTTTTGTTCAATCTCTTAAATCCACAGAGCCTATAAGTAATAGTTATGTAGCATTATAATTGATAAAACGTGATATTTTAGTCTTCAGATTGCTTTAAAATAAAAAATTAATTATTTACCTATACCTACTATATACTAATAATGTTGTTGTTTCAATTCAATATTAAGCACATCGTATAAATGCAATCAAATAAGTATTTTATTTTAAATTGTGGACCGCACAACGATTAACCTTTTCATATTATGAAATGGTAAAATAAATACATTGAAAACATATTAAAATTAAATTATTAAATAATATATTAAGTTTTACTTCGATCATTTAATGTAGTTATAAATAACTAAATTAAAATGTCACTGACGATCACTTAGAGTATAAGCGATTTTTCATAAAAGGTTAGGTAATATTAACACATTATATTTATATTTTATATAAGAAGTGATTGTGGCTAATTGTATTCAGCTTAAAGTATTAATAGAGTATTTATTGTTAACTAAAAATAAACACAATTATTATTCATTAATATTGAATAATTAATTAAATTCAGATTCCAGGGGTATAAGCCAGACAAGGTATAATATTAGTTAAATTAACCATTTCAGGCAGTTTTTTTTATAAAATACTTACCTTAGGTAATTTTTAAAGTTATAAATAATAATCCAGTATCAGCATATTATTTAATAATTTTACCAATAATTTCTGTAGTATGTACAAAATATTTTTGAGTGAAATGAATACAATTTATTATTATAGCTGATAAGCTTAATTCTTAAGGCTTATATGTTTACTTTAATTATATCGATAGGTAGTAAATAAAATAATGTTTTGATTATTCAATTATGTAAATTCGGTATACATCCGCTTGATAGCAATTACCTAAATGTCACATAGAAATTAACATATTTAATGAAAATAATTTTGTATTTGTTTTTTATTTTAATGTAGATTAATGTATCTGTACAGAATGTAAAATTTTCTCATAATTTGATCTACTAATGCCCAACATAGTAACACGCGATTGGTTTTAAAACATCCGCGAATAATGTTGAAGTGGTTACGCCTTACGCATTAAAACTTTACTAACAAGACTATCATTTTTCTCTTCATACATTTCCATAAAGCATCATTTTATCGCTTCATAATACCACACATAGATATTTTATTAATTTATTATTAAGATTTTTTTCCATAGAGGCAATTTGAGTAATTTTAGTTTCTGAGCAGGTCGATGAATGTAAACATTTTGAATTGAAGTGTGTTTTGTTATTTATCATCTGTTTACACGTTTTATAGTTAGAAAATTAGTTCGACCTCTAACTTTTAAAGTGGATTCTGGTAGTAAATTGGATCTAGTTGATACATTTTGGGATGTAAAAATTACCAACACCTTTAAAATAATCAGTTGAAAAACCACAATTGTTATAGAAAAATAGTTTCTGACAAAATCAATTTTGATTTTTTTTTGTAGCTCAAAAATTTATAACTGTTAAAAACTTTAAATATTTATATAAGGATTTACTAAATGAAATATAATTTTTTAAACATTGGTATTTTTTTTTTATTTGTGAAGGTATGTTAAAATATTTGTTTTAAAGTAAAAAAAGTTTGAGAATATAATACAAAGTACTTCATTAGTTTTCTTTTTCATACCTACTATATTAATAATAATAATATAGAAAATAAATTCCTGCTTACAATTTTTTTTACAAGCGTTTAGAAAGTTCAAATTATTTTATAGATAAAAATACATAAAAATGTTATAGCAATAATTCAAATTTAACACACCCATTACAGTAACCTACTCAATGATGAAGCCCAATTGCCACTGCACAGTACCTTCCACGGGTTTTTATTTCCAGTTTAAAAAGAAATTTAATTTTAGTTTTACAATTCTATTAATAACATTGGCTACTAAGAGTAACAAAGACTTTTCTGAATCCTTATACATAATACCTACTAAACTTATTGAGAGTACATAGATCTTCCAGTATCACTAACGTTAAGTTTCCAATGTCTCACAACAATTTTTTGTAGGTTTGTTTGAAATTTAGAAATATGCTACACATTTCTTTTAACGTTTAACATGTCAAGTCACTGTGTGAATGTTATTGTTATCATTTTTAATTTAATACAATCGATAGTCCTAAATATAAAACAGTAATTAAAATCATAAAATGCAAAAATATACCTATGTAATAAACACATACATGTGGTTCCTTTTCATTATCAATATTTTCTATTAGATGATATGTTTGTTTGTGTTAATTGGCAATGCAAAATAATGAATTCACATTAAACAAAAGAAAATATTTTAATAAGTTATTCTAACTAATTGATCATTACGATTTTTTTCTCGACAATTTGGAAAATAAAAATGTATAGTAAAATACATGATTTGGTTTGGTATGTATATAAAAAAAAAACCACATGTAAATAATTATAATAATAATAATTTTCTCTCGTATAAAAATTAAAAACTCCATGGTGAGATTAATTGACAAGTTACAACTAACAAAAACCATGATGAAACACAATATAATATTGATTGATTTATATAGTAATCATACACTTAAGTTAATGTAACTCTGGATAAAATGCAAGGTACCTAAATGCTTTAGTAAATTGCTATCTTTGGTTTCTCGCGTTTCAAAACATATTGATATTTTTTCTCCCAATCGGTTAATAGTTCATCAAATAATCGAATCCTATAATAATTAAAACTAACGATTACAGTTAATATATTTAATGATCGTGTTTCGATTCACTTGGTAATATCATATCTTAACTCTTAGTACCCATAATTATTATTTTATTTCCATATTATGAACAATGAAAAAAAAAAATCGTGATGCAGAAAATTTGGCCTACCAGTTATATTATATATTGGTTACAGTTTATAAGATGGCGTTAAAAATACTTAAATCATGCATTAGGTATTTGGTTTTTTTTCAAGTTAATATTTTTAACATTTCCCTATCTATATATATTATTTTTTAACAAATAATATTAGTAGGTATACCTACACCTAATAATATAGTTGAACTTAAACTTAAATTCAACTTTTAAACCGACTTACTAGGGTTTTGCACCCGAATTAATTAGAACTCTTAATACCCATAGTAACCCCAACAGTCTCGAGTGACACACTAACATAAACAGCAACAAACCTAAATCAAATACCATGGTCAACGCAAACTTGAAAATATTAGTACTTATCTAATAGTCTCTGAAACTCTTGGCAGCGTTGTACATCATCATACTTTGATATTATTTTGATATATTATAGTTTTTGCAAAATATACCATCTACTTCGATTAGTCAGAACATTTTTAAATGCACCCAAAACATAAAAACCATTATTGAATTCGTAATGATACGTTTTACATAATGGGTAGTTTTTCAGTTTTTAATAATATTTTGTTGCATAAAATGCCATAATAGAGATATTTCGACAGAAATTGGCGTATATTAATTATAATTAATATATTGGCCAAAAAGTTCACATTTACGTCTTATATAACGTCTTATATAGTGTGTGTTGGGCGCAGTGGCGTCGAAGTTTTTAAAATGTGGTCGGGAAATTTCAAAACTTTGCGGCCTCAACATCATAATTATTTAATATAGTGGCACCCTAATATACATTTACTTACAATCATGGCTTGAATATACTCATGCTTATAATAAAGTTATTTTCAAAAAACAAGTTGGGCCATGACCACTGACGCCATACATAATGTTATATTTACGATTTATTAGTGTACATTAGGTAATCTCAAAATAATTTTATCATTTATCGTTAGTGTTTTAAATCAGCAAACATGTTAAAAAATGGTCTAGAATCTATTTAGCTAATTTTGTTTTTAATCGAAAAAAACATTATATAATAACAAATAATTGACACTATTGTGAGTTAAATCGATACAATATATAATATATATACAAAATAATATATCAAACATAAGTCATTAATAGTAAATAGCAAAACAAAAAGGTTAGCTGATATATTATAAAACAATTTAGGTACTATCTGTAAGTTTTCAATAGATATTCGCTGGATATTATATTATATACGTATGTAGTTGTCTGAGCCCACTCTGAGGTACCTAAGTGAATTTATTCCGAGTGCATAATTTTAAGGAGTCCGTAAAGTAATAAAATCAATAAAAACATATTTTTAATAAATTTAGTTGAAGTACTGGGGAATATAATTTGAGTGGCACAGGTAGAATGTGGTATGAAACTGTAGTCTGCGAAAACACAAATTTAAAAAATATTGTACCAAAAATAATTTCCTGTTTTCCCCGTTAATAAAAATCTATATCGAAACTTACGATATATTGTATAAAATCGATGAGCGACCATTACCGGTGTTGTTACATCGACAGAATTAACTGATTTATGTGAATATGAATATTATTGTAAGCATAAAAGGTTAAATATGAATAAGTTAAAAAGTTGCTTTTATCGTGCTGGTTGAAATTTGTAATGAGGTATATGGTAGACGTTAAAATATTGTAAAATATCATAAAAAAATGCATGACAAAAAACGTAGCTAAAGTTGACGGTAAGAAATGTATATAAAATTGTATCGCTGAGAAAAATGGTCGAGATAATCAAGTAAACAATTTGATTTTATAGTGTCTGGTAATATTTATGTACAATTTTCCATAATTTGTTTGCTCAAATAAAATAACTGTGTCAGACATGTAAATCATGGGGAATTATAAATACCTAGCTGGTTGTTCTAAGCGCAGAAAAAAGGTAATGAATTGGTTATGGGATTTCACTACCTGTTGCAATTTATAAGAATCAAGGACCCCACATACATTTTCATAGTAAAAAATCAGTTTTATATAACGTTAACATTATAAAAAATGTATAAAGTGAATCAAATCCAAGTTGTGTAATCGTTTGTATTTAAGTATTAAAATATATTATAAAGAATACAATGATTTATTAGTATGTGTTTTGAGCTTATGCATAAGAATTAATTTTTATTTACTATTACCAATCGTATCATACTTAGTGTCATTCCATCATTCATGTAACTTGTTGGTTTTATGAATATAAAAATATTAAATCTAAAAACTAATCTTTATAAGTTACTTATGGTATCGTTATATCAATTAGGTAGTCAATTTGTTTTGAACATTTAATGCATACATTATTGTCAAGAAGAAGTCATCGTCCTCAAATATTTGATTTAATATTTTAAACAGTAGGTAGGTATATATTACCCATTGTTTTGTGCATATAGGTATATTTTATAGTAAGTTAACTATGCCTTTTTATTTGAATATAGTTACTCTGAACAGTGATCAGCGTAAACACATTTAAGCGATATTTGACAGAACTCATTAAATAATAACAACAATTTATATTTTTTGGATTATTAATTGTATGACCTTCAACTTGTACTAAATTATGATAAGGCATTTTAATCTTATTTAATAATGATTAACGGCACATAAAATACAAAACTTACCCCATCCGATAGCCATATATGTTCGCAATCGCACTCTGTCTGTAAAAAATGTATCTACGACCAATATAAATAAATACATCCCTGAAAACCGATTCATTAGGTATTAAAATCGTGTAAATATTTTATGCATACATTTAATTTATGAGTTTTGAAGTTAATTTTGACCACGGTAGTCATTTAATCAACAAAAACAAAATGCACACATAAATAAATAAAACAAATAATAATACACGGTTGTGTCTCTTGAGTGTACGTGTGTTATTTTAGGATTAGTGATAATAATTTAATTTATATTACGATATTTACCTTCGATAAACGCCCAAAAATAATTTGTCATGGTGAAATAGTAAAGTGGTAACACCAACAAAGCACATTTAAATGTCCCCGTGTCGGTCAAATTCTGTAAAATAAACATTTTTCTGATTAAAACAATTAAAGTATTAACATTTTTTATATAGAGGTATATAAATATTTACTCTAATTAAAATTATTTCGTAATTTTATTTGATTTTATCAAATATATTATATATGATGGTCATATAATATATTATAGTTATTACTTATAAACTTATAATTATAATATATAGAATGATACAATTTTAATCTTAGCGCAGAAATGAGATTTATCTATTATTAGCATTCCAGAATATCAATAGGTATTAAAAAATAATCTTTAACCTTCAAAATTAACAGTACTCAGTTATCAATATTATAGATTTTTTTTTAAATATACCTATATAATAATAATAGAAGTGTTTATATAATGTGTAAATTGGCCCGCTCAGTACAAACGATTTGACCACTTTGCATTATATGATGTACCAGAACGATTATATTTTCGATAATACTAATTTCTGTAGGTGTTAATACATTATATTGTGATAGGTAGTTTTCATTGGATAAAAATATAAAATATAATTTTTTTCCCATGATACGGTACTTTAAATTAGTATAATATTATAATCAAGTTTAAGTCTATAGGTATGTAATATGTATATATCATATACCAACATTAACTTAGTGCAGCGACAAACAAAGTGGTATTCGGAGTCCAGACATATCATAATATATTACGACCGGTTGTTCTTACTATTATCATGAATTTTTATTATTTTAATTATGGTAATGTTCAAGAAATGCTTATAATTTTATTCATATCGATATAGGCTCTAATCAGATATTCATATCATAGTTTTTATTATCATGCAAATTTATTTATTATTTTTAAAATAGGTATTATAAATTACATCTGTTTGATCATTGCAATTTTTTAAAATTGTTAAACATTTAGGTAGGTATAACCTTTATTATCATAATGACTTATTATTGTACAAAATAGTTTTTATTTCGAATACTATTAGTATTAATACTAATATTTGAAATATATATTTTAATTTTAATTATACACATTGAGCTTAATACAATAGATATAATAATTTATCATAAACCTTGAAAATGTATTTTCTTCAATAAGCAAAATTTGTTTGAAAAGTTATTATTAAATTTTTAATACATTTTCGTTTCACGACATTATCAAATTAAAGTGTAATTATTTTAAACAACTTTACGAACGCATTACGAGTATTTTGGACTTTGATTT
This sequence comes from Acyrthosiphon pisum, assembly GCF_005508785.2. Taxonomy (NCBI): domain Eukaryota; kingdom Metazoa; phylum Arthropoda; class Insecta; order Hemiptera; family Aphididae; genus Acyrthosiphon; species Acyrthosiphon pisum. Next base: position 26,884,394 of record NC_042496.1, read on the forward strand.
AGAAAATTAAATAGGTTATATCACAAAATACAGATTAATTAATTGTATACATACAGTGTAGTTAAGTATCCACATGATGCCTGCTAATAAGTACGATGCCATCAAATTCGAGTGGATTTTGTTACGCAAACATTTAAGTTCTCTATGGAATAATAATATACAAAAGACACAGGATTATAAATATTATTGTTCGATAAAGTAGCTCGTTTGTATTGTACTTCTCACTTAAATCGGCAGAATACAAAAATGGCCAGTGATGTCATTATCAATGACAAACAATGACCAGCTATATACAAATAAATGATTGTATCAACAGTGCCTTCTTCATCGTATGTCACTGCTTTTGGTTCACCAAGAATCGTGCAGTCGTTAAAATCGGTTAGGCCCCAAGTATTGTTCTCGTAGCATATCCGACTTGCATTTTCTAAATAATAATTAAAAATAAAAATAATAATTATATAATATTGTTCCACAGTATTTTTCCACATTTATAGCTATAGTTAGTTTATATTGACTATCTTTATTAGTTAAAAATTACTTTGAATTTTCATACAAAAAATATAAAATCCTCTCTGCATGCTAAACATTTTTAATTGTGTTTGTTGGCCAACACTAAGAACCCACTTTACAACGTAAAAGTCGTAACTCAAATTGCCAGAAAAGACAGTCGTCAAGGGTATTAAATATTAACAGAAAATTAAGACTCTCTAAGTTATTAGCAAAACTAAAATCTGACTAAACTGAAAATCAATCCAAAAATGAAATATATTAAAAATTCCGGAGAAAATAGCATAAATTATATATTACCATAACTACCTTATGTATTTACAAGGAACCAACAGATGAATCTTAAGATGAATACCAGAACAAAGGTTCTCCCATAGATAGGAAGGTTTTAACTTATATCATATTCAAAAATAGAAAAGGTATGATGGATCCATAAAACATTCGTAACATCGTCCAAGAAAAATATTATTTTAGTTTGAATAGATTATATAGATCAGATATCGAGTATAAAATATGGTATTTTGAATTTCAAAAAAAAATTTCACAATTTAATCAATTCCTCTAATCTATACCAAGTATAAAACACCTGTCGGTTCAATTAGAAAATAATTTTAGGAATATAAAATTGATGTTACTTTCTAAATATAATATCATAAGCCACTACTGTCTGAGTGAAGTAAGACGAATGATTTACATGATAATATCTTGTTTCGTTTATATTATTACTCTCAACAGTTTACTAAAAATCGTGTCCAAACTAAGTACATATTTGTCGGAAAAATACGTTTCTAATTTGCCCTCACGAGCAGTAACATAATCAAATGAATCCTGGTCAGAACGTGGTCTTAGAAATTTGTTGCAAATTGATAATACAATTAAATTTCTGAATACCTAGACATTATTTATTCAAAAAAAAAATCGCGTCTAAAATAGTTTTTGTGGGAAATAAATGGGATAACTATGTTATTATAAAATATAATTTAAATGGATGTATAATTTTGTACGTAACTGTTTTAGAATTTGTGCCAAATAGTATATAATTTCGACGTATACCAGAAACAATTCCCTTTTATTGTGTAATAATAATTAAATCCTTTTATTAAACATTTTTTATGTTACCCATAAAATCTAAATGCTCTTTTCCATAGTTTTAAAAGTGTCTGAAGCGCTGGTACATAATATGAAACTTTCATAAAGAGTTCTGAGAATAGGTATCCATTTATACTGTATAATTGTAACCTACGTTGTCACTGTTTAATAGACGTATCTAAGTTTTGTTGCCTTGATTTTTCTATTTTTTACATTACACTTTTTAGAAATGTGTTCAATTTATAAAAAAAAGTTGAATCTACTCCACAAATAGATACGTGCCGTATGTTTTGCTAATTGCCAATTGGTATTCTAAATCAATGAATTAATCAATGAGAGATAGATACAATTAATAATAGTTGTAATATTTTTGAAAGAGTATAGGTTAACAGACATACGAAATATTCATATTGTACACATATAATATTATAATGGTGTGTATAATTTGTTGAACTAATTTATATTTATTATTTCAGCTACTCAAAGACATCATTATTTTTTATGGTGACTATATTTATGATCATGAATACGTACGAAATTATTTTGACAAACACACAGCATTTTTAATTACCGTATCCGGTTTATTCGTCTCAATGTCAGAAGTAGGAATACCGAATAGGTACTGAATACGTAGCATACAAATACAAATATCACGACGTCACATAGTTGGATAATGTATAACAACATCATAAAAGCAGTTTTCGAACAACAACAAAAAAAACTCACTCATGACGCTGAATAAAATCTTACATACAATTTTATTAATATATAGGTAATATATAGTAAAATATAACGTGGTTTGGTGTACCGCGGTGGTTGCATTCAATCACGAAACGTGTTCTGAGTGCCAGCACCAGTCGGTGTCACTATTTCATGGGTGACCACCCGAATTTTTGGTGGCAAATCCTTGCCCCCTACAAAAATCTAATGACCATAATTGCCCGGCTTAATATCAATACAAAAAAAAAAATAGTATGCTATTAATATTTTTAGTAGTCTCAAATAAGCCTTTATGGTTAAATAGCCTAATAATAGGTATTTAAAGATTATATAAAAGTATTATTTTATAGGACAATCAAAATTAAATAAAACAAAAATACTCCACAAATTGTTCAGTATAATCAGACTATTATATATTGTTTTAATATTATTAATACCTATAAACGTAAATACTTGGAAACAAATTGTAAAATGTTGAGCAAATAATTTTAAAAAAATGATCCTAGACAAGATATTACAGTTTAATTTCTGTTATTTTCAAATATTATTTGTTTTTGAGTCCATCAATAATAACCGTTTATTAGTGCATACCAAGAAATATATTTATTGCTTTTTAACATAAATATTATTATGAGTGTGACGTGCTTATTTTTAATATACTGGTTCCGTGAGAAATAATTTATACAACGATATACTTTATTGCATTTATGAGCAGGGGCGTAATTATGAGGGGGATTAGGGGGATAGATCCCCCAAAACTTTTTTTTTACTACTAACATTTTGATCAAAGTATTGGTAATGAATATTAATGTTTGCTAAAAACGTATATCCCCCAAACCAAATTCCTAATTACGCCACTGTAATTATGAGGTATATACTATGTATCGTGAATCAAAATACAATAAAAGTACCGGGGGACGGAGTGGCCGAGCAGACTAAGGCATCGGTTGCGATGCGCACCGACGCCGGTTCGAAACAGGCCACGGGCGGCATTATTCTTGGGGCAGTCACGGTGTCCGGAGAGAGATGCCGCCAGCCCCTACCCGGGCATTGCAGAAACCTACGGGTGCCCAACTTGAAATTCTGCCAAACCTAAAAACGTGTTTCAACCAACCGTTATCCAACCATCCCCCCCATACAAAAACATCAAAACAGTTAATGACCATAGTTGCCGGGATTAAGTTCAATAAAAAGAAATATAAGTACCTAGTACTTACCCAATATAGCATAACATCACTTACATGTATTAAGTTATAAATATTCCTTACCTACTGCCTTACCTTCAAATATTTAATGATAAAATGTGAAAATTTCACAGCGGAAATATTTTAGTTAAATAAAAACCTGTCAACATGTATGTTAGGTACAATTTATAAGTATAAACCAGTAAAAAAATTTAAGTTATTTTTGAACAGAAAAAAATTAATACTAAAACCGATGTTTGCTAAACAAAATTGAAGACATGAATACCTAGTTTTTTTGGTTTTCATATTTTTTTGCACGTTGGTGATTGGTGAAAGTTAATTATTGTATTCTTTTATTTTGAGGAATAAATCTTTTTAACATGATTAATTGAGTAATCTGTATTTGTATGATATTCTAAGTTTATCGGGTCCAGCGAAAATATTTTAGCGGTTATAATATAATAATATGTTAATAAATATTTAATTAATATTATTTTACCAGGTTCGTTATTTACTTACTAGTTGTATCATATAAAATTCCTCTGAGCTCTTGAAAACATGGCTGATATACGATTACACCAGCCGGTGTAGGAGGCCAACATATCAGTGAATCTGATGATGCATTACACCCGTTTATCCAACGATCATCCCATTCGTACCAAGACCTGCATTTCAGAGCAGCCTAAAAAGTAGGTATTCATCAATAGAAATTATTACATTTTATATTGAATTATCATAATATAATCACCTTACTATCTAGAATTTGTAGGATAAAGTGGACATTTTATTAAATGTCAGCCACCCACTTATAATAAACCTATTATCGTTTAATTTTTGGATAATGGAAAATATAAAAATTCTTACTTCTTCGTTCGGTGACCAAGTTTCATTGAAATAATCCATACTGATTTCTCATGCTGAAATTGATTATGGATATCAAAAATAAATATTATCTTTGCGTTTTAATTTTCTGAAAAAAAAAACCCATTTATTCTGTTAAATTAATTGTAGTTTGACAAGGATGTTACAATGTATACAAAACGTCGAAACCCGATTATTAATGGAAGGTATATAAATATTTTTTTTCAAATCTACTATAATATATAAATCCAATGTATTATACATACGTATATTGAATACATAAAATATACCATAATAAGTATACTAAATATTTAAGAGGCAAACCGTTTAATCAACAAAGATAATCCACAGTGACTTTATCACGGTGCACCTGAAAAACTAAATGTACAGAAGGCAGTGAATCCTTCTCATAAATCAACGTCATAAATATAATTTACTTATCGCTCAGCCATAATAATATTATTTCTAAGGTTTTGATTTTACTCATATGGCCTAACTTACAGCTGGTGTCATAGCTTAACTTATTTAATATTTTAATTATAATTTCATTAAGTCATAGTGTTTATAAATATATAAAGACAAATTAAATTACAATATTAATACAAATACATTATAATATTATACATACTTCCAATATGAATATACTTTGGTAATTAAAAGTTTGAATTTAGTTAGGTAAGTATAAAATACTACTTTACAAGATATTCATAAGATGTAAACATGATAATAAATAATTCATATAGCAACTGAATATATAGTACAAGCTCGTTGACAATATACCTATAGGCTATTTTATACTAGTTGAATGTACCTATATTATAATGTGTGTCTTGGCAAAGCACATAAACATGAAAATAACATATAATACTATGATTCGTAACAGGTAACTTATAAGTTTAATAACAATATACCTACCTAGTAATTATACTGACTTCGAGATGATGAAAATAATATAACGATTTAATTTGTACCTTACACTAAATTATATAATGATCTCGTTCATAACTTTAAAAGAAAATTATCTACAGCCAATATAAATTTTTTTTATATTTAAAGATACAGATATTGAAGAGAAAAATGCATATTGTATAAATGCATCTCTCGCCAATGAGCATATCTAACCATAATAGAATAACAATAGAACTCGCAATGTCACATTTCTGATGGTTAAACTACACTGTTATGAGAGAAAAACAATATTATAACATGTCATTTTTAAAGTAAATTTTAATATTGTTAAAAATGTATCTATTTTTATACCGTTAATTGGATAGTAACACAAAACTGTCTATTACCTAAAAAATATCACTGAAGTTTTAGTTGTTACGAGGGGCGTATTTAGAAATGTCTTATGGGGTGGGGGGAGGGAAACAAAAGCAAAAACTTAAAATTATACATAGTTATAACTCATATTTTCTATCTGAAAATAATGCAATAAAAAAGTATGAAATTCTGTGAATGGGTGGGGTATGGGCCCCATGTACTCCCTTTAAATATGATTTTTACGTTACCTATAAGGAACTATAACAGATTTTATACATGTAATAAATTATACTGTATAATATTTTGAAGTAAGTGCTAGTAGCGATAATTTACTGCCTGTAACTAATTTAGTTTATGAGTTTATGACAAAAGCTAATTAAATACGTAGAACAAAGACATAGTAAGGTTGGAAATTTGTAATATAAAAATGATAGGGATGTGATATTAATGCAAATCCAAGTGCAACATGAGCCAAGTTTCTAGTTGCAACTCAATTTTTTTTTAAATTGTATCTAGAAAATGTATTGCTGAAGTCGCTAAATCATTTTTGAAGATGTTATAGATACTAAAAACATACAACAGTATAGTTACCAAATAGATAGAAAATAATAGTAAATCTATTTTCAAGTTAACAAAACAAAATTTAAATTTTGACGCAATTTGAACTGTAACTAGAAATGTAGTTACTTGAAGTGCAACTAGAAACGTAACTGAAAGGCGCAACTAGAATCGCCATTCAAAGTGCAACCAAAAACGCAGCTCGTGTTGCATCTTGAAGTGTCAAATGGCAACTTATAATAAATTTATTGGCTCATTTTTGAAACATAATTTTAGCATTTGGTGGTGGTCTATTAGCATTTCCGACGTCATTATAGATATAGCGGTATTTACACTCAACTTTTTTTTTTTATTTACACTTTTAACAACCTATGGTTTATGAGGGACCTTGTATTACATGTTCTAGTTTTATGACCAAGCGTAAAATTATTTATCAATGATGATTTTTAAAAAAAACTTAAAAAATCATAAATTTATCATCCCTATAAACGGCTTAGAAAGAATCAAACTTGGCATGAGAAATGGTCTTATTACAACATTAAATGAAAATGTAAAGTATCGTTATTCGTCTTAGAGTAACTAAAAAAATAAAATTTGCGTAAAAATGTCTATTTTAATTTTTTTCTTATTTTTTTTTTGTTTTTCCCTCCGTTTTTGAATAGTACTAAATAGTAATTAGTACTTTTAAGCTATTGATAAGTGATATTGTGCGAAATAGTAACCGGAATAAATTTAGCATAAGTTACCACCAATTGTTGTTTCTTGGTTAAAGTAACAAAAAAATTATTAACATCAAATCTAACAATAATTGAAAATCTTGCGATAGTGGGAAATGCAGCAAACAAATTAAACGAAGTTAAGGAGAATTCGGAGCTATAAGAAAAAATAAATTAAGCTACACACTCGATAAAAACATTGCTTTATAAAAAATTAAAACTATTAAAGATATTCTTCTGAATAAAAATGAAAATACGTCTGTAGGTATTGAATTAAGAACATATAATCAAGTATGAAATATGCCCAATTATCCTCGGTCGACGCTCCTTCAGCCACTACAAGTCAATTTTGTGACCTAACCGTCGAACATTCATAATTTAAAATCTCCATAATATAATATGTTTGTTGTATCTAATTGTTTCCAAGAAGACAACAATGAAGATGATTAGATGAATAATTATTAATTAACAAATACAATTTCATAAAAATGTATGTAATACACCTATAATATGGCTATATCTACAATAGTTACCTTTTGCCTTTTGTTCATGATCAAAAAATTAAATTAACTAATCGATTTTTTTGTAAGATATTTCATTTTTTTTTAATAAGTAGGTACAAATTTTGGCAAAAATAAGAACATACATATTTACACAATTTGACTTTTTTATTGCATAAAAATCCGCGCCCTGTTGATAAACAAGTAGGTACATGCAGTTCAGAATACCTGGGTGGGCAATGACCCCTTTTGCCTCCCCTGCGGGCGCCCATGCGTTTGGCGGAACCACATATCTGTATTTCATAGTATCAAACATTGCCCATTTGTGCCAAAAAAAATTAATTTGTATTGGGTATAGTCCTTCTGTGGCTGAGCAGAAAAAGTTATGTATATTATATATTAACAGCAGTTTTACATAAAATTTACTTCCATGTAAAATTTGCAGTAATAATTGTTTGATAATATTAACAATGTTGGGATATTATTACGTATGTACCTACTATAAAGTAAAAATGAATTACTTATAAAGATTAAATCTTTCAATCAAATATATAATTATTAAATAATAGGGAATTCAATTTTACACGATATTAATAAATAATTATTTTTTTTATTTTATATCTATAAAATAGTTATAGTATACTTTCCCCCCCCCCCCCATTATTATAGTTAATAACACACTTATATTTTATGTGTATCGGAATCATGAAATAAATTAACACTGAAAGTACCTAATTAAAAATTGGAGCATTTCGTTCACAGTAAATGTATATAGAAACAGGTTGTATTCATTAAACTTTAGTAATTGACTACTCAGAATCTCACAGTACATTAAATGTTAATTCTCAGGAGATCTACTACAGACGTACACTCGAAGTTGATTTTTCACTTGATGTAGTAAGTGTATAGGTATTGTTCAAAAGTAAGCAATGTAGTGAATTATAGTGAATTTATAAAGCAAATGTATTCGATGGAATGATTTTGAGAATATTTACGTACAAGCATTTAGCAACGATGAAATGTTAGGACTTAAGAAGGACTTAATGGTTAAAATGGAACGGAAAATGACAAACAAGTTGAGACCGTCATCACGATTTGTCAAAAGTTGAATCTAAAAAGTAATGGTTTGCTGGCAATCGTTTACGCAACAAGTTATTTTTATGTTATGGGCTGGTAGTTATGTCTAATGGTTATCATAAAAACCCTTAAATTAATTATTTTATTTATTACTATAAATTAAACCCGTGTTTATTTTTAACAAAGCTTATTTTCAACAGAATAGTTTATTCATATTTTGTGTTTGGTTGTTTAGTATAAATTAAATATCAATCTTTACCCGCATCTGCTCGCTGCATGCTTTAACGCATTCACATATAATAAAATATAATTGTATTATTTGCGCACCCAAAATTATATTATATTGCTTAAGTTAATTTTGCTAATGTGAAAAACAAACAATTTTATAATTTTAAACAACAAATATTATTATTTTAATATAATATGTATTAAAAAACAAATTCATAAATATCAAAACATTTAATTTATCATATATGTTATGTCTAGGGAAAGTACCAATATAGTATCATAGTCCATAATAATATAATATTGGTCCATATAGAGAAGTGAGGCCCCAAGGAAATTTATTTTATTTGATTAGAACTGAGGAATTGACACGTGTCGTCTTAAAGCTGTTAAAGGTTATTCTATTTTGTGTGCATCAGAAGTTAACGTTAATTTAATAAATCACTACGGCCTAAAGCGTTGAATGTAGTCACAGCAAGAATATACAGAGGTTATGTGAAAATGCGGCTTTGTGCTTGTTTTAAGATAATGGGATTATGGCACATGTGAGATAATAATGAATATAATTTATAATATAATACCATAATTATGGCGGAATGTGTGAAAAGGCTGTTAGTTGAAAAATTCTTAAGAAAATAACACTTACAATGGGTAAATTAAATAGGCATTTAAGTATGTTTTTTTTTTTTTTTTTATTAAAACAATTATGAATTATGTTGATATTTTATTTTTTGAAATGTTTTATTAATATACATTATAATTTATCAATACTTATACTTTATGCCATAGAATGCTTCACCAAATAATTTAAATTGTAAAAGTTGTTAGATAGAATTGTACAGCTATCAAACAGATATTTTTCTGTTTAAATACAATTTAGCATTAAAAGGGTGATCATTTCTTTATTACCTAATTATATTAAGCCTGTAAATCATAAAATAATTTCATAACTCATACAATGCATATTTTCAGTATTAAATAAATTCGTTTAATCTTATTTTTTTGTAATGTTTAACAAAATAAAAACTTTGCAATTAAATACGAAATATCTCACACCTGTGATGCTTTATATTTTCATACGGCTATAGGTGACATTCAAATAAAATGAAAATAACAATGTTTATTTGAGGATATTTTTTCGTTAAAAATAAGGAATCACAACAATTTTTACCTAGGTATGTTATGGTATAAACACTAAACAGAGAATTTAATTAGTATACCTAGTCACATCAGTCATACAAATACAACATATAATATTAAATGAGTACCTACATGTTTCTTAAACATCAAAATCTTTGCTATGTAAAAATCAGTATTATAGTTTATTTAATGATTTACACATTTATACACAGCTCTATCACCTATCAAGGTTAAATTGTTAAAAACTGAAACTATAATTATATTATACCTAATATCATTTATATAACATCATAATGGTGGTTGATGGAGATTACAATGTATAATATAATATAGTACTTACATAAGCATAGAATTATAACTGTGGCCTGTGGGTGTGCTTATAAGAAAATAAAGGTATGTATGCACAAACACATAAAACACAATACATTTAGTTAACTTAGTGGAGAAGTCACGAGAGGTGGGGAATTTTAGTAACGAAGGTAGTGTAATGGTTAGGAAATACGGTTTAGTACTAGGTATATATTATGGAGCTAATCACGAAACCAAGTAAGGATGGTATACAACCACGCCATATTAAAAAATGAAGTGGAAGGGAGAAAATAAATGGAGCTGATGGAATTTTAGCTGAATAGTAATATTATACCTATTGGTGTGGCGTTAAGTTAAGCCAAAAACTTTCAGGTTTCTACCAACAGTGATATTAATATTATGATCAAAAGAATGAGGCATATAGACAAGATACTTGACGCGGGTACACGCTCGAGTGAAGAGCCAATAGCCATTAAGAGAAAACGTAATAGAGTTGAGCCGTAGAGTTGAACAACTCCAGCGACCAGCAGAAAGACATTACGTGACATTTCTCAAGATCAATCTACAGAAAAAGACAGTTAGTAGGGTAGCTGATTCTCATGTAGATTTTAGTATCGATGGAAAATAAAGAAACTATAGAATTATAAAAATATAAGGTAAAGATAGTTAACAAGATTAGACTACTGAGAGAATTGAGAAGAGGGTAATATGAGTGGACTTGATGGTCCACTTAAAGTATGCCTAAAGGTATGTTGGAGAGATTTGAAGTCGTTAAGGAATAATTAATGTTAGCTTATGTTTGTATATGAACATAATATGCCATGTAACTGTACTCATGTTTAGTTATAAGTAGTGGCTTAAAGATAAATAATTAAAATATACTCTTAAATTCAATATTTAAGAAAACTAATTTTAATGGGTATACTACACCTTTAATGTTTCCCATAGTTCGTTCTAAGTTAATATTTCTAATATTTTCTACGAACAAGGTGATAATAATCCACAGTATTCCATGTTTAAAATTTCGGATAAAATTGTTAAATATAATATAATAAAATATAATACAATTTACTTTTTAGACATTAAATATAAATAATTTTGTTTATTGAGTATTTAAAACCAATTTTCTTAATAAATATATTTTAAGATTATTATAGGCAGACATTCAAATTTAAAACAAATACATTATTAGTATATTTTATTTTTAAGCAAACAGAAATTGTATGTGTATCAAAACAATTTTATAAAGCGAAACATAAATAACAAAGTAACACTCATAAATTAATAAAATAATTGTTATAAATTATTATTATATTAAATCCGCGAACTGTTAAAATAAGTAGGAACTAGTGAATTCGCTTTGCTGTATAGTTCATTTCGAATGTTCCTAACATATAGGCGAAAATTAAGTTACATTTTTTTTTTTAAGCAAACCTGTGCTAATCTATGAACCCCACACTCGCCTTATTAGTTAAATCAAAGTTTTTTATTTTCATTTTAATATGTTGAAGATAATATGTTGGGTTTTTTTTAGACTAAATTGTCAAAATTTTAATTATGTACGATTCTTTTTTTTATCTCAATAATATAACAAAATTGATTTTGTTAAAAGCCGATGTTTCATAATTAATATTACGCAGCTCACTGTTTCTTGTTAGTTTCTACCAATTATTAAGAAATAAATATAAAATTATTTACTTTTTACTGCTTCAAAATAAAAACTTTTCTCCTCCACAAATCATTGATTGACAAAAAAAAACCACATTATTATAAAACTAATTTCTTAGGCCTTTTGCTTGGAATTTAATGTTTACTTCAAACTTTAAATAAAAATATTCCTCACAATATTGGAATTTTGAAGAGGGTAAATAGCAAAAGCCTATAATTATTCATATGGTACAAAAGTTAGAAAATTTTAATTTCAATTTACCACGTCTGTGGTACACATTTGAGGAATACGGACAGGTTGTTAAGTCTTAATCATAAATAAGCTGACTGTTTTTTAATATACATATTTTTATACAATTTGACTATCAATAGTGTCACGATAGTATGTACTTAAATTTAAAAATGTTAAAAGCATGGTTTTAATCGAGCTTCACTCAGAGCCAATTTTTTTTTAGTGCCATAATTTTTGTCATAATGAGCAAAATAAAACGAGATAGTTTTATAATAATCGTATAATATATGTTAACGAAATTCAAAATATTTCATGGAAAATAAACTGATTAATATTCGTATATCTTTCTTGTAATTGCATACTAAGTTGAAAAATTATAATCAGTTCATATTCGTATAATCATGTCGTTCGTTTATTGATCTAATAAATGAAATCACTAAGTTTGCCGTATTTTATAAATATTATATTGTAATATGTAATCATTGTTGAACAAAAATTAATAACATTTATGATGTTTCAGTTAATATTATAACATTCCACGCCATACATTGTTTGAATAAATTTGATATTCACATTTTACAAGAAAAGCATGTATTTTTATAGCCTTATAAATACCTGTATTATTATACATATGATATTTTGCTTTCGATGGAAGCTTAAAATAAAGGATAAAATATTTCAGTTCAACAACTTGGCTGCCAAGGTTTATTTTGAAAATTTCAATTGCCTGCCATGAGATTTTAGTTGAGATCTCAAACAATTACTAGTACTGAATATTGAGACTCCGTATGACATCTCACTGAAATCGATTTTAGTGAGATCTCCTACGGAGTCTCAATATTCGATACGTTTTCGTCGGATTTGAAAAGTACAGTGTTGCCACTTTCAGATGGTGTAACAAGCGTGCAGATATCATTATTAGTTTTTTTTTTATCAATTTTTGTTTGAATCGTCAAAACTGTTGCGAAGTAAACCTATGAAAAAACCCCGTGGCGGCAGGGAGTAAACTGGTGAGATCTCATGCAAAAGCTCATGGCGGTCAACGTGTTAAGGTTCAAGGGTTAAGAGATATATTGAAACAATAGTTATGGAACAAAAGTAATATGTATAATTCATGTTTAAGTTAACTTTGATATTGTAAATGACGAAGGCACTAAATATTGATAGATTCATATCGTTTTTTTTTTTCGTATGTTTAATTATTCATAATACCATTTAGCATTTTTATTTACTTTTATATACATACCAAAAATCACTATTTGACGTGCGATACGTTTTAATCCTATCTTGATAAACAAACTGTAAACGTAGGTACCTATACTTTTTTTATCGTAAAATATATCCAATTTCACTATGTTTACATTTCACATAGTATATTGTAAATTGTAATACTTAATTATTATTTTTCTTCACATTTCCGTACAATTGTGCACCTTCAAGTCATTGGCCTCGCATTAGACTAACCTGATCGAGAAAAAAAGTTGCATAATAGGTATTCGGTACTTATTAATCACGTATACACAAATGAAGATATACGTTCTATGTATCATAGACCTTACTGAAGAATGCGACGTGGCACGAAGTCAACCGATTACGAACGACAGAACTTCTCGATCCTAGTAATTAACAAGGTTGAGTAATCTTATACAATTGTCAATTATAATTCTATACATTATAGTTTATTTTATAAGTTTTTGAACACAAATACTATGCTTATTTAGTATATTATTATCTATATTAAAAAAATATATAATATATACTATGAAAAATATTATAAAAATTAATTTATCATCATAACATAAATGATGCAATCATTACTATACTATGCATCTTAAAATAATAGCCAATGGATAATTTTATGCATGAACATATATTAAAATTTACAACATTAATTATTGGTCTTATTATAATGTTATTATTTCTTTGGTTAAAACTATTGAGACAAATTGTTATTAAACAGTCATTTAAAGAAAACTTTTAAGCATAATTTTTTATAGTTATATTTCAGATAAGGTTTTCAACGAATTACAGAAAATGTAAAGGTTATTAAACTCTTGTTCCCTACTTTTTACTATTTTGTAGGAACAGCGTTCAGTTTTCTTCTCCAGAGGTCTAATCACATAACGATCTCGTCATATTTAATATTTTAGTAACTAGTTTCGGTAATCGGTAGTATTAAACTGGACGACCTTCATTAGCATATAGTAATTCAAGTTCGCGATACGTTGTCCTTTTATGATGTATTACCTGTTATAGAATATTAATAATTATTTATATTTGTGGTGTAGTTAACTGAAAGTTAAAAGTTGAAATGCAAATTTTTTTATTCAGTATCAACTATAAATTATAAATCATTTATAAAAAACTAATAATATTGTTCAAGATAATTTTAAATAAGACAAATTAATAATAATTTATTCAACTATTAAAATATGAACAACATTGCATTTATACACTTATAAAAATATTATAATTATTAATAATATTTTTCCACTTAAGATTAAAAAAATGTAACAGTAGCCCAGCGAAGGGGGTGAGTTATTTGTCACTTGTCCCGTCCCCCTTGGACTATGTCAAGCGTAAATTGTATCAAAAATCAAAATCAATGTTTTGATTTTTTCAACCACATTTTTTTTGATTTTGGATACTGTAGATATAATTTAGTTTTACACTATAATATATAAAATTGTTTTTTATATTATGATAATTATAGAACTTTAGTAATTGAACCTCCCCCATTATCCCTTCATTAAATTTTAGTAATAACATTGTGATATAATGATATGATAATGTATATAATAATTTATATTATCTACAATATACAATAAAGATAAATTTAATAAATATTGGCAAAATCATATAAATAATATTATTTTAATGATATATTATATGAATGAAGTTAAGTTCTATTGCATTTAAAAGTATACAATTTATATTTAATATAAATATTACATAAATATTGATAAAGTTTTTGTGATTATGAAATACATTTTTATGAATAAATAAATTCTTTGCGGTGGAAATAACCATTTATAAATTTTATACACAACGACCATTATATTAAAGTCCCGCTAATTCCCTATATTTTCTTTATACCTACATTGTAAAATGTTGGTTAATACTTTTTGAAATAAAACAACATACCGGCTTATCTAACAATATTTGATAAATTTTATTGATTTTAATGATAGTACTTTTGTCATATTATATATTATATTGTATTGGTTTTATAACAAACTTATAGAAAACTAGGGCTGTTGTTGTTTTAATTAAATTGAAAATAAAATTTAAGTATGCATTTTCAATAACCTGAACCACATAATGAAATTAACTAAATTTTGTAAATAATAATTTATAAAAATAACAAACTTTATTAATAAGTTAAACACTTACATACTTAGATTAATAATTTAAATCGATTAGGTATGTATTTTTAACAACTGCATTTTTCCTTCATTTAATTTGGTTAACATTATTATTTTTAATACACTCCAAGGTGATTGTAGCCCGTCTATAGTATTTTGTCTGTAATTAAATAAATTTAAAAAAATTACCATTAATTGTTATACTACGATATATATAAAAAAAAATTGGACGAGATACTTAATAACAGTCTCATTATTATAATCTGCAACTGAAATTAAAATGAAATAACTAATTCTATAACAATAATAATAAACAGGCCAGGTTTAGTGTGAAATATATACCGGTAGGTACTTTATTCGAATCAATAACAGCTGTAATCGGCGGTGTTAGAACGGCACTACGTGGGAAAAGCTCGCAGGTTTTTGTACGGATGGAGCTCCAACTATGTTAGGATCACGTTCGGGCCTAGCAACGTTGGCGAAACGAAAAAAACCGTTCAGTATTGTAATCCATATTATAGATTATACAAAAATAAATGAATACATATTAATTAATAATGGAATTTGAAATACGAGGTTGTATCAACATATTAAATATTATTTAATATAATATCCAAACTAAGTCGGTGGCAGTAGGTTTAAGTATCAAACATATTTTTGATACATAATTCACGTGATAACTATATTATTAATATCACTAACGTGTCAAAAATATTCATTGGATAAAATTGATTTTTAAAGTATAAATTATGAATTGTGAGCATTTTCCACGTACCTATATGGTATATACCTAGAGGCTAGTACTATGATATACATTATACACAATACACATACATACAATTTACATAATTTATTAATATCTGAAAGGTCTACATGTTACCTAACAGCTCATAATATTAATTCTAACTAAATTGTTTTGTTAGGAGGAAAACCAGAAGTAGTAGACATTAATTTTCATTATTTTTTTGATTCACCACTCACTAAAATAGTTATTTTTAACTTTTAAGCACCTAACTCAATGATAAGTTTTGTACATTTTTGGAGTACGGATTTGATATTCTACAAGACGTTTATTACATTTATTTGGAATGGAGCACTTAAAAGTCACATTGCGTATGCAAAAGTTTTAGGTATCTTTGTCGCGTATCATATAACAATAATTAAATAAATAGTTATTTTGTCCGAAATTCGTACCTAACGCATATTATGCATAGAAGCCGACACGCCATCGACCGATCGATGTTGACATTTAAAATATTCACTGAATGATGCAGTAGGTATACTACCTAGTATCTATACTCATTGTCTACACACTGTCCTACAATAATAGGTGCGAATTATCCATTCTTCATTTGAATGGAAATGGGTTGGGGAAGTTTATCAGAGTCAAAAACGTCTCTTGAGAACGTTTCATTAAATTTTATTTGTATCGCCGAAACCGGGAAACGATATACACGACAAATACAAAATTATAGAGAACCAGCACTTTCCGTCTTGTTCAGTTTTACAAGCGTGTAGTACACGTCATTGAGATTTGATATTATTATTATAATATTGTGCGGAAACTATATGTGTTTGATGATAAGAAAGGTAAACGCACATAATACTTATAAAATATTGTGGCCATGGCTTCGTCAATACCTATTATATTATAATGTCTACGCGCGTAGTACCTATACGTTCCATCAAATATACTTCAAATTGTACACGATGAATCGAACAATAACACTATTGTGAATTGTGATGATAATATTATTTAATAATGTGTTTACGACCGTATTATGAATTATGATCATACCGGCCGATGATTTGACGCATCATATCATACAATACTCATACACCGATTCAAATATACTAAAACTGGAGCCATTTTTTTTTTTTTTAATGGAAATAAAATGAATGAGTTTGTGAATTTTATATTTCGGCCATAATTATTATTAGTAAGTCTCTTTGTCGTTTAGTCCTGTGCATTTTGTTTACGATTACAATTTAGTAGGTAGGTAGGTTATACCTCCGTATAATATCACATTATTACTTTAGTGGTTAGTGCTTACGTTTAATGGGAGGTGCAATATAAGATATACCACTATAAAATACTGCGTGACTCGTGTGATACTTATTTTTAAAACTTTAACTAAATAATATCACATTTACTGCAAAGATAGAAATTAATCTGGTAGTATCTATTTTATTTTACTAGGTATAGTTACACATACCGCATAATTATTTATTATAAATTTCGATCACGGGTTGTTTTAAATTGTAGTAAAAATATAATATAGGTACCTACGTATTGAGCAATATTAAAAATAACCTTATTTGATATTGAGTTTTATTGATTCTTAGCATAACAGTGAAACTTCGTTTCCTACGTCTTATAATGTTTTAAAAAATATTCGGATTCTCTGCTGCCTATAGTAAATTATAGGATTACCGTTGACGATAGTGTTTAACTTTAATTACGTTATATGGATCATCCTAAATATAAATTTCATTGTCATCAATTGAACTAAATATTTAATTTTTACTATGGAATTCAAAATAATATATATATATAAACAATGGGTGCTGCAGCGATGCATTTTTATTAAATAATATTATTCGTATCATTATTCCTACTATCACACGCGTGTATTTACACTTTTCAAATTGTAATTGAATCGATGATAACTTCGGGTATAAAAGTTATCAGTTATTTTAATAAATCATCCTAAAATTATCCATTTCCTTGATAATCTTATGTTGTCCGACTAAAAAAAAAGTAATATCGCCTGTTAGTAAAACCAAGTCGTACAACTCTCAAACCAAATTCAATTGACCATGAAATCTAGGCATCAAATTATTGTTCCGGATATGGTTGGCGGTTGTAAGATTATATTATAATTCCATTCCAATATAATAGAAATAATAGGTATATATTGTATATGTATGCCATATATCCATGGCAATTTTCTTTTTTTCTCGTCTGGCATTCGTTTCTTGAAACTTGTTTTGGATTTTTTTACAAAAATATATTGTTATAACTTGAAGTAGTTATAATGTTTTAAAAAAATGTTTTGGTTTTTTTGGACTGTGAGTGGAACGATGAATGTGATGATTTTACAATGATGTGTGATTTTTTTTATGTCTGTGTACACGATAAGTGGTCGATTTTCAACTTCAGTATCTTGTTCGATAGGAATATGAATATTGTTGGTACAAAATTTAAAATTCCCTATAGTTTTTAAAAACAACAAGAAAAACAACATAAAAGTTAAGGAAGAACGGGAATTTTTACGCAAAATCGACTTTGATTTTTGGTGTAACTTTAAAACAAATGACCGTAGATAAATGAAATTTTGACTGAATGTTTACATTGGCATTTTCTATACACGATAACATTATCAAAATATTTCAATTAATTTTGAACTGTTTAGAATCATTTTCAGTTTCAAATTTTATTAGTTTTTTTTTCTATGAATGTCGATAAAACTTTATTTGTCGAGTGAAAATGTTTGAAAATTTAATACAAGGTTCCTACTATATTATTACAATGACATATTCAAAATATTAAAAATACTTAGTCACAGTTTTTTTTTATAAGCATTTAAAGTCCAAATCTTGACTAAATACGCAAAGTCACGAAAATAAACAAATTATTTTGAGTTGAGAATTCATAAAAATGTTTTTTTTTTAAATCTAAGATATGAAAATGAAATACAAAATTCTTCATAAGTTGGTCTACCTTTACCAAAAAAAAATTTCTACAAGCAAATCAAATTAAATTTTTATGAGCGTTTGAAGTTCATATTTTTACAACATTCGATTTCACTCGATTTCTCATGTAGCGATTTCTTATTTTGTTGTAATTCAAAAACGAATAACCGTAGACTCTTGAAATTCATATTATGTTTATTTTATCAATTCCTATACTTGATAAAATTTTCAAAATATTTTAACTTGTTTTGAGCTGTTTACAGGCAATTATAAATTTAAATTTTTTTAGTTTTTTTTTCTATGATAATATCAATAAAGTTTTATTTGTTGAGCCAAAAAGCGTCAAAATGTAATATAAGGCTCCTGATATAGTGTTTCAATAGCAGTTGAAGTTATATAGTTATAAGCAAATTATAATAGGAAGTGTCACCACTGAGTGACTTCTTCGAATAAGCAATTTTACTGTCTTATTCAATTATCAAATATTTTTTATACTGCATATTATTGTGCTCTTGCCTCTTGGGTACATATTATATAGGCACATAATTTTTGAAAAATAGTTATATTAGTTTTTTTTTATATCACACTACTATAATAGGTACTCTTATATTTTTAATTTCATGTTTTTGTGCTTTTAAATATTACAAAATATAATATTTGTCTAAACATTTTGATTAACGAATTTCGATTACTGAACAAATATTATCAAGTTTATTATTTAAAGTTTAAATAAAAGGTATAAAAATGCTGCAGATTCTCCGACCAGAGATATCCCAGGAATTTCCACTGCATTATTTTGCTCTCTCTTTCACACGAACACTCCGTCCTTTTTACTCGGCTTTCTCGTCTTGGTTATACCTCCCTTTTATACATATTTTTTAATTATTCACGTTCACCTTCACTGTCATATTAACTGGTACAATTAATTTAATCGCCGTAAACGCTAGCTTATTTATTTAATCTTTTAATAACATTTTGTATCTCTTCTCATTTCATAGTTTTTAAATTGTTTGAATAACTGTAGAGTTAATTTATCAATACCTAGAAGTGATATTTGTACAATATACATATACCTGTATAAAAAGGCTATAAATTACTTTTATTTTTAATCGAAACCTACATAAAGAGTTTCAGAATATTTTTCCTTTCCAGAGTTTGAAATTTAAAATATAAGTAGCTTTTGTATAAAAAAAATAAGTTTAAATCTGATAATAATTTACGAAAAATAATGTTTAGGTAGGTACCTCCGTAATTATATTTTTCTCTTATACAAGTAAAATGTATACACCTAGTGATTCATTTTAGTTTACACTTATTATTTCGAACACATTACATTTTTTTTTTGAAAATATTATCACATATTTTAATGCTATCGAAAAACAGAATTTTTTACAATTTTTATTTTTATTTTTTGAGTGATAAATACTTTTTAATTTCATGTTCTAAAACAGAATAAATTTATATTTTTTAAGTTTTTTGATACATAAAAATAAAAATGTCAAATGAATTTAGTTTATTAGTTATAACTTAATGAGTACATATTTAAATTTGAATGTATAGATGTGCGTATTAAATATTAATTGATTTAAGTATTTTTACCTAGGTCAAAGGTATATTTTGCTTGGTACCACAGTGCCACTTTATTACACTTATTTGATGTGTAAAAACCAATAATATAACTACTTGTTTAAAATTTGATATATTTAAAAATATTCTGCCTTGGAATATAAAATTAAAGATATATTATATCAATCAAAAAAGTAGTAAACTTAAAAAATGTTTACAAGTTGAAAACATATATCTGTATTCTGTATATATAAAAAATATATATCCTGACTAACTAATCAATGGACAGACAAAACTATGATACCTAAATTCTTGACATTTACATGGTACATGTATCACCATGTAAACCATGAGCGCTAATAAAAGATTCGAATTTTGAAGATAGCCTCAGGCATTGATTTGTTGGCTCACGAAAAACGTATATTTTCTTTATTTTGTAGGGTTGCCATTCGATACAAAAAAGAAAATAGTTATTATAATTGGTTTAAATTTTAAACCAGTATTTTATATTTGGTAAAAGCTGCCCAAATTAGTGTGTTAAAAATATGTGTAGTTTAGGTTTAATGGAGTTTAAGGTAGGGTAAAACCACTGTTATTATTTAATTTTTCACGGGCAACGCTACAAAATATCAGTTAGTTTGTACACATTTATTTCAAAAATACTGTATTGAAATTACATCAAATCATGTAAAAAATACTTTAAAAAGTTTGAACTTTCGAAATTATAAATGAAAATTTAAATAGGTAAATTATCACAGCTTGTATAGGTAAATTGTTGAACACACTCTTATGAGAAAAATCACAATATTATGCAATATTAATATTAATAATTACAGATAAATATCTTTGCAAGCCTAGCAGGCGTGCTTGTCCATCTTGGAAATTATTAGTTCATTCATTTTTGTTTATAAATTAAATGGTTCAATTATTTTGAATCGCGCTTGTCGCGTCAACATGAAATATGTGCCATATGAAAATAATAATAATATAACGACAACTACAATAATTGTAACATAGTACCATACATAAATAAGTTTACTATAGTATTGTACATATATTTACACAGTTAAACTCGATTATAGCGTGTAATTACGAGTTTATTCATGTAAACACCAAAATGTGGGCAAACAACTTGTCAACTATATAATATCATAATAATTAATAATTAATATACTTATTAAATTATTATTGATATACAAGTATTATCGTGTATCATTATGAATTGCAAAAGACAACAATATTTTTTATTCATTATTTAAAGTTTTTTTCCTGTTTGAAATAATAATTTGTTCAAACTTCAAACTGAGATGTCACTACGCATTAGAATTCTTAAATAAGTACTCATATCCCGTAAGTACAGTCATCATAATATTCTATAATAACATTAAAATCTACATGAAACACTAATATATTAGTCACAGCAAGGTTAGCGGTTCATGTCCGTCAGTGAGTTTCACGTGATGTGGTGCATATGATTATATGTTATAATAATTATATATCATATTATATATTTTATCCATACATATACACTGGTGGCGATTGGCAAACATACCAGAGGGTTCAGATATTCACTACGGCTAACGAAAAATGGGAGGCTCCACCAACTCCTACCCACGAGTTTACTTCATTAATAATTCTACATTTTCGAAAGACCCATCATTTGTCCGATAATTACAACAACGATTCACATTTCACAATATTATCAGTATACCACATTCAATAATAATTACTATAACGTTTTATGGATATAACGTAATATCATATAGTGCCATGATTTTTATCACACTCTTGTTCGAACATTTAAAATACAAATTAAAATAATAAATATATTAAAAATGAGAATAAAAATTTAAAAAACTAACATCGATAAATCAAAATAGCATTTCAGTATAGGAACACTCCTGATACATGATAGCCCTGAACAATTATTTTTTTTCTTTTGCCACTTAACACTTTGTTTTCTGGTGTTAGATACAAAAGTATCGTTCTGTTTGGCTTTTGAATCAACACTTTTTACGGCGCTAAAAAAGTTTCACGTGGCCACGCAAGAGTATATATAATATGCTATTGATCGGAAAATACAGCTATATGCCATAATATAAATGTCCATGTACAAATTGGAAAATTCTCATTATTTTCAAAGAAAAATAATGGAAACGGTAAAAACCCATTAGACCTACTCTTCAGAGTTCGACGATTAATAGCACTAAAAAAGACAACACACTCACTCAAATCTCCTAACCTCTATCAATTTTTCTACGAAACAAAACACTAAATTAATTGGAATGGAGCGAGGTGACTGAATGTGTTCCATACTCTCTGGTTCGATCTTCAATATTTGATCAAATCAAATACGTGACGTCTATTATAGAAATATAGTTTTTAAATTACACATTGAGGGCCAGCAATTTTATTATAAAATCATAAAACAATATTTACATTTGATAATTTAAATGTCAGTACAACTATTTCTAAATATAGATAAAATTATATATATTAGGTTTGAACAAAGTTAATATTTTATATAGACATATTTTGTCGAATTTTATTACCGTTGTTTCTTAGCTCTCACATCTGAATGAAGTGAATCAACGCAATGCCTAGCGTTTATACACGATGTCTTACCAGTTACCAAGTATATTATTTTTATACATTGAAATATTTTTATGGGAAAATGAATTTGGACCTTACTATATTTGGCCAAATGTTGAGTTTTTCAGTAACTCGTTGGAAATGAAATAAACAGTAATCTCTTTTCGGATTTTGTATTAAATTCCTTCAGAATTGTTCAAAAAAATATTTTATTGAATTGTATTTTTTTATTTTCAATTTGAAACACACAATAAATTGGACGGTGCGTGGGTAAAAGGGAATAAGTCAAAAACATTACTTTCGTGAAACTAAAAAACAATTCAGAACATACAAAAGTTAAAATATAGTGTTAACTATTATTTATTCATGCATTTATTCAGTAGTGCGCAACCTTTTTTGATCCACGACTCCCAAATATATTTGTTTCGATGAGATGACCTTACAGTGCTCTATATTATGATTCTTTAATCGAAAATGTATCTTAAATAATAAAAATTTAAATACATTCATACTTTTGGAATTGTCTGACTTATTTCGTTTGGGCTAAATTTAATTTTACTTATTTTCCTTTGAATATGAAAATATGTCATTATTATGGAGCTATACGTAAATGTATAAGTAAATGTTTTTTCTGGGTCACGATTTACTGATGAATTGGAGACTTGCAATTTACTGAATTGATCTTAATAATTGCCATAATATAATAAATCATAAAGGGCTATAATTGCACAAATTATTGTCATATAAATAATAGGTAGTCAAAAACTTTAATACTTTTCTTTTTTAAATAAGTAAATATACATTATTTGATAGTCTCATCAGTTATTTTATTTAATTGTGTATATATATTTTGAATACAAGAGGTAATATTTCGATAAAAATAATAAACATTAAATATAACAAAGTATTAATAATATAGTTCTGACAATAGGATAAAAATAGCATAATCAATATTACTATTTTTTCTCCAATGTAACTACATGATGAAATTCCAAATTTAAATAAATGTAGACCACTAAAATCTACTGGAATCTGTAAAAAAATAAAATCTCAATTTGTATTTAATCCCTTTTAGTGCACTCCATCCAAATGAAAAATTCGATTTAAAATTAATCAAAATAAAATAGTAATGTTTTACAACATCAAAATACAAACAGTAATTATTTTTAATTTATAATGTAAACAATTGTATTATTTTGGTATTCATCTAATATTCATAAAACGTGTTTGGGAGGATTTGAATTTATATGTTTCATTTCCAATGCTTTAAGATAGGAAAGTTTATCAAATGCGTATAATTGATTGTATCACACATCACACAAGTGCATTATTTCAAACCGCGGAATAAAATTATTCTTAATGAATTGATATAATTTTCAAGAAAACAAAATTAAAAATACATTCATCGTTCCACTCAGAATCTAAAACATATTATTTGAAAATTGAATTCAAAAACTTATTAATATAGTGATCCTATTTAATATTAACTACCTATTTGACTGTCAGAAATTGTATTTATAATATTGATTATCAAAAAGCTTTTTCTAATATTATTTTAGTCACCAATTGTAGTTCATAATACTTTTAAAAATTTAATGTATTCTTGATTTTACTGAAATTTAATTTTGGTCTGTTATTTTGACAAAAAAATAATTATTATGAAATCAACTTTCAGCAACAGAACAGCTAAACTTTTGAACGAACAAATTATGCAGAAAATGTTTGTTATGATAAACCGTAAAAAGTATCTATATTTAAAATAATAAACTGAAGTTTGCAGTTTGAGCCTATTTTATTTTCAACGCATAATACACAGTTATGCAATTCACACAATTAATTTTTCAGCATATTTAAAAATTGCTATTTGCAAGAAACTGACATTTATGATTTACGGAATGATAAATGATATATTTTGAAACAGTCATAGTCTTAAGAAATAAAAATTGATTTTATTTGCCTATATGTGATCAATTTAAGGCTTGGATCTTTGGGAATCATTAATCATTAAAATAATATGCTTTAAACAACTTTAAATTCGAGACTTTATGAAATATGCTCTTAAAACTAAAAAACCAACCTCAAACTATGTAAATATAATATTATACACTACCTACCTATAATACATTTTTAATATTTTTTCGGTAGTATCTTAAACCTAATTACTAGATTATTACTGAGCAATAAATCTTATAATCCACAAAAAATATGCAAATGCAACAATTGTCAAACCCTAGAATGGTCATCATTAGAGCTCAACAATTAAAAAATAAATAAAATAAAATAAAATAATTCGGTATGGTGTGGTAAAATAAAAAATTAGCTTTATCATATTATAGTGATTATACACTATATAATTTAATGAGGTTAATAAGTGATAAGAATTTAAAATTGAATTTAGATTAATTTAATATTTTACTAGGACTTTATTGATTATTATTTGTTTTCTAGTTTTATTTTTTCTAGTTAATATTTTTTAATTAGGTATCTCTATGTTTATGTATATTGTATGTTAAATAAGTTAGTGAAAATATATTTTTTGAACTTATTCCATAAATACAACCTTTTGTGTATGTGATTTCATTATTTGTTTGTACCTACGATTTAAACTATTTAAATGTTGCAATAGATTTTTACTTTAATAATAATAATATATTATCAAGGTTAAGGTTATTTGTCATCAGTCATTTTTTTTAAACATCATGAACTGGTCAGGAGTATATTTGTATGTTTGAATAGTATATTTTTTTATCATTATTATTTTTTTTTTAAATTAGATGTTAAGATTAAGTTTAACTCGTGCACAACATTTTCATTCTTAATTTTGAATTCGTGATAATTAAATACTACAACTCACATGTACCTACTTGTACATGTACCTACTTATACGTATGTTAAACCAGTTTTAAATATTATTTCAACGGTAGTATTATATATTATGTATGATTACAGGTAGTATTACTAAATTTAACATTATACTTATAATATAAAGTAGGTATATAAATCATACACGTGCTATTTAAAACTATTTGAAAATTCACGTAACTGTAAGATTTACGTATATACCTTTGAGTTTTGGTAAATATTCTTCTTTTGTAATTAAAAAAAAAATTATATTACAAGGTACATGAAATATTTTAAACTAAGCAACTAACTTATTTTAGAAAATAAATCACCAGTATGTATAGTGTGGTAGTTTAAAATGGTGATACATATACAAATCTGAATTACTACTAGAATACATCGATCTGAATCTTAGTAATTATTATTATTAATACTACCATTATTAACGAACAATTATTTTAATAATAATCCTATCATTATATCAAATAATCGTATTTTTTTTCATTAATCCTGATTATTTTGGAAATACTAAGAAATTTATACTTTAGAACCACCGAAGTACAAACTAGATCCAATTTTTTATCAGTAAACATCTTCAAAGTTAATGAATGGAGGAGCATTTTCTTTACTAAAAAAGTGTCTTCATACACACACAAAAAAACACATTATTGTAAATTGAAAATAGCCAGTTTAAAAATAATCATAATATTTTGGATATATTTTTTTATAATAATATCACACCTGAGTATGATTGTGTTGATATTATGGTATAAACAAAGTTATAAAAATAATAAAAAAAATTATCTGGGTACCTATTTAAAAATCAATAGTATCTCTGTAATATGATATCGGCCAATCAAATTATTATTTTTCTTAATATCATACTGCATCCGAATGATATTACATTAACAAAAAAAATTAATATATATATATATCAAAACTCTTAGCATATAAATTATGGTATATAGTATACAGCAACCATTATATTTCTGAAAACCAATTCTAATTTCTAATAGGTCAATATTACAGCCAGGATGTATAATAATACGGATGGTTCTAACTTTCAACGTAACTTAATTACGGAATATTCGTATACCTATACTTTTAGAACAAAATACATTGAATAATTTGATAACCATGGTTATTCTAACGGTTTTGTAAGCATGTTGTTCATTGTTCAATCTAATCAATAACTTGTTAAAAATATCGAAATAAAAAACAGGAAGCGTAAAACATCTTTCGTAATTTAAATAGCATAAGAATGTAGTGCCATCCCAATAAAATATTTTAATATTAGTAACGAACATCATTGCAATTACAAATGTACATATAAAAAATAAATATGAAAATACTAAGTTAACCAATTTGTTGTTGATGTTTTCATCCAAATTTTACATTTGTAGGCGCATTGAATTTAATTTTAGTATTTAAAAGCGTACTCATATTATATTCTGTCGTAGATTAAATATTAATATTATAACTACCTGTTGATATTCCTTAACATTTAATTTTATTCACGCACGCAACAATTATTGTTATTGAAACTATAGTAAATTTCTTCGTTGAGCTGACCGTTACACATTTTGATTGTAAATTTTTACTATTCAAAATACAGTAGCCAAGTAAGTCGCATTGCTATCGACTTGAAAATTATAATAATTGTTTGGCACCGTAATACGAACGTCAAGCTATATTTATGCGGAAATGGATGGAATGTGTTCCACAATTCCACGTTGATATCGAAATACCGATCGAATAATGTTAATGCTACTACCACGGTGGTTATAAAGTATTACTAAATGCCAATAGGAGGTGTACAATATCATTATACATTTATATTTTATACCAACATATTATGCAATGTCAACGAGAGAATTATATGGGGGTGTACACATTACACGCGTTTTACACATAGCCGAGAACTCGTTGTCGTTTTTTTTTCGAAGAATATTATTATGACGCTAAAATCAAATTTGAATTTAAGCGAGTATTATTGAAATTGAAACTTGAAAGTATACAATATTTATAGGTAGTTAATACTTAATTCCATTGGACACTCAATTTTTTTCGCAGTTCAAATGCTCGGAATCTGAACGACTTAATAGTTTAAAATATACATATTGTATTGTAATAATATATATACAATGTGCATATATTATAAGCAAATGTATACATCTAATTAGATAATTGTTTATTTAAAAACAATAGAACTCGTAACACGCGCATATTATTGGGGTTTGTTTTGTTGTAAACGAGTAGCGCAATAATATATGTGTATTATAAAACAAAACAAAGAACGCAGTGTGTACTCGTATTAAATAATCGCGAATCGTAATAAAAAAAAATGTATGTGTTTGGATGTTCTCATCGGTATACGCGCACAATATTATGTAGGTAAAGACATAGGTACAGCTAATACTGTATAAATCGCCGACGATAACTTACCCCTAAAAGTCCGTAAGAAGCACAGTGTTTCCGACCCTTTCATTTAATTCGTTAATGCCATATAATATATTATTATAATATGTTGCCGCACATACCTGCTCGCGCAATACGATTTGTTACGAGAGTTGATTTGTGTACGTACGACCGTTCCCAGCGCATCAGACTATAATAATATGATGCATATTATAGCGTGTCTCACCGTATTTATCCCCAACAAATGTTTTTTTTTTTTCACTCAATATTTTTGAAATATGATTTTGGAAAGTTATATTACCAAATAGAGATACAATACAATTGTATTATTAAAATATATAATATTATATTTTGGTTTACCAATCAGTACCATGGTTTCTGTAGAAAAAAAAATTAAAAATATCATGGTTTCGCTTTTCTGAAAAATTCATTAGAGATATTCAATTATGTGTATGAGGGTCAATTTACTTTTTTTCATTCTGAATATTGGTTTATAACAAATTAAATTACAACAAATTATGATTTTTCCATTAAATTTACCTGCTGTTTGCCATATCTTTGAACTCTTTATATAGAAAGTAACTCCCACGTTCTTCACGTCTGGCTGACTTACCTCGTTCAGGGTGTTCCTCTTGATCTTTTTCCCTTAAATATTTTTGATTTATTAAGCTGTATAATTCGTCACCATTTCTCAGTATGCTCAAAATCATTTTCCATCTCCTTTTATATAAAGGTTCTGTTAATATTCGGTTTTCTTTCTTGTTGCGATCAAGAAGAATTTTAATTTGTTCTTCGTCTTAGTCCTACTTAGTTTTTGCATCTTTCTCTCACACCACGGGTTTCTATATAAAAGGACATGATGGAGACCATCATCATCATCATCATGTCCTTTTATATTATTTTTATGTAAAGTTATTTATCCGTAAATAATTTTAAAAGTGAATAATCACTCATTTTCATTGAGTATATTTAAATAGTTATGCGTATGTCTTAAAGTTTAAGCTGCATGCAGCGGGTATAGTGGGTCGTGGGTGCCAGATGTGTATAAGAAGTTAAATGTCAACACAATACGGTTTAACATTGTGTATGTATTGTGTGCAATGTACATACGCGACAGACTTAATCGTCTCCACATCCCATGGCCTTTGCAACGTACCCTCAGCAATATATTATTATTGTTATTATATCAAGTGTATTTGTTTTTATATCCGGATTTGGAGTTTCATAGATTGTAGCAGATCGTAGGTCGTACAAATTAAATCCGTAGAACGCGGACTTAAATGGTGGTTCCGATTTAGTTACCGTTTGTTTGATATTTTTAAAATTTAAAATAATTTTTACCATAAAAAAATTATTATGACGAGGTTTTAGTCAACTTTCTCATGTCCGACACGTCATATATATTTGTAGGTTTGTAATTCTAATTTCAATTCTTAATTTGTTATTTTATTAATAATAAAAACAACTCGTTATAATTGTATCGTGATTATAATAATCATCATCATCATCATCATTACCATAATAATCCCCATCATCGTTCGAGGCTTTATAGTCGTTGCAGCATATTGAGAATTTTATGCGAACAGATGATTGTGAATTGGCGATTAGAATCATGGCTTCCCATAATTTCTGTGTATATCAGTATATGTTATATAATATGTATTATGCGCCAATATAATATACGTTAATTCAAAAGTCGAATGAGCTTTATTTGGTAAGTAATAATGAAGCACATTATATCTATATACATTAAGATCGTGAAACCATTACGGCGTTTGATTATAATTTACTGCCATTGAAAGGAATACGAAACACGAGAATTGATTTGGTTCGAGGTAGGTACACCTATACGATATTTATTATTTGCGACCAATTCCGAAATCGTGTCGGGAAAACGAATACCTATAAATTTGATTTCATCGAAACTCCATCATATAATACGATACGTTGTAGCACCTTTATGTTGATATAGATATCTATTATTTTCGTATCGTACTGGTTATATTTAATGGTGTTAATACTATATTATAACTTTCAACTTTATATTTGGTGGACAACGTGCAACGCCGAAAGCCATTATCATGGAATCGTGGTGTTTTGTGGTCTTTGGTATTTTTTATAAAATATTCTAAAAATATTAATCAGACTCTATGCAAATTTGTGTTTACTGTTTATCAACTATACATTTTATTACATTTTAATATTGAAGATGGATGCATCAGGAAATTAGTTATTTAAATATTTTATACATAATTATTAAAACCTAAAACATTATACGGTTAAACGAAAGTAGAAAATTTCAAAATGTGACCACTGTGCCGGATATCCGGGCATAAGTACAATAGGTGCATCGCACCGGAGACCCCGACACGTTTTATATCAATACTGTATGATATTGTTGAATATTGTCACACAAATATAGTACACTTATGACCAACACTTTATGATGTAATAGCAATTGTATCTACGCAGGTTTTACACGATAGATTGCAGGTTAGAAAATTATTCTTCGCAAGCAATAAGCATCAACATCTTGCTGCACTCAAAATTATATTAAATTCTTGAATGTTTTGTGTTTTTGGCGTAATATTTTATATAACAAAAGCCAAAATTATTCGGAAATTTATGTGCTTGACAATTTGCGTATTACCATTATATTATATAAAAAAGATTCATAAACTGCTTGTATCTGCAAATGTATAATTTAAAATTCGATAATCAATGAGTGTATCAATCATTATACTTACAACTCAGAAAATCCTATAGAGCTCGATTTTTTTTAAAGATCATCATGAATTAACTAAATATGTTAAAAACACTGTATACGATGATTGAAATAGTGAAATAAACGTTAGTGAAAAATCGATATGTAACAGATTATAGACAATTTGTATATTGATAAAACAACGAGAAATATTTTGTTCTATATTTATTTTTTTAGGTTGGTACTTGCCTACAAATATTAAAACCAGTTTTGTATCGATTAGAACATTGTTTGGTTTACCTATTGATCAATGTCAATTAATTTTTAGTGCTTATAATTATTTGATAATATATTAGAATGTGTATAGAAGAAAATATAAAGTTGTTTTAAGAACATAATTTTTAGCAAAGCCATCATGATTCAAAAATTAACCTTTATGGTTGGTTTCTAGCCCTACAGTACTAATCTGCAATGACCTAGTCACGATATTTTTAACCTTCTTAATTATTTTAAAGTTTTTTAATCATATTAATCATATTAAACCATATCATATTTAGAAGATTAATGACAACTTAATTAACAGTAAATTTTATAACTTCAGAGTAGATATGGTGTTTAAGAAAGTTATCCCTCTTAACATATTTTATATTGTTTATTTGTGTAATAGATAAGATGTTTGTCTAATTATGGTAAAATGAAAAAAAAAGCAGGTAAGTGGATGTCGCTCTGCTGTACAGTGGGTTACAAGTGGGTCATTGTATAATGGGTTGTATTAGACTTGAATTCAATGATAAAATATCATTGTATAAGAAAAACGATTCTGAGCGGAGACGGTTTGTCAGTCTGGATATTTTATATTGTTATTATTTATTTTATCGTGTAAAATATTATAATATTATTATAATTTTTTATTCGTTTCTATGGTGATAAACAAAGCGTTAGAAATTAAAATCCCATTTTTAGCGTTTTTTTGTAATTTTTCTGTGATTTTTCCCGTGGCATTAAATAGTTATTGAGAAAATCGGAAAATGACCTTTTTAAAGTACCATTTTGATCCAATTTGCTAAAAGATAAGGTACTATAATATAGTGTATATATAGTAACATATTATGTTGAAATCAAATTACTCCTTCTGGTAGAAATTTTGTATACAGGATGTAAAAATAAAAAAACAAAAAAAATATAAACACCATTGTAAAACCAATAGCTTACTTGCTCCGCTCAGAATCTAAAACAGTTGAAATGTGTACCTATTTATATCAAAGTAAGATACAGTTATATGGAATCCAGATTTATATCCTCGATGAGTTCACATAAATATCATGAATGAACGTGTGTGGTCAATAATATAAGTATAACTAACCTAACTAATAAAATTCGTCGAAAACCAAAATGGCACGTAACAGTCTAACACTAGCCAGTATAATCATCGATTGATAAATCGTAAATATCACAGAAGTCACAGAGATAACAATATACAAATAACAATTCCCAAATAGTGAAATACATGTTGGTGGTTATTTTAAAATACCATGACTTCAGGTGTCAAACGCTAAAATCCAATTATTAGCCTCATTCGTCATATTTTTTGACAGATTTGATTTAGAATCCAATAATGTAAACGACTTAGTGACATGATAAATACATGTAACGTATTACTTTACTTAAAATATTGTATTCAATTATGTATACATGGTGATTTACCAAGCATGATCACTCCATTTTTACCCTTCAATAAAACATTTATTCTAATTCAAATGTTTTACATTTTTATTATTCCTATAAAGACTATATTATAGTTTTTAAATATTGAACTATACCTTTCATACCATTTGAAGAGTATTTATTAGGAATATTTAACAACTTATTTCAATATGTAAGTCATCTATAATTAATATGCCGATTTATTTATGTCTATCGATGCGTGTACGCAAGTGAATGTAAATTTAATTTATATTACCAAGTGTTAAAAATCTCAATAACTATATTTATTCGTATGACATCTTTATAACAGCAAAATAATAAATACGTGCTTCGGTGCTTAAGACTAAAATGTTTAAACAATTACACTAAATCATGTTTGTATGATTAAATAATTATTAATCATATATAAACGATGGTAATTATCCTGGATTATTCACGACCTTGAATTAATTGGGCTACTAATGAATTTAAAATGTTTGGTAATTAAATCAAATACGACAGGTTATCAGCTGATGTATGTTTTAAAGTAATTATAAGTATATTAAATTGATTGATGACAGTAAAATATTCAAAACCAGTAGGTAGCCCAATGGCCAATACAATACACTATACAGTCATATATAATTCAGTATGTAATATGATAAACGTTGAAACATATTATTTACAACGAAAAATAAAATAATATCTATGGTTGAAAACAAGTTGTAATTTCATTACTTGTTAACATAAGTAAAATTATCTACTTTAAAACGATCACATAGCATAATAAATACCTCAAGAAGCAAATAATAAAAAAATTATATAATATATCATTATAGATTCTTAGCTGGGTGATGATTGAATAGATTTTATTGTGTGTGAAGTTATTTTTTGTGTACATGATGTTTAAAATATGATTTATAAGAGAAAAATGCTTTGATATTCAATTTTGATGATAATTTCAGATAAATAATTGGAATTAATTGATGCAAATTTGAGGTAAAAATTGAAAATTTCCAGTATCTACTTTTCAAAATAATCAGGAAAAAAAATTAGGGAAATCCTGAATTTTCAACGTTTTTTTAACATTTGGTTCTGTAATTTCTAGGGTTCATTTATTTACTATCAATTATTATGTCTACTATTGTAAATTACTATGTATGTATAAGTTAAATATAATATAACGTTAATATATTATACATGTGTTGACTACTAATTTATAAAATATTCCGATTTCTTAATTGTTATTATTTTAATCCAATAGTGGTTTTTGTTAAAATATTTTTGTAATGTTTGGCTGACTATTTTTTTGTAAACCTATGATGATAATATAATATAATATTTTATATATTTAATCTTTTGTCATAAACAATATTGTAGCTAATGTTATAGTAACCAATAAAGTTAAATTTAGTTATTGATAGTTGTAAATATGTATTCATTACTATATTAGTGTACTTATACTGCGTATCAGTATATGCATTTGCCTTAAAATAGTTAAAAGTGCGTAAACATGTTATTTATTTCTAAAAAAAAAATATTTATAACTTATAATAATAATATAAAATAAATAAGCATAACTCTAGAGTAGGGTTGATATTCTCCTCTTTACATTAGATATTTTTATAACCATCGTCAAGTTCACTCTAATATTAACTAAAACAAAACTGCAATACTACTAATTTGGTAAATAATTTAACTTTGTTACACATGTGTGAGATAAAGACCCGAAATATGAATATTTTGTCCTCTTAATGCGTGTGTGGTTATGGCTATAGATTCTGTTTTAGTTGTTGTGTATAAAACCGTTAAATACGCAAGCTATGAAACATTTCTTATTAATAATAACAGTCGTTACGGGAATAAGTAGAGTCGTTATGGCAACTTGTACACCGTCAAATTGATTTAGATTTTGTTTACTCGTGTCCTAACGCCTTGGTAGTAGGTATGAGATGAAAAACTCTATTAAGTACCTACGAGTAAGTATAGCCTGCAGTATATAATATAGGCACATAATAATTAAAGCACGTTTCATTCCTCCGAAGTCGTTGAGACTAGTTCTGCAATAATGAAGCTTTATTTACGTTAAGAATTCAATGTTTTTGTTGAATATTTTTTTATTTTTTCTTTGAGAAATTCACTGAGTATGCGAGCCAACCAAAATCTTAGTGGGGTAATACAACGTTTCTACTATACTGAATTTTACTCCTACCACTCGAACTTTAGCTCATAACATTTTAGATATACAATGCCTAGTGAATATCACGTTGTATAGGAATTTTATTCTGTGTAATTTTTTTACTCATTTCGCTAGGTACCTGTAAATATGTATATCTTCCTTCTATATACTTAGTATTTACTATAGTAATAGTAAAACCAGTTTCTAATATATTATTATACGCATTTCATCGCGCTTCTAAAGTTAATAAAATACATAATATTAAACGACAAATCATTGGCATCTCCCATTTATATTGAATTCAAATCTATAATTATTTTGAACACTGTTATGTGCATGTCGCATTATGATCAACTTATTATGTTTATTATTAAAATATAGTTTTATGTCTACAATAATAATATAATGTGAGATAAAACTTTAAGTCTCGTTTCGAATAATAATTAAAGAATGATAAATATAACATTACCTAGAAATTATATAGGGTGACTCATCAAGTATGCCCACTCCCCTTTATTTCTTCAATAATCTTAAAATCTGATTTTTGGAATTTTTTATTATACTTTAAGAACATATTTTCAAATTCTTTAGATTTTTTGTATTACTTAAGGAGCATCCTGTGGAAATACAAAGTTCTGTTTTTCGAATAAGAACACTCCTTTTCAACTGCAAATTATACAGCGGATAATTTTTCTAAAAATGTTGATGCATCCGAATTAAAATTTGTAAGAATAGTTTTTTGTGTTATTTAACTTTGTGTTCTAATGATAAAAGGTCCACGGTAATGTGTTTTTAAGATATGGGAGCTATGGTGATTTGATTTTTTTAGTCTTTAATATTAATCTATCAATATTAATTATGTGTAAAAATGAGCCATGTATAATAAATACTATATTATTATTCAATTTTACGACTATTTCATATTTTTGTAAAACAATTTTTAAGGACTATAAAATTATCCTTATAGTATAGCATTTTAATAACAAAGAAACTACTCAATCGAATTTTCAAAAAATATAAGTAATTTACAATAAAAAGGATGATTTTTCGTTTAAAAAACAAAATTTTGTATCGCCACAGGACACTCCTTAAGTAGAACAAAAAAATTGAAGAATTTTAAAATATGGTCTTTGTGTATATTTAAAAATACCAAAAATCAGAAATTGAATTAATTCATTGTTTAAGGGAAAAATGTGTGTGAGCATTCTTGGTGAATCGCCCTGAATACCCTATGCATAAAAAAAACAAACACTTGTATTTTAATGTACAATTGTATGTGTATTGTGTGTATGCCATGATATTAATATCATATTTTATTATTGTACCTATATTTTAGGTTTACCACTCATGCTTGAGGCTTTTTTTAATACAAAATATAAGTATTTTGTATTTAACATAGTTATAATATTAACGTGACACAATAATTATTTAGTCAGACCATTAATAAAAAAATATGAAATACCCATATTAACCCAAAGAATAAATAAATACAACTTAATAACCCAATCACGTCAGTGATTACTATTACAATGTAATATAATAATAAATTGTTAAGCTAGTTATTATAACTTATAAAGTCATAAACTTAATACCTATAATATGATATCCATCTACGTGTTCAGTGAAGTATTTCTAAGGGGTTGGTATAAGGAGTTCCCACTCACAGGTAATTTATTATAGTCCTACACATTTTCTTGAACTCTAATGGAATTAAAAAAATATATGCCTAAAATATTGATAATATAATTTTATTATCACGATGTAGAAAAAGTATATTATATCTACAAATTAAAAATTGTGATTTAGGTATCCGCATCATATTATTATTATAGTTTCAAAGTCTGTCATTTTTCATCTCTTTAGTATAAGTTATTGATTTTATTAGAGCGTAGTGTGATCAATTTTGTATTTATAATCAGGATGATCATAAGCTTATTTATCAACATTTTATGATGGGTTATAAAATTATTCCTCATAATTAAAATCCCTCCCCCACCCGAAAAATATTCGTCATTACACCACTATATTAGCGCTGGGATTTCATTTAAATAATAATAATAATATTAATCGCTCTACTTACACTGATTGTTGTATCGTTGTGTCTCGCATCCCCAACTTCAATAACACCACAGAGTCTTATTGGAAATATCTTTTGGATGGACTAAAGGTGCGGCGATATGACTACAAAACGCACTTGATGAAAAATAAACACCCACACGGAACCAATGCGAAACCGCCTAGCTCGTGTACACACGATACGACTGATCAACAATTCAAATTGAATTCAAAATTATTCTTTAACTTTAGACGAACGGCTCTCCCTCCTGCCACCATTCGCAATAAAAACGCTATTTACTGCTATAACGTACACTGTGACCGGTTTCACGTTCTCAAGTTCGACAGGATTCACGTTGTCGATTTGCCATTTTCCC
Source organism: Acyrthosiphon pisum (assembly GCF_005508785.2). Lineage (NCBI taxonomy): Eukaryota > Metazoa > Arthropoda > Insecta > Hemiptera > Aphididae > Acyrthosiphon > Acyrthosiphon pisum. The sequence goes on from NC_042496.1 coordinate 26,921,919, forward strand.
GTATAATAAATCACTAAATATTAACGCCGTAGCTGGCCATTTCAAATTTGTGATATTTTTCACGAGTTCAACTATTATAATAAATTGATAACGTGGGAAAAAAACTATTATTAAACAGCAAATTTCGTGATATATCGTATTAAATGACAGACGTAACCTTATAATATTAGTATTAGTAGGCATAAATCTATATTTCCCATTGTGTTTGCATTTAGAATTTCAGTTTTTAATTATCGTTATTATTCATTAGTTACGTACCCATTACAAATTTATTTGGATGCATAATATTTGAATAATTTTACCGAGTACTGAAGTACCTATTATACCTATGTATACTTATACTATTATAGTTTAATATTTCTACGCTTAGTTTTTGTTTAATTTAAATGATATTAAACAGGAACTATATATTATTATTATTATTATTTATTATTACTATAATATTATATTATGTACGAGTATAATATTATATAATGTTATATTATAGAATATTTAAAACTCAAACTCTTAAAACATATCGTTAGATATTTTAAAAAGTTTTTTATAAAATAGTAATATCAAATCGGATGTAGGTACTATAATTGATAACGATTTAAATCATTTTAGTAAAACGAATAAGATTTCAAATTAAGGGGGAAAATTCAATGTCACTCGGTATCGTATGAAGTAGGTAATAACTAATAATACATCGTTGGATGCCAATGTAACAAATATATATGATCTATAAACAAAACGATATAATACTTGTTTTGATTCAACGAAATTATAATAATGACATCCGACTATAATTTAATTGTATTGTATCTATGGCCTATAGATAATATGGATGGATATAATTTTTATGTTGACCCACATTTAGTAAAATAATATATATTTTTATTATTGCCATGATACACTTTTGGACTATATCATTAAAATTACTAAAAGTAACCTCAACATATTCGATGTTGAACATCACAAAAAAAAAACTAAAGAACAATACAATTATAAAACTTTTTACTGTTGATGACGCTTTCTTTAATATTTAAAAAAGTAAACTGCGTACAGTTTAACTGTTAAGCTTAAATGTGTAATACCACGCAAAATACTTTTACAATATTTCTGAGATGTTGGTTGGCCACTGATTAAGAATTTAGATAGGTCAACTGAGTAGATTTTGCACATATATAAGACGAAGTTTATTAAATATAAACTATATATGAGTAGGTAATTTATTGTTATCTCTTTCAACGCGGTCCGTGTAGTTGTATTCTAATGTAAAGTGAGTAGATTTGAATGGAAAACGTGTCATATTTTGCGTGTTGATAAAATATAATATATTATACAGATAAATTGGTATGGATAAATATAAATTTTAAAACATTATGGCTTGTACAAATGTGAACTAAATAACATAATATATTCAATCAAAATAATTACCGTGGTATTTCATGTAATACTGATAAAAATAATATGTATAATAACAAATTATTTCATGTATTCTGATAAAGTTAATACAATTATACCTATATCGGATATCTATTAAACGTGTTACCAACTGCTGATAGCAAACTTTTTTTTATTATTTTTAAAGTTAAGTGTTGAAAAAATAAAAACACAGTCCCTATTAGTTAGTTTGAAAAAAATAAACAGAGAATTTCTCTTATTGTAAATTTAAACTAAAATCAAATAAATTATGCGCACAAATATAAAATATGCAAAAAACTTCTACGGTATTTCCACACTGCGTTTACGATTCTCGTAAAAAAAAGCTTAACCACTGTTTAATTATCGCTCAGTACATATTATATTATTTTTATATTATATTAAATATTATACTGTATTCGTATATAATAGGTATACACGTAACATACACTGCACAGACATTTATTAATCACTGTTTCGTCTGATGGGGGAAAATGGTGCAACGAGAGTTCGATCTCGGTTGTAATGCAACTAGAGCTTTATGTGACTGATAGGGGACAATGGTTAATTTGAACCTCTAGCCTGAAAGGGGTCAGGTTAAAAGCATCGTTAAATTTTTTTTCTTTATCTAAAATCAATATATATACCTATATATAGGTATATACGTTCCTGGTTAGGATTAAGCTTTATTTAACGGTCTGAACATATTTTTCATAAAAAAAAACTACAAATCAACCGTAAAATGTATTAAAATAATAGTTATTACATACTGATATTATGTAAGTATCGACGGGATGCGTCCGAAATACGGCAAATAAATTAATAAAACGATCTACGCACGATAACGTGCGACGCATAAACTACGAAACATGCAATGCCCAACGTGCGTTCTTCACAATATTATAAGGGTGCAGCGGATATTAATTTCGCATCCACCGTTTGCGCGTGCATGATTTATTGATAAGGAATGATGCAGTTATTATTTCCTGTTATTAAAATATGATGTATTGAAGATAGGACTTATGGTTGATATCGTGTATATAGTTATAATGTTTATATTTCATCGTATTCCATCGTAATTCATACATTTTAAATTTTAATTACCTATGTATATTATTACCTTGATTATAGTATGTTTTCACGATTTTTGTTTTTTAAGTGACTGCAGTAATGCAATAATGTCTTGAAAATCAACATTAGTTTTAAACAGTACCTAGTACATTCGCCTGTATCAACTTTAATCTATATGAACTGGTTATCATTTATCAAACAAATTTTATATTTTTCTTATATCTTTGACTTACACATGTCACGTATTCAGCTAGGTAAGTGATAGTTGTTACTTTGTTAGCAGATTCAAATTTCGACATTGGTGACTCGTAATACGTTTAGTGTACATTTTAGATTTATAGATGATGAATATTGATTAAAATTTGTAAGAAGTTTTATACATTCAGTTACTATAATTAGTAATGAATAATTTAGTACGTGGGTAGTTACTAAATAGAGCAAAAGAATAGCTGTTAAAATATTTTGTAAAAATTACCTCATTCCTCATATTTTATTTTTCATATTATTTTATAATATTTTGATTTAAGATATTTAAGTAAATCAATTAATATTCAAAACTTAAATATGTTTAAATTTATGTTACACTAGGTATATAACGACTAAATATACATGCATTAAAAGCTTTACAAAAACAAATTATTGTCTTCTTGTACACTATAATATTATGATAGAAATAGGTATAACGGTTAAACTATAGGAATAGATAAAATATGTTCCCCATTATGACATTTTCTATAAAAAAAAAAAAAACAAGTGCGAGTCGGACCCGCGCATGAAGGGTTCCGTACCATCATCAGCTATAAACACGTCGGCAACACTGCTTATATTATATATTCTAGGATGGATTTTTAGTATTTGTTGTTATAGCGGCAACAGAAATACATAATCTGTGATAATTTCAACTTTCTAACTGTCGTGGTTCATGAGATACAGCCTGGTGACAGGCGGTCGGACGGACGGACGGACAGCGGAGCCTTAGTAATAGGGTCCCGTTTTACCGTACGAATCCCTAAAAACTTTAAATTGAATAAATGTTTAATTAGGTTTTACATCACAAATTATATTTCTTTGATATATTATTTGCACCCATAAAATAATATACATATTAATAAAAGTAACCTATAGATTGCCATTGATTTTAAAATAATTACGCCATTGCTTATACAAGTATGTTACCTCGTATGTTACGCTCTTATTTCGTAATATATACCTATATATTTAAAATCAATGATGAACAACTAGGTACATACATATTTTTATTCGTCATTATTGTATAGAAAAGTTTATGATTTTCATTAAGTAAATTGATTTGAGTAATATTTATTTAAATTGAACATTTTAGAGTTATTTAAGTTGTTTGTTCTTATATTTCTTCGGAGTATAAAGTTTAAATACACATATTACTAATAATCAGAATAGTTTAAAAAAAAAAGTAAGACAATATGATAATATGATAATCTGAGTTAACAATGTATATTACAAGTGTTAAAAGCATTATTATATTTTTAATCTTTTATTTAGAATTATTTATAATTCAAAAAAAGGGAGATAAGTTTTATGTTTTTGCTAAAATTCCAACGGGAATAGAGATACGTTTTGGCATTACAACATTTTAGTTGAATTTACTAACGTTAAAAATAAAAATAAGACAATCAAAATCAATAACTACATATATATATAATATTTACATTGAAAACATTTCAAAACATAACCTTTATTTTGGGCATACAATTAGTTTAAGAAATCTCATTTCCAAATGTACCTATATTTAATATGCATTACCAGTAAAATAGAATTTGATATAAGATTTATTAGAGTACTGTATTATATATTATTATTTATCATAAATTTAAAACAAAACTAATTTGTGTCAGAGTAAATATTATTTTTTTAAAAATATGTGTAAAGAATAAACAAAATAGATTTTTTTTCTTAACCAAGACTATATAATATTAACTATATTTACGGACAGTGTGGCGGTGAAACGTCTTACCAAAAGGAATTTATAAGTTACAACAAATAAACAAACAGTATAGCTTACTATATAACTTTAAATATCTTATTTCTTTTATAGCAAATTAAAATCATTTAAAATGTTAGAGTTTTGACAGTTATAGAACAATATGATCCTAAAAATAATTTTTATTTACATACTGTTAATTTATTTTTAATATCAGACATAAAATTTTCCTAGTTATAATACCACTCGTACTATTCTACTATTATAGTATTCTATTTATAATATAATTTAGTTTGTTTTAGTAAGGAAAATTCATCCATCGTCATATACCTACCCATTGAATCAAATTAATCCTAACCTAAGAAATCACTAATTTTTGTAACACAATATTACTTTTATAACATATAGGTAATTGCCAATCTAATTAACTTATCGCCCCGTAACCAATATTGGCCTTGTATGCAATCATTACTCGCAATGCCATAATGGTACACTCGACCACATAAAAAAAACATGGTGGTAAAAATAGTAGGTATAACGTATTTGAGTCTAATAACAAAATATAATGTAATGCACTGGAGTTTATATCACGTAGGTAACTGCACTTAATTCAATCGCTTGTTAGTAGCTTATATCGAAACGTTTTTAAATTGTGGAATAGCTAGGTACATTAGTTAATTATAGAGGAAATGTTTCTAATGTTCGTATGTATAAATATATAATCATAATAATATTGTAACGATGGTATGTATGTATAAATGATAATATTGCGTCGTATATTATGCGAACAACTCTTGTAATGTTTGCAACTAAGTTTTAGCTCGTATATTTGACGATATAAATAAAGCCATAACCGTGTTGACATTCTAGATTTGGAAGAAAGCTTTTATAGTGAGTTATATACATTACAGGCTTTATTATAATATTATTTGGTTATTTTGTTTTGAAGGAGAGGGGGTATTTGATAATATGTTTTTCGAGCAATAAACAAATGCTTCAAACATTTTTTTGCTTCAGCATGGTAGGTACTGATTAATGATCGATCGAAAATCTGACACTCGTATTTTTAATCGAAGGCATAGCACCTAATAATATTGTGAGATTCTCATCAGACTTCGACTGAGTACCAAAAACGAAAAATATCAATTACACGCAATTCAAAACTCTTGAAGATTTCATCTCATATTTTATTGTCTAGAAGATATATGATTTGAGAAGGTAGTTTATTTAATATGATTTCGAACGTGTTTATAATAATGATTCGTCTGATGTACAGGAATCGGCAACTCATGGATAGCCTTTTAAATTCGATTAATTCATAAGTAGTCAATCAGAACGTTTGATGTGCCATTCAATGTACGAGAGTATTCGACGTTCTACACTGAAATAGTGAAATGTCAACGTGAATTTAATTTACTCGTCTTTGTCAACAGATAAGCATCCGAATCACGGAGAGAGTCCTTCCTGATATATATATATGCAGCAATGGCAGCACCTATATTTTATAATAAAGTCAAGTTAACAATTCGTGTTAAACGGAAAATATGAATAATTACAAAGCTTTGTCGTGAACATAATTATAATTCTCGAGAGTTTTAGATGGTAAATAATTATGAACAATACGCCGCGCCAGTGCCTCGTATTAAACACGATTTCGAACGCGGGAAGTGGATAGCGTTTTAAATACTACACCGGTGTGGTTCGATTTAATATTTTTTATATATTTTATTAACATATTGACAATTTTGCAGAAGTCTCAGTCACGTGGATTTAAAAATATAATTAAAGTAAAGTTACAGCGGTAACATACCGAGTCGATATCGGCTGTAATATGGGTCGTGGTCCGGAGATAAAAGTCGCTTAACCGATATCTCTCAGCGCTCAGCTTCATTAGTTAATAAAGAAATACTATCATTACTAAACATTCAGACATCAACAAAACGAAACGCGAAATTAATTACATTGAACAATTGAAACCTGACAATCTTTACCTAATACGATGAGAGTATAATGAGTACTATTATATAGGTATATAATATATATATATATGTATAATTTATAGATGTACTTAATATATATTTTATTTATGGGTTTTACATTAATTTACAACGTTGAAAATTGGCAGTGAAATCAGAAGTTATTGCTGGTAAACTCTTGATAAAAAAAAAAAGCCTTTTTAGCCAGCACGTGTACAGTATACGTGTATACCTACTGTATAGTATTCGTTATAATATATCGAAATTTCAACCTATAGGTCGTGACCCGTGAATCGTGACTAAATCTAGTATTGGGTCACTAAATACATTTAATTATTACTTTAAATTTTCATTTAAAAGTATTCTTTAGTAATTAGTTGTGCACTCTATGCTTTATAGTTTCACAGTCTAAATGTACTTAGGTATTATATTTCTTACTATATACATTTTACTATCCGAATGACGATAGAAAAATTTTTTTTTTGTTGCGCAACCATTTTAGTACCTACCTGAAAGTCAGTTATATATTATGAACTATAAAAGGTTGAAGACCATCGTTTCAACTGAAGTTTTGATCACAAAGAGATCAAAGCTAAACTTACAAAAGCTTAGTAGGTAATACATTAGCGCTTGTGGCAGTATATTAAGTTGAGTAATAATTCAAAATTATAAATGAATATCTTGGCTGCAAATGACATCTGAACATGTAAAAACAATATTATTTATATATTGCAGTAAAAAGTCTTGATAAATATTATTATAAATATAAATTAAATATATTTTCTATTTCCCTTATAGTAGTTGTACAGAACTCATAAATAATTGCATAGTTTTAAATCATTGTTAATATTTTTAAGTAAATACAAATTGAACCAGTAAAAAATAAAAATAAACCCAGCATAATCGGTTATAAAAATTGTAAAAAAAAATGTTATCATTATAACTATATTTTACATTATATTTCTTAATAATTATTTAGGTAATAGTTATATGTGAGTTTGATTAGAGGTTTATGAAATATTATATTTAATCAGTCCATCTGAATATATAATTCAAATTTTTTGATTTATAATAATATACTATAGTACTATACCTACTAAGCATTAGATGATCATAGTTATATACAGTCAAGTATACTTAACTTAAATCTATGATTATACTCGTTGTTTGTATGAAAAAAATCGAATATTTAAATTGTTTGATTTCACAAAAACATTAAAATTCTGTGTATTGCGACATAAAATACACTCCACAATCAAATAAACATTTATTTTCACATTTTAATGTTCTCATTTAATTTTATGGTTTTTTCATGATATTTAAAATCATTGAAATTGAAATGGATGTTGAAATCTGGGATAACTCAAACCACATTTTTATAAACTTCAAAGCTTGTTTAGCTCAAACAAAAAGTGTTTACATTTTAGGCATAACATTTAAAATAATATAAAATCAACTAGCTTTTAATATAATATAAACATGTTTATTTTAACATAGTTCATATTATAAAGTATAAAAATTTTATTATTTTGTTTACATTTTTTACAACGTCACGAAATTATTATTATGATTAAAAGATGATACTAAATTGCCTATCTATAGCGCCGTCATAAATGTTTTTATTATAATAATATACCTAGAAGTATCTTAATGATAGTAAAAAATAAAGACCAATCTAAGTTTTATGAAAAATTATTGTTTTAACTAGTTATATTCTGTAAAATAACGTTCTATCAACAAGCGTTGTATAGTATAAATAAAGTTTTTATATTCTAACTCCTTATAGAGTATATATAGTCCTTATAGAGTATATATACATACTCTTAAAGTTGTCCTTCATGATTAATTATTTTATAACAAAAAAAAAAATGTATACATAATACATATTACAATTACGTCAATAATATTCTGTAAAAAATTGAATTGTCAATTAATGTGGCATTTATTTCTTAACTTAAGGAAATACATACAATAACTGATGAGTGGACACAAAATAGAACCGTAAGATATTAGATAACCAATAGTTGCATTCAATTTCATAATATGTGTCTCATTCAATATTAACGTTCAATAATAGCTCTAACAATTACCATCATTGATTTTGAATATTTTTTTTTTCAGTTGTGATATTCAAGAATAAAATTTGATATTTTTGTATTTATATTATTCATTATGACACTAACAATAATTGGAATTTTCAAAAATCGCCTCGACCATTCCCTACTAAACTTGTTGATCAATCACAGAGTCGGACTGGCCAGGACCGCTAGTCCGCAATTTCGGACGGGGCCCCGGCTTCTTTATGGTGATTGGGGCCCCTAATTTTGTACCTATTATTATTATTATTATTTTTCGTTTAGAGTAAATAGAAATACGAAATAAACATTTTTTTTAATTTAGTAGCCAGTGTAGAGGCTACGCCCCAGTGGTGTAATTAGGGAGTTGGATACTTGGACAGGTGGGATATCCCCTGTCTGGTAATAAAAACAGTCCGATGGATCTCTTGTAGTAAGTTTACTTTGGGTATATAGAAAATGTCTTAGTATTTGAGAATATACTCAATATAAATTCTATATTAAAAATAAAGTAAAACCAGTTAATCGAATGATTGAATTTTAGTTAGGTACGTATTTTTTTCTGGGCTAAATAAAACATTTTCTATTTGCCTGTTGGGGGCCCTATTTTCCAAATCGCGGACTGATCTTTTTCGAGCCAGTCCGACACTGATCAATCATAATCCGTTTTAAAAATTAAAATCTGTCGAACCAAATTTTTCCAGTTTTGTCTAGCTTATTGGTCTAAAAGTCACTTTTTTTTCATTGACTGGAGCCCCCTCCAGCCCCCTTAAGGTTTATTTTATAATACGGAATTTAAATATATTGAAAAACATTATAACAAACAAAATTAATGTTTAGATTGGTCAAATCTACATTAGTTTTGATTTTTGACAAAACCTGCTGCAGCCCCCTTAAGTGCATTTATATGCCAATAATATTGCATTTAATAAATTTCATTGATATCTACTAGATAACTGCTATCTAATGTGACCACATAGACAGACTACATTTTATAAATTATGATATGATACACAAAGATTTCCGGTACTAAGATACAATATACAATATAGATATGAGTTGTGTCGGAATTTGCGGTTCCTAGCCAAAGGTCGTAAGCGATCGTTTTTTTTGAAACTGATATTTTTATTTTATGATGTAGACGCCAGAACGGATAATTTATTTATATGGCTGAACACACACACACACATCCCTGCCAACACCAACGAAAGATAGCGATATCCCTGTTATCGTCATGACGACGGTGTTCTATAATAATAACAATTTTATTTCAGCACACTCGGTTTATAATATAAATATAATATAATATTGTACATTATAAGTATTAATTATTCACTTTGCTTGAATATAATTTCCACTTATACTACATAGATTTATTTTTAAACATTTTTAATTACGGTTTCTAGTATATTCGACAGATTCATGATATTATTGTTAAGTACCTACTTAAAATGTATGGAAGTAAGCCAACAATAAACGCTAATATTAATTGTTATTGCGTGCATTGTCCTGTGACCTGTATTGTTACAATATTAAATTAATATTATAAATAATTATTTATTATAATAATATTACTACAATACATATTGTGTAATAAAAAATACTATTTTTGATAGGTACTGTAGAATTGTTTTGATTATTGATACTTTTGACAGATATGTAACAAATTTTTTTTCAGAAATGTAGGATACCAAGATCATTAAATTTAATTTAGACTATGAATCATTTAAAATTTCAAAATCACAAGTTTGGTGAAAATATATAAAATTATCTAAAATATACTATACGTAAACGACGTGATATTTTTCAAACTCAAACATTACTAGATTAACTAAGACAATTTACTGTAGTGCGGTCAACATAACAATATGGTCTGAATAGAATTTTTCGTTTCTAGACTCATCATCTACGGCAATAGCCAATAGACAGCGTGGTAAATGGTAACACACAGTCTTAGACTGGTACCATGTATAGATCGTAAGTCAGGATTAAAATAGCAACTTTCCGGAAGCTGGTGGTTTGGCACTGAACGAAAATGAATTTGTTTCCACCAGCAAGGGAAGCTTTGAACAAAGTTTAAACGGTTACTGGTATAGAAACTTCCTGTCGGGGCAGAACAGAGCCAGTGCATGCATTAAACTGTTAAAAAAATCTATAACCAATTGAAGTTCCAATATTATAAGATACATTTTATACCTACTTACATACATTGTAAAGCAGAAAATTGTTACTTATAGTTTAGAACTTAAAAAAAAATGATTCAATGCAGTTTAGAATGTTATAATGGAAATTTAATTATTTCGATTTTAATATATATAATGTATCAACAGTGAACATTACTGAACAGTAATATAATTTATATAATGTGATAAATTATGTTCTCGTTCTGAAATCACATTGTCTTTGATTTTCAATGTTTAAATCAATAGGATTTGTTAATATAACATTATTATATATACAGTTAGTATTAAAGCGTCAATATATTTTAAAAACAATAATGTTAGACATAAAATACGAGAATTGTAGTGTCACTGAGGCGAGTATATTTTAATTTGACAACAATGATATAAATCACAGCAGGGTTCGTGAAAACTATTGTGATTGTATCTTGGTGTGCTGAATGTTTTATGGAGGACCTTTTTTTTTTTTGTAAATTTAAGTGCTAATAGTTGATGAGTTTCTCGTTTTATTGAATATACAAACAAATATGATATTTTAATAATACATCGAGTATACATTATAGGTATTTGACAAACAGTTTGAATGAAAATATCAAGTATATAAATTAAATTATTTTAAAATTTGAATATTTTATAAAAAAAAACATAATGGTGATCGAGCTAAATACTATTATATTTTTATTATTTTCTGAATAATCACAAAATAATTGAATATGATTTTTTAAAATCGGCATTCCAATGCATGTTATATTATTCATAATTATGATAGTCACGTGTAAATTACGTAACTGACTTTAAATATCTATTAACTAAAATAATAAAAAACTTACAATACAAAAACACAGTGTTAAGTGCATACGCATGAATAAATAAATAATGTACAAAAAAAATTTACAAAATGTAACGTCATCTATACATATGAAATTCAATAATTTTTATAGCGTTAAAATAATGTATTATTGCAGCAGTTATATACGTATTATGGTGTAAGTCAGTCCTGATTACCCAACAAACAGATTTAAATAGATACAACTTATAACTTTATTACTTGTTAAACAATTTGTATAACATAATGTTGTGTATCACTGCTAATTGCAAGCGCAAATAATAATAATGTGTGATTAAGCATCCAACATAATATTATGTATACAAACATAACCCATATCAAGAACAAAACATAAACTATAACATTCCATGGAATAAATAAACATTACATATATGGTTGGTAAATAATAATTATTGATCACTATTAGTTTAGGTACCTACAAGAATTATGGCCGTTTAAAATATACAGATATTAAAAGCATAATTATTTCATATTATTATTTACTACCTATTTAATATCAATAAAATTATTTTTACACGTAATAAACTAATAATTGACGCATTTAATATGATTAACTCAAATTACTATACAAAATTTAATAAATGAAAAAAAACAGCTTATTGATTTACTATTCTGAAATACATTTTTCAAGTAAGCAATAATCTAATTAATTATTGTGCACTGACATCATACATTTTTAAAGTTAGGTAGGTCACTAAAAAAAAAAAACATAATGTCACTTCAATTTTTAATTTTATTTTAAAAGCAAATAATATATTATGAAATATTAATTATGTTACTAATTAAATATAAGTGGTCTTGCTTTTTTATAATCTATTTAAGCTATAAAAGCGAAAAATATACAAAATTATGAACCTACTGGTGGTTGCTAGTTGGTGAGAGTCACAACAGAGCTGGATGTTTTAAAAATTTAAAGAAACGGATAATCTTATTGATATTAATAATTAATCAAACTATAAATAAATAAAAATCTTTTTGACACCGATATTTAGCGAAAATTTATCCCAAAACATTCGATAGTTAAATAAAAATCATGGCTTAATTTACAGTTATTTATAATAATTGTTTTAACGCTTCGTAATAATATAAAATAATTTCGTTATAAGTACCTATCTATTATCTACCTGGTAGATTCTACCATATTTTGGTTTTAAGTTCTTGCGTTCAGAATTTTCGGCATGGGTTTTCGAAAAAAAACATCTTATTTAACTACCTACCTCCTTATAAGTAGGTACTTACCTAAAACCATTACGCACAAGATATCGTGCTAAAAAAGTATATTTTATTTATTAGTTCTTATCAAAATGTATTTTTTCATTATACTATTATGCTTACTTTTATGTTGAATTATTCATCTATAACCCAAATTGTACAAATTGCTGATATGAATATGTCTCCTGTTTCTTTTTTTCTATAAACATTTAATTTTCTTCATGTAGCAATTAATTTTATTCTAAATCGGTAGGATATCCTCTAAATAAATTTATAATAATTTATTGAGTAGGTATTACGACTTGATCAAAAATAATATATTGATTATTACATTTTTTTTTAGAAATCGTGATTAAAACGATACTATCTGTATAATAATCAAAATTCAATGCAGTAGGTACCTATTATGGAAGTAAAAAGGCATTATTGACTTTTTAAATATTTCTATAATATCACCTGTTGCGCTGTGTAAAACTAAGCCACCGGTCGCGTCGGCTGACTAAGTTATGATTTAATGTATATCAACATTTGGTTTGTAAAATAGCAAATCAATACAATATTGTTATATTATCTAACATATTATTATACATAAAAATATATTAGCATGAAACACGCTACTATGGGTAAATATCAAATGAATACATAAACGTGATTTATGAATATGTTCTGTAGGTCAAACCTGACTATAAATATTTGGATTCTTATTAATTTGTTTTTTACAAGGTTTGGTAGTATGTCATAGCCCATAGGTAGTAGAAATATAAATTATAATTACTATCGCATAATAGTACAGTACCTACTAAATTTATATTAAATTTGAATTTAAGCTTAAAACATTAATACTAATAATTTTTTTTTTTTTTGAAACTGAAGCAGACATTATTTTATTTGGATGTTTTACGCACCCATATTTATGATTTTATTGGTATGTAAAACATTATGATTTATAATTATTTAAGCTAGGTAATTATTTATTAAGGTTTATGTGAGACCTTTTTAATAAGTCCTTTTGGACTAACCATTACCTATACTGTAATGATATGCTCACATATCATTATAACAAAATATAAACTAAAATCTTACAGAATAATAAATAACGGCCAGACTGTCGTTTGTAGAAATCGGGCATCCCTAACAAAACTATTGTCACCGACACAAAGGTCTTTGCCGCTGAAGAGAAATCTAGTTCGGGGAAGTACAAAAACCTCTGACAAAACCGCCTATACCACTCTCTGGTAGACATATCCGTGTTGTCTCTTAAATCAATGCATGAGCACCAGCCACCGAGTGCATGAACACCAGCCACCGAGTGCATGAGCACCAGCCACCGAGTAATAACCTCTCAAAATATCAATACCGATTTCAACGAGCGACAACTGGACTTCTTATGTTAAGACAAAATCAGTGCGTTTTTATTTCGATTTGTATATTTGAAGTATTACCTTGTGTCGCCTAAAATCTAAAAACTCTTACAACATAATTCACGAACAACTGTGAATCAGGTAAGGCATTTAATATAATATTTTACATTGATTGCAGTATTAATTTATATGTGTTTTTTACATAAATTATATTGTACGGTGTATTTGATCTAATTCTCGAATACACGATCTCGAGAGCCCTCCGAACACCTGGAGGAAGGTAATAGCTTAATTTTATTATTTTAACATCCGAATAAAATATAACTATCGACAGGAGTCGTATTTATTTTTATTCATATTTTTAAGTTATTACACTACTTATTGTTATTTAATATTAAGCATATTCGTAACTTTATTTTTTTGTGTAATTTGTGATAATAACGTAAACTAGACTAAGAAACATTTCATAGATTTAAATATACAATTAGAAGCATATTATAATATTATGCGTAATTATAATTTTAAAATAATATATAATAACATTACAGTGAACCCGATCGATTTAAGTAAAATCAATTAAACATTATCTTACTGTTGTCCATTGCATTTTATCAATTATATTATAGAACTTAGGAGGACGATTGGTAGTCGAGTGGGATAAAACAGCAGTCCAGCAGTGATGCGATGTAAGAGCCTTATCCACATATATAAATATAATACAGATATCTGTGACCTTATCACCGTGACACCGTCACTGATTTAGATTCGGAACCTGCAGTTTCTTAGAAATAAAAAGGAAAACCAATTTCCCGACTAAGATAACGGTCCAATTAGTTATTCCAATTCCTGGTGATATCTAATGGTTGTAAAAAACACTATAAAATATAATACATAAATAATGCATATATAGAAATTATTAGAAAAATACAATTTTAATTTAATATATGAAATAATATAATGTATTTTTTCAGTGTTGTAGTGTTGAGTTGTAGATTATGCGTGGAGTAGTGAATATATTAAATGAAGCATACCAAAAAAATCATTAAACATTCAAACTAAAACTCTTATAATATTATATACATTCCAAATAAACGATTTTAAATTAAAGAAATCATACAATTTTTTTAATTTTATCAGTAAGCCTAAATAAATAAATAAAATATTTAATAAAATTTATTATATAAGTTAATTAAATCAATAATATTTAAAATGAAGCTATACAAAATAATATTATATACGAAATAAAAAAAAAAATTTGCATCGAACGTTAGTGGGTTAGAAACAAATAGCACTTACAAGTATTACGAACAGCAAATACAAAAATTAAACTATTGTACTATTGTGTTAGGAACAGCGACAGGGGATATCCCGATTGCGTCCCATTTTTAATTTTCACCCTTTTCATATAGCCCGACTGCGTCCGCGGTCTTATCGACAAATTATAATGAATAGCCCGAGAGCGTCCTCGGTCCATAGCTGCTATTAGGTACCTATTTAAGATAAACATACTAATCGAATAAAAACTTTTAAGATACCTACGTCCTACATGTTTGACGATTGAATATGGTGGATCAAATGTACAACTATAATATACTATCATTTGTACATTTATGACTGTAAAACACTGGAAACGGTGGGACTATTAATTTTAACCCCGATGTTATTGAAGATAATATTATGTCTATAATGCCGAAACATGAAAAACTCGACGAATTTATGGATTATTTAATAGAAAATTATATCGATTCTGGAGCAAAATTTTCTATTTCTATGTGGACTGAAATGAGTAGTAGTTCTGAAAGGACAACAAATGCTTGTGAAAGCATTCATTCCAAGTACAACTTATTAATTTATAAACATCACTCAGATATATATACATTTTTGGGAAATATTGAAAAAAATTCAAATCGACACTAAAATAGCAATTTGAACGGCCACACAAGCAACAAGAAAACCAAAAGGAAGTACGTGCAAGAAAATTACATACATACATAGAAGATAATATAAATCAATTTAAAAATAATAAAATATCCGGTTTAGATTTTGTCAAAAGAATGGCATTTAAACACAAGCCTGTATAAATATATTAATAATAGCAACATTTTTTTTTAATAAATTGTACGCTCACCCAAACTTAACAGTGTAAGCTAAAATAAATAATAATAATAATAATATTAATAATAAAAAAAAATAAATTTTTGGGGTGTAAGCCAGTTCACTTCCTCGTGGTTCACCCTGGGTAATTCTAAATGAGCTGGGACGCGTTCGGGTTATGTAAAATGTATGACCTTTTTTGCTTGGGACGCACTCGTTTGATATTTTATTCTGGACGCACTAAGAACATTAAAAAAGGGTCATTTCGGGACGCACTCGGGAAACTCCCCAACGACAATACACCTCATGCAACACCACAACCACTGTTAAACACCTGTTAACCGAATGCCTCCTGTTAAAATACTCCAGAGATAGACTGATGATTATCTATACAATCTATGCGAAATACTAGCACCCAACACAGACGACATCGATTCTTCTTCCTCTCCTCAAAGAAACGAACCTTATCCAGAGAATATGATATATACAACACAGAGATTATATCACATGTACCTAACTTAAATTTACATATAAGCATTTCATGTATCAATACATAATTTTTGTATTTTTGTATAAATTATAAAATGTTATTTAAAAAAAAAAAATACTAACTGAATTTTATTAAGAAATCAAAATATTTAGTTTGTGTAATAAGTAAAATATGTATAGTTTTATGGATTTTTATATTTTTATAAAAATTCAGAACTTATTTGTTATTTCTTTTACTTATATTTAAATTGTAAACCTACAGTTAGAAGTAATATTATTGGATTTTTCACAGTAAGTTAATAAAACTTATACTTATAATAATCATTGGTAATGGCTTTTAAGTCTATACTCTATATTATATATAGTATTTTCTTGGTAGGTATATACGTATTTTGTATAAATGAGGTGATCAATATTAAATAGAAATATTGAACCTGTGAAATTCTGATAATGCGGTTTGACTAATGGTGGATTCGAGTAGAACCACATATATTATACATACATACAGAGTGAATCACCCAGCGTGCTCATTCTTGTTTTTCTTTAACTATGTAAATATTTAAATTCTGACTTTTGTAATATTGTTAAGTACCTACACTGAAAGATCATGTTTTGTAATATATACTTAATTTTTTTGTACACCTTCTTTTTCAATGAGAATTATCCTTTTTTGTCCTCCTTTAACATGACGTTTTTATATTATATTTTTCATTATATAATATGTATTCATAATTCTTCATACTAACTCAAAGTGTTGTAAATGTATAGTGTAAGTTTTCTAAAATAAAATTAGTAATTTCACGTAATCTAATTTATAAAGGATATTAGTGATAATAGGTTTAAGAATATATGGAAGCCATGCTAATGATAATTATTACTTTATTAAATTTTCATAAGTTGGAAAACTGTCTGGGTATAATAATTAGTACTAAACTAAATATTTTATGGAAGACCATATTAGTAAGGAGTAAGAACAATTATTGTTTGAGTCAGGAACGAACAATAATGTTTTATATTCATTATTTGTTATCATTTACTTAATATTGATTGATCATTTTTCCAAATATGGAATTATAATATGTATAGTGTTATGAACTGATGTTTCTTATTAATCATTATTAATTATTATTAATAGTATGACCAGTTACTAAAAATGGGCAAATTAGCAAATGCTCAATATTGCAATGTATTTATAAAAATTACAAACAATAACGCCTTCATTTGGCTCCAACAAAAGTGAATAACTGATCAAGTTATTCATGAACTACAGCCATCAACATTTATAGATCATTCATCATCAATGTTTGCAATACGTTATCAGTTATCACTGCACTAATAAATTCTAATCGTCTGTACGTGTAAAATTGTTTAATAATTTAAAATTTAGAACACTAGCTGATTGAAAATAGATGTTTTATATTATTAATATTTTCTTAATCCACCTACTAGACTTCAAAATATTATAATAATACATATGCATATACATTATACACTTTATAATGATTAGTAACCATTATGTATCGTTACGATATAATAGTTACAATGAATTGTTCTTAATACCCATCGACGTTGACGCTAATTCATATATTATGATACACAACATAGCACATCAAAGTTACATAAGAAAAGTTAGTACTATTAACGTGATTTATTTATCTGGACAGTAGTGAACCTAACCATCCACTGTTTGGGATTTTGTCGAAATTAGTTATCAAATACATTACGCGTAATGTGTACGGCCGGGGTAAAAATAATAACTTGAGAGAACTTTGGGTCAACCCCCGTGTGACAATATGACAAAATAGATTATGGTGCAATAAAACATAATATTTGACACTAAACTTAACCGTAGGGCTTGTTGTCAACGACAGTATAGTTTATCACCATATACCACGAAGAACGAATTAACTTTTATTCCCGAGTATAATATATTATGATGGTGATTTTTATCTTGTATTTAATTTAATATGTTTTATGTTTATGCCGTAGAAAAATAATTTAACAATTAATAAAAACCATCAATTTAAAAAAAAAAAAAAACGGGAATATTCGGTTATATACAAAACGTGATTGATTTGACATATTATTGTACATAAAAACCTTTACTGCTTCCGGTCGGATATAACGCAACACCCACTAATACTGAAAGGATTTATACAAAAAATTAAAACTTTGGTAAATGTTATACAAGTATTTATAAAAAAATGTAAATAAAATAAAATAATTTCTTCTAAACATTTTGAAATATTTGTTACGTTTCTTGAAAGGTATATCGGTATAATCTTATTGAACCAGAAATCTTCAATACTAAATCTCCAACTGTACATAATAAAACATTTTATTCTTCCATTTCAAAAGGTACAATTTAAATAAATAAATAATATATCTGAAGGAATAATTCAGTGAATGTGTTTTTTGATATTATTTGTTTATAATTTTTAAAAAATACTACGAAAAACATGGTATTATAATCGAATGCATCAGAATCATATTTTCAAATTAAAATTAATTCATCATATTATTTTATGAATTATCCAACAGTTGTGGTATACAGGAATACATTTTGAAATCTTATACAATAATAAAGCTTGAACTTATAAAGTAAGTACCTACTTATAGAAAAGTTTGAAGATTGTAAAAACATAAATAATTAAATACTTAAATTAAGTTTAGTTGAGTTGAGTTTAATATTTAGCTATATTTAATTCCTGTAATATTATTATTGTTTTTAGTATATTATTTTTTATTGGATTATTATTAAAATTTCTTTAAAATAAAATAAAATGAATGAATAATTTCTTATCAATATATGTTTTGATAACTATAAGGTAAGGTCATATTAATACTAAGTAATACAATTCCCATTTCAATTTGAGCTTAAAATAAATTGTTATATAGTTTTGTTTAATAAATTTAATTAAATGACAAAAAAAGTTTAAGGTACAACACAAAAAGTATACCATTTTTTATTAATTATTAATTTATTCAACTTCATACTGTATCCTAAAATCCTAAGATCTCAACAGTCTCAAACCCAAACTATCCAAATTCATTCCAATACTCCATGTTTCACAATCATTAATCATACAATGGACTTAACAGTTATAAAATTGGTATGCAATTAATTAAAGCTTTTTTGAATAATATTTTTAAAAAACATTCTAAAAATATACAATATCAATTTTGAATATAAAATTCCATTTATAATTGGAGGGAAAGGAAAATATACGATTCAACGCAAATCGACTTGTACGGTAGATTATTTCGTGAGTCGTGAGCACTTAAAATTTTTATATGGGTAATTGTAATAAAGTAAATTTCTAGGTTTTCTTCTGTCTGTATAATTTTATGATTAAACTCCCGCCAAGTGCATTAAGTAAAATCCGTTGTACTGTTTTACATTTATAATATTTTGATAGATAAAAGCCTCATCGTAATCCCTAAAAAGAAACACCGTCCGAGATCAGTGATAACAGTCATAACTCGCAATCACGTCTGTGTCGTGTATTGTTTGAAGATAAAAATTAATCACTTTCCGTCACATTAATTCAGTAAAGCGGAATAGACCGAGCGCTCACGGAAAAGCAACAACTGTTCTGTAATGTTTCATTGTTTCGACTTATGAGTTTCGAGCATAATATTTTGGCCACTATCTGATGTCAGAATACCGTGACAGGATTAAAAGTTTAAGTTATATTTAAAAGCGAAGCGTTTAAATGAAAGAAAAATGCAGCCAGCGGTCGCTTCGAGTATCCAGTACGATTTCGTTTTGAAATTACAATAACGATGAGACGATGATACATTTTATTATTTTACTATATACACCGTATAGTGTACGTAGTACCTATATACGGTTAATACAAGAACGCGATGGTGAAATGGGTTGCTTATGATATTTATTACATAATTTATTAACGTATGTTGTCAAAATGTATTTTTTAGTTTTCTTTCTTTTCCACTTTGCAAAAAAAAAAAAGGAACATGAAATAAAACAAAGCATTCCCAATAGAGTAGTTGCATAATCTGAGCAAGTAAAAAATGGCTTATGGCTACATATATACCTATGTTGTGTATTATTTTATGAACAAATCTAAGAATACCAGTGATTTTATGTAGGTATATAATGCATACAACACGTGTTGTTTTTACTGTGACTTCCTTAAAAAAAAATATTTAATAAAATTGTTATGTTGAAACTTTTTTAAAGCCTAATGTAACTACATAGCTATATTTATAATTATTATTATCTTTAAATGCTTAACGTAAATATTGTTAAATAATATGTATCATGTTTAAATAGTTTACATCGTACCAATAAGTAATAAAATACATTAAATACCTATCTAACAATAAATCAAGTAATAATGATAATACGATTACGTTTAGTGAAGAATAAAAACGGAAACCAAAAACAAAACTGTTTGAAAAATTAAACTATCCTATGGTCTGTCCAGCGAGAGAATGTGCTGCGCACCGACCAAAACTGGTTCCCCCACCCAACATCCTGCCATAGGGGAACCAGTTTCAATAGAAAGGTGACGCGGGGAAATGCGCAGAATCGGCGCGTTCTCTCGCTGGACAGAGTATATGTAGGTACCTATCTAATGTTAATTATGAAAAAGGATAATGGAAAAAAATGCACTTTAAATGTGAAAAAATGGATTATTCAAAAAGAATGAGTGCATGAGAGGATTAGGATGGTACATTTATTCTACAACTTCCCACTTGGTTAATAATAATAATTCGGTATGAATATTTAATATTTACCATTTACACTGTGAGCACAAATGATTAAATGAATGTCAAATAAAATCAAGTTAGTCTGTTGTTATAGTTATAAATTATAATTGTTCAATGTGTGTAAATGTAAATGTGCACTGTACACTATACCTTTGTTAGAATTGGTTTTTTACTTTTTATAAGTAAATGCAACGTCGTTTGATGTCAAACATAATATGTCGTAAATTTCGTTTTCCTATCGATGAACACACACAATGTCATGTCCCAATAACTTTCAATACACGATTATGCCTCTACGAAGTCCAATTCCAATATGGCAATCGTTCGGTGTTGTCAACACATACACTTTTTAACATTTAACATTTGATGAATTTTTTTTATGGCATCCCGACAAAGTTTATTTAAATTGTATAGTTTCTAGGGTGTCTCAAGGAGTGGATAAAAATCCCGATTATTCTGTAAAAACAAAATCATACGATCGTACTTAAAACTTATGTAATATATAATAGCTTCCAATGTAAAATTCACTTATATTTAAAAGTTAAATTAAATTATATGAATATTTCGTTGTAAGCTCCAAAATTAAAATATGTATTCGTTGTACAATGAACATTGTACCTGCATACATAATGCAAAAGCTAAAATGACAAATATGTAATTTAGTTGCAATGGCATACCCAGCACTTTCTAATGCTGGTGGAGGGTAGACAGTAATAAGCTAATATTTCCCGAATAGTCGATATTGTCATGTCCGTCAAGTTGGCACCAGCACTTAGTGCTAGCAAATTCGTAGCAAATTATTGATGTATGGTTTGAGGTTGTAGCACTAAGTGCCTGTACAAACTTCACGGACGTGATATGTCTAGTAATAATCGAAACAAAAAATATATATAATATGTCGCTGTTGTTTATTTATTGTTTGGTACCCGACAAATAATTGGTTTATAGTCTCGGAAAAAAAATAATATATTTACTTTTTAAAGACAATCATATATTATCTTTAATGATGTCAAACAAAAAGTGAATAGTATAAGGTTATGGGGTTAACTGAAAATAAAAAATAAATACTTACTTATATCTTACATTTCGTAATATTAATTATTAAATGTTATCTCTTAAATGTTTTTTTTTCTAGAACTGTTCATGGTTCAGAGCATATTAAACTTGAAATAAAGTTTATTTCGTAAACTTGTTTATGATTTAATAGATAAATAGTTTACAGCGTGTTTCTAAAGTTTATTTCAAGACATTTATTCATATAAAATGTATACACTACACATATATATATATATATAGGAATTATTAGTATTTATTTTTATTCTTAAGCTTAGATAACTATCATATAATTTTGGTATCACCTTTACGATCAATGTCACAATATAGTTTTGACTTTTTTCTGTTATTTAAACTTTTCGTACACAACAAATTTTTAAAATTTTTAAAATAATGCCGGTGACGTCTTTTATTGGTTATCAAGTTTCCGAGAGCGGAATTTGATGATTTTAAGTTGACCGTAGTCGGAGCATGCGATGAATTTTTATGTTATTATAAATATTTAATTAACGAAAATACAGTGAACGAAAATATTGAACGGTTATTGAGTAACATATAAATATATTATTTTCTTGTCACAATTTATTTCGTAATGATTTTTTACATTATCGGTTCGGTAAGAACTTAATGGTTTTACATAATCAGAATTCCTAATTGTTTTTAATTAAAGCTCAAGAAAACGTTCTCTAACAAATCGATCATTTATTTACATATTTTCTTCAATTTTCTTAATCATTTGTGTACCAAAAGGTCATTTGGACCACAGTTCATACGTCTACTAAAAACTTGCCGGCCAGCATTCAACAGTACTCGACTGCGCTGCTACCCTCTTACATCATTTAATTTAGGTCTTATTTGAATAGAATAAATTGTGTATTAGTAGTAGCTACATCGACACAGTGGCGGCAGCTTGTCATAAATAGGTAGTGTTTCAACTGTGTGGCATTCACCTGGTAGTCTGGTAAGACATTTAATTTTGATAGCAAGATACACTGATATAATATACATTGCACACGGATGTTATTAAATCTACAAATTATATTTCTAAGGGTACCTACCTAACGTTACATATTTCGTTATTATTTTTGCCAATTGATGCTATAATATATCCATCATTTAATAATAAATATTATTATTATTATTATTATTATTATTAATAAGGGATGTTTTAAATATCTTTTCACCATATCGCAGATGTCAATCCGAACTTATTATATTGCATTAATTGATCAATCAATCGATGTATTTCAATAAATCACTGTTCAGTTGTGATCTGTTCAATCTTATCGATTACCTGTATGGGAGCTAAAACATTCGCATCATTGAATATAGTAATTTTCCATTGATATCTTGAACAATTTTAATTTCCTATGACGCCAAATTACTTTTGAATACTAGGCATACTAAACAAAATGATTTAAAGTCTAAATAAATAAAACATTTTTTTTTTTTTTAAAACGGCATACCCAAGAACTTGCAGTATTCAAATCGAGAATAATATTGGTGTGTTCCCATCTGTATGTGTGGCATATATTTTTTTAACTTGGACCCTGCAGTAATACATGTTTTCTAGGATACCAGAAAGATTTCTTGTTCGTTTGATCATATTATATCTGTGGTACTCCAATACTCGGTTACCACCAATGAAATCATTAAAATCGTCTATTTCGTTTGGACGATTTTTTCTTAACCATATTGGATTTTCAAGGTACAAATTTAAGATGGTTATCATGTGCTTATACCGTAAACATCCCTTTTGTCTTCCACATGGGTACACATATATTCTTATTGTACCATCATCCCCAAATTATTTCTACGATGCTTTAGTTCCTTTTGAATAACTTTCCATTGAATTAGTTTTAAGGTTTCTTTACTCTGTATAAACTTTCAAATTACTTTCAGTTGATTCAAATAATGTGTTTGATAAAATAACACTATAACTACAAAAATATTATTATTTATATTTACATTCATCCAAATAGGTATAGGTATGAGTATATATGAATTTTAGAAAAAATATCTTTCACATACCTCTTAATATGTTTAAAATTCGAATTGCTTTCTTTTATTTTTAAACATGCTATATAGGTAATTAGGTATATTAAATTATAATTACATATTATAAAACATAATATTATAGAACTTTATAGTAAGTACCTATAAGTAGACTATTTGGTAATACATTTATAATATAGACTTGTTGAATGTATATTCTGCCGGTATATTGTTAATAATAAATATTCGTTGTGAATATGCAACTATTAATATACTATTAATATTAAAATTTCCACGACCTCATCGAAACTACAAGTGAAATGTATTGCTTCCAATAATTAGTGAACTATTCTATTATGAGGTGCTACGAATCATTCAAACTTTACTAACCTATAAGGTTCAAATAAAAGTATTAGATTTTTTTGTTTAAAATTCATTAAAACTATGAAATGTAATTGGCTATTGTTATTTCATTATTATAAGTGACAACACATATAGCATTATATACGGTTAAAATGTAATGTTTTAGCAACATCGAAACATTTAGAATAATTATATTAATACATATTTTATAAAATTTAAAAATTATGTAATATTACAATATTTAGATAAACACCCACATTCGTACATATTATTGATAATGTTATATAATATTATAAAAAAAAAAAAAAACATTTATTAAATATGTAATATTATATAATTTTTAAAAATTAAAAATATAGCAGTTTTCATTGTCTGTGTGACTTATATTATATACTGTATACAATGCATTAGTTGTTAACACCATGGTGAAATAATAAATCTTAGCAACCTCGTAACGGAAATTTAACAAAGATTTCACAAGATTTTACATGGCCAAGAAGAGCGTTGAAGTTGGTGATAGAACGATGAGGCTACAAATTAAATTTAAAATAGTTAGTGTTCTTTGGGGATAATCGTGGTCATAAGTGCTCATATTAAGAACAACAGAGATTCTATTGTGGACACTGATTACAAACGAGAATTTCTACAATAAGACTGAATGTATCCCAGGATGTAAAATAGTTTTTTAATTGTTATCAATATTTTCTTTTATCTTATATATTATGTACATTGTAAATATTACAATATTATGTATGTTTTATTTAACTTTTAAGCTACATTACTACATAGAATAAATATAATTAGTGAAAAGCGATTTCAAATGAACGATTCTATTAATAAAAAATAACTATTGGATTAAGTAGGATTAAGAACAATTTGTATGTTTATACAATGTAACAAGTTATAACTTATTAAAGTATGTTCAACATATTCTAAATTTGCATGTATAGGTACTTATTACTAATACATTAGGTATAATATAATATTAATCTTCTAATTGCCGTCGAACATAATAATTGTTCATGCATTTCTAAGTGGCAGTTAGTATCGTAAAATATGTTCTACAAATTAAGGTCACCCAATGTTATGAGAATATATAAATAGTTTTTTAGGAGATCATCAACGTTTTTCTTCTTACCTAATCAGACTTATGACTGGCTATGAACAAGATTGGAAACTGAGGTTAAGGGTGACATTACAAAAAAAATATGTAAAAAATGAATTGAGTAAATAAAAAAAAAAAAATGTTAATTTAAATTATATGAGTAAAAATGTAATTTAATTTATGGTTTCAATTTTTTTTAATAAACTAACAGATATTGGGTGAAAGTGATACAAAAATCTGTTGAGTTTTGAGTGAAAACTTTATAGGTATTGGTCGTTACTGTATAAGTCCATAGGGATGCTGGATATTTATAATCTTCCCCTACATACAGTTCTAAATTGTATTAATTAAATATTTTCAATTTCACATTACCACGTGCAATAATATCACAAACAAAACGATCATAAACTTTGTTAGATTGCAGAAGAGTTGCCATCATTTTTTACTGTTATCAATATTATGCACCAAAATATACACAACACGAAGTGTAATTTATACCAATATTTTTGAAAAGTGTTTGTAATAATTGCATCAAATAGAGATAGTAAAGCATAAAATAAAATCTAATAGTAATAAGTAATGACTAATAACACTTAATTGTATTTTCTTATTTCACTAACATATTCTCACCGCTACCACCGGTGTACTTGGAATACGTCAGTATTAAATTTAAAGCTATCTAATAACAATAATAATAGTATATTTTATTATGAGAAACATATTATATGATATTATAATAATTAATAATAAAGGTATGAAAGGCATTGTTTATATCAAATATTAATTAATGTCATATGTAGGTACTGTGTAATAACGTGATTACGATGGATCAGACGTGAAACTTTGTAATGATTATCAGGTAAGGCCGTGGTGGATAGTTAGAAATCCCTAAAAAATATTTTTGTTATTTCTAGTCCGTCGAGACTCAACGTCAACGAGGGTGACGTCGAGATAATCGAATACACAGATATTCATTTTTGTGCAAATTACAAACTGCCAATTTTTTTAAGCTATCGTAAATTTCAATCAAATTCTTCTATTCCTTCGTATGAGATACATTTTAAGTTTTGAAAACCCTCATAACCCATCATGACTACAATTCGGGTAAACCTTTAGTTTAAATGCTATGACCGAAAATGTCTACACGTTATATATACCAATTTGACGATACCTACCCTTAATTACACTAATTGACAGTTTTCGATATTATCCCATAATTAAATTCCAATTAAATAAGTAAACCCTGTCATAACTCTGTTTATTAAACATACATGGTTGAATGAGAGATATCGTGAATGTTATTAACAATATTCAAGGGTATCGTTCGTTTAACAATCCGAGATTATAAACGTAATATTAATATATGTACGTACCAAGTACCTACCTATGATGTTGTACCACACACTGTTACATCGTATATATATATACTTTCGAAATAGATATACCAACGAACAGCGGTGTATTATAGTAATGGATATATTAAGTTCCTACATGAATAATGATTAGAGAATCATTTTTAAATTATCATAAGTTAACAGGTAACTGTTGTAGAAGATAACAATAGATCGAACCAAACGAAATGTCGTTATTGACGTAAACGTTATCAGCTAGTAGAATTACAGAAAAAGTGCATGGCACCGAATAACGACCATATTACTAATTATTAGACAGTTATAATGAAGTTTGCATTGTATTTGACACCAACAAAACAGCGTTGTGAGACTACAAAGAATGCATGGTAGGTATGTAACAGCACATATCTTAAAATCCTGATTATAATACAGGTTATAATGGTAGTAGGTAATCAATATTCAATCAATTTCTCGTTATTGTTTTACTGAAAAAAACATTTTGTTTTGTGACCAGAATCGCACAACATGGATAAAAGTTGACAAAAATTGGTTTTTGTAATATTAAAGAATGTGAATTATTGGTACTAAACAGCCAGATTACGGGGTTGAAAATTGTCAACATAAATTATTAAAAATATATACCATATATTTGGTTATGTGGGTATATGTTATAAAAAAATTATATTATATTTAACAATTTAGTTTAAAAAAATCAGTTCAAACACAACATTTAAATTATATTTAATTTATATTTATGCTTGTAGGTACTACAGTTGTACTTATTTCATTTTTTTTAAATCGTAAATAACTTCGTCGGGTTTTTATTTGAATATACTACATATAAGTCGAATTTAACTACTTTACTTTATTAAAAACTAAAAAGATTAATTTTCAACAACAAAAAGTTTGAAAATGTCGATGAATTTTGTCAAAATGTGAACTTTAAATTAAAACAAAATCAAAAGAAGGCAAGGATAACTAACAATGATATTGCAACATAAAAATTAATCACTAAGGTAAATCTAATTAATTGTAAATTTACTATAGCGTAACCATTTAATTAGTGATTTTGATGAGAACGACCATATTTTCGGGTCTTAACGTTTAAATTCGGTTACCAGATTATCAACTAGATTTCAAATTGAAAAAAAAAAATCACACAGGTTTCCTTCTTGTAATAATATAAAAAGCTTTGTCATATTTAATCTGTCCTATATAGAAAAACGTTATTAACTTATTATCAATGCTGTGAATTTAATATTAGTGTATTAAAGTTTAAAAAGTGACAAAGTGCTATGAAATATACATTATACGTGCACTTATAAACTAAAAATGTGTGTACTGCTTATCCACTGAAAATTCGAAATCATACTAAAGAAACTAAAACTAAACTAAACTTATACGCATTGTTACCATCCAGGAACCAACATATGTTGTGTAATTATTAAATTCATACTAATTAGGAAAGTGTAAAATTTGAATATTAACGTTTTACCACACAACTGTTGCAGTGTGGCCTCCTTCATAACTTTTAATCATTTTTTTTTTGTCAAGACTATATAACTTATTTTACTAAAAAATACATACACATACAGATCAATGTAATGATTGATGAAAATCACTGACATACAGGTAACAAGATGGGATGACAGTACTTAAGAGTAATAACTATTATATAGGTGTCTAATTAATTTTAAATGTATTTGTATCCTGTACCAAATATACTATTAACTTTACTCATACTGACAGAAATTGGTAAGTTATCTACCACTATATAATTTTAATCGCTCATTAAAAGGTTAGAAAAATCTTCTAAAATATACAATAATAAGTAGGTATCTATTTGAATGTGTCACTGTGTGTTAAATTTGAATGCCACCATAAATCATTAGATCATATAGGTACTAAATACTTACGATAAACTATTATGAGCGGTGATAAGTTCTTTATTGGGCTATTTGAAAAATCAGATGTAAAAGTGGATGTATAATTCCGAATGTATTTAATTTGTAAGTTGTAGCTACTTTGGAATTAAAGTTTTTTTTTGGCAACGGATATTTAAGTATGTACGGGTTTGACGAGTTGAGCAACATTTGTAATTATCTGGTTGACTGTATTATTATTGCGAGATCTGAGTATCCAACAATTTGAAACATAAATGCAAAGTTTGGTTTCAAAAACATGGTATTTGTTCCATTTCTCAGACACCAACAATCATGTACCTTGTCCATGTAGATAATGGATTATCACTTGTAATGAACGAACGGCTTTGGATAGTAGCCAAATAGCTTTCGATTTATAATCTAATTGGACTGAAATAAGTCACAAATGTGTCGCATTGTTCAAGAAAAGGCACACAGGCAATACAATTAGAACATTACCTAAATTAAAGGCATGACATTTGCTTGAATTTTTTTTTAAAAGATAAGGAGTCGTCTGCAAATATTCTACATGGTCTTGATTTCTTGAACCTCGGTTAAAATAATTAGCTTTATCCGTAATATCAAAACTTAAAACTAACTTTTTTGATGAACAAGTGATGTGATTACATCTAGTTTCTAGTCCTATAAATAGTATTTTGCAGTGACGACAAATTTTTCTTATATTTAATCAATGGAGTATGAATAGTAAAGACAGCGAGGATCGTAATAATTATTCTTCGATCATATGAGTCAGTATAAATAGGAAATAAATAGCCTTGATACACATTATGTTATATAATTTGTGTTAGAATGACTATTTTATATCATTATATAATTGTTATAGATTTTGTAAATTAAATGTGCATTGCAGCATTCAATAATAATCATTATGTATACGAAAAACGATTCTGAGCAGAGACTGCAGTATCTATTTCTAAAGATATCAAAAAGATCAATATTAATAAGCCAATTATACCTACGACTTATCGTAGAATGGTGTAAATAGACTCACGGTGTAAGAAGCTTAAAATTAGTCTACCTATTTAAATATATTTTGAAATTTGTCGAACGATCAGTTAGGTAATTGGTAGTTTTCTTGCCATTTGATTCACCGAATAATAAGTAGCATGTGACACACACTTTACATACCATGTAAATATATAAACACAATTGATTTTATCTTCGTTAGTGTATTAGTATGTACATGTCTAACCTAGGTAGTAGGTACACTATATACAATACAAACGGTATGCCGGATATGCCATGTAGTATTTCATTTGTTTAATTATAAAATATATTGTGTCATCTTCGTCCACTCACTACCGAGACCACCTTGTTTCATGACGAACCCATAAAATTACTATCCCAATGAAAGTAACAATTTATTGTTTTAATCTAATTGTTTCAGATTCAAAATGTTTATTTTCTCTACAATCAGAACTAATTAAGGCTTCAAACTGAAAGTTTTAAAAATAAAAAAAACAATATAACATGAGTTGATCGAACCGATACTTTTTAAAAATGTCTATAGGTAATCGAAGATTGATTAACTACAAAATGGTCAAGATTATGTGGAAAACCTTTTTTTTATAACATGCTATCGTGTCTTTCCAATTTATTGTTATTTTATCAAAACATGTATTGGGATATTTGAAAAATGTTCTCTCTAAAGTCTAAAGTATAATTTGTGTTCATTCCCAAGGTATAATACAATTCTATAAAACATTTACTGGTATTTTTATAACCCTGAGAATTTTTTTCAGAAAACAGCAAAATAATTGTAGAATCCAATATCTTCTTATAGCTTTGCTTATAATAATAGTACATCTACCTACCGAATATTAATACAAAAAATAATATGTTGAATTCAAAAAATAAGATTAATAATATATTTCAAGTTTTAACAAAGTTAAGCTTATTGTAGTCCTAATATAAATTATCATAACGACCATGTCATTTTAGCATGAGGATCGGATAAAATAGTGTACCGATGTAAGTATCTACTTTTATAAATAATATTTTTTTTCTACTATTATTTAATTTCATTATTTTTTTGTCAGTCAAATAAATTAAAAACCTGTCACAATTCTTAACAACAAATTTTGATCACTAATAAGTAAAAACACAATTTTCATTAATGTTACTTAGATTAAATACTACCGTGTCATTTTGTCCAATATTGTAAAAGTTTTATTCAAGTATTTTTTCATTTATTTACTACATGGCTTACATTTTGTTAACCAACTTAAGCTCGTAAAAAAGTTGAATAAAAAGATTTTAATATAATAAAATTAATTTTATAATATGATAAAAAAAAAACTATATCACAAAAAACTCAGTTTTTATTTATTATTTCTTTGAATGTTACGTACCTATAAACTATCGATGTTTGTAATAATATCTAAAATCGTAAAACTCATGTAGTCACGAATTAGAATTTTTTGGTCGTCAAATAACATTAGCTGTATTTTCTGTCAAAATCCGAGTGTGTTATATTAAGCTGGTCTTCCCTAGTTCCCTAGGATTATACATATTATACATATTATACTATACATATCTATACAGCTATACCCATAAAGGCTAAACGTATCATTTATAATTGAGTAAATTAATCTTAGTAATATTATTATTACAATGTTAATGATCGTAATTAGTAATTGTCTTAAGATAAATGAATAGGTTTATGCAAGCAACACAAAGCTAAAACTTGAATAATTTAATTTCATATACGACAGTAATACTCACGTATAATTTAGGTCCAATTGGGATAAAAATAATAATATATGATATGCATTATACAGCACATCGTTTATTTAAAAAAAAAACGTTTATAGAGCTGAATATCTGTAAGGAATAATTAAAAATTGCCGTAGCTCAGTCGTTGCATTGAAAATTGCTTCATATTTACAGATAAAGCTAATGTAATTTTAAAAATCGTAAAATATAATATTATATATATATATAACTTATTATTATTATATAACTTACAAATAAATATATTTAATACTTAACAATTCTCTAAGCACGCATTATTAACCAATCTATAAAAGTATAAAATCGATTCAAACTTAGAAATCACTAATTTAATAGATTTTACAATAAATAATAAATAGGTACCAAATATATTTTCTTGTATCGAAAAATGTGAGAACAAATACTTTTTAACTGTGATTTTTTATTGTTTAAAAACAATCCTGATCATTAAATTGTGTTTATTTCGATAGAAGAAAAACTTTCATAGAAATTAAGTTTTGAGCTAGGGTCAATGGGGAAATAGAAGTAATTTTTGTTTGAAAATTGCAATACTATAATAATATAGTATATGGCTATACAAAATCCAGTTAAAATTTTGGCTTCCATCTTGTTTAGAACTTCGTTCAGGATAAAACAATTATTAACTCTGAATACTACTGTAAAATAATAGAAATATATATGTATAAAAAACATAACAATATGTATATATTGCTATGCATCAGCATCACGGACTTATAATCAAATAGTACACATAACATAATAATAGTATGTATTACTTACTTTTTACCAGTATAATTATATCTACATTGGGAATAACTTTATTTCTGTGCAAATATTTCGAAACAAATACAATAGTATTATTTTACTAGAATAACAAGTCTGTTACCAATGGCATTACGTTTTTCACAGATTTCATTTAAAAGTATCAAACTTTAGATACTACTCACGTATCTTATGTCCCCTCTGGCGTACCCTATATGTTATTTCGTATTAATAAACGTCACCTCATACGATTTTTCTTTGTGCATATTGTTTGCGGTGCTCTTTGCAATAAACAATCTATTATTTTCCAGAATGCACTAATGCACATATTTTTTTCCATACGAATTCACGACGCACGACAACAATTATATAGATTTTAATACAGTGGCGCAACCAGAAAATAATTTCGGGGGAGGCGGATGTACATGTTGTTAAAATATTATATATTATAAATAAGATAAAATACTCAATAGTTTATCATATGATTATATAGTATTAATATATACACTGTATACACTGATATGATCAATATTTTGTACTGTTTATACTTTATTAACAAACATAGTTAATCGGGTGGCTGCAATCTGTCGTGTCAAAAGGAAATTAATATAGGTGACATATAATGACTTATATTTGTGTGTAAAGAAAACGCACATAAATGTGTGTGAGTCAAATATATAATCATTGTCGGTCAATATTTCCCATAATACCGTTCGTTATAGGTCGGTCGTTATTTATATTCACCGTCAATTAATTTACGTACACGCAGGCATTGACAATGGTATTAAATTAGATAAACTTTTTTCAATTTAAAAAAAATGGCTGTTAGACAAAAAATCCAGACAATACTCAAAAAGAATTTCTTTTGACAGATTTAAATTTTTAAAACTAATTTTAAGTGATTAACAAGTTTGCAAGGTTAATATCTGTTTTTTCAGCTGTGAATTGTGATATTAACAAATAAAAATAATATGATGTTTTTTTATTTATATTATTCATCATGACACTAACAATATTCAGAATATTATAAAAATCAACTCTATTCAAACCTATAGCTACTTAACTTGTTAATCAATCGCAATCCGTTTTTAAAATCCACCAAACAAAATTCTTTCAGTTTTGTCGGGCTTTTTAGTCTAAACGCCATTTTTTTTTCATCAACTGCAGCAGCTCCCTAAAATGGAATGTGTAATAATAAATAAATTATTCTTTTTTATATTATTATGAGTTATAAGAAAAAAAATTACTGTCACAATATAAAAAAAAACTATTAAAACAACTTAAAGACTAATATTGAGTTTTTCTTTTGAAGTGTTTACAGTTTCATCAATTATCATCATTGGATCATTATTAATATGCCGATGTATAATGATGATTGCAACCAAATCGTTTAGTCTCCATTGACCATAGTATTTCGAAGATAAGTTTTAACTCGACACAAAGTGGACAAAGACTTCTCCGTAGTTATTGTTGTGACTTTATATAATATGAACATGATACTTAACTGCCGTCTACAGTCGAAAATAATAGTTTCGAGCTAGCCGGTAGTTTTAACTATACGGTTTTATCACGTAATGAACGCATTTTACTGATATTTATGCACAAATATGAAAGCTGAAAATATTGGTATAAACCACATAATATGGTTTTAGATAGAGGTTACCTATTTTGATTTTCGGATTATCATTTTTAAACAGTGATAAGTTATCACTAATTTAACTAGGTAGGTATTTTAACATTTTCAATATTAATCATACATATTACTTTTATATTAACTATTAAGAGCAGTTCTTGAGAGGGGGGGGGGGTGGTTAACCACCCCCATCTACTGGTTGCACCACTGTTGTGATATGACGGACAACGGTATTCATTTGATATTTTCGTGCAGTATTATTTGTAAATTTAACATGAAAACAATATAAACACTACTTTCCTGCAGGCTGCAACAAAGAAATCGCGTTTTTTCTATTCATTTTAACGTTTTATTTTGCACGTCACTCACTCACAGAATATAATAATTGTGCATCGTCTTAGCAAGCTGTCACGTTTCGTTCGCGAGACGTGTATAACGGATGATGTTTCGTGTCACGTTGGCAGCGTATGCAGATTTTTGTCCACGCAGAATATTTCACTATAGTCGGATTAAAAAACGTACGAGTGGATGTAGTCAGGATACCACTGTGCGGGGTATCAACAAATTAAATATGTGCCATTGAATGAAAAGTGGTTGATGATGTTGTACAACCACTGAACCACCTGACTCTTGCAGAAACCTAATGCTGTAGGTACACGATACTATAACACGGTAGGTACTTATACTCTGTCTAGATTCATTTAAATATTGACAATATTTAGTTATCGGTCTGTGTTTGATGTCAGAATTTATTTGCAATTATCACGGGACTTTACACTAATAAACGCGTTGAAAGTACCTAGTAATCCATGCTAGTGTGGATACTTTGAATATCATTTTAGTCGTAATATTATACACATTACATAGTTCGTCACGTAGGTATACCTCTGAT
This sequence comes from Acyrthosiphon pisum, assembly GCF_005508785.2. Classification (NCBI taxonomy): domain Eukaryota; kingdom Metazoa; phylum Arthropoda; class Insecta; order Hemiptera; family Aphididae; genus Acyrthosiphon; species Acyrthosiphon pisum. Next base: position 26,957,159 of record NC_042496.1, read on the forward strand.
GCAATGGCATACCAATAATGTGAGGACCCAGACCATATTAACTCAAGGTTCTTATTAGGTATATGACTTGTTATCAAACTTTCATAATACGTTGACATCAATCGGGGTCTAACCACCCAAACTTTAGCCTTGTCAACGGGTAGAGTGACTAGACCAACACTACGACTTCCTCTATAGGAACGCGATTCCAATCGACTTATCCACCTACACTTGTATGGCATCTGCAGTTTGACAAGTATTCGGCATTCTGAAATTAGAACTACGTTAAAGATCAAAGCTTTTTATTCGTAACTAACCCTTTTCCCGATTAATTGTATTTTTAATATGTTGTTTTTTGTATTCGATTGGAATATACTAAGCAATTATTTAACGGTACATAATTTATTTTATTAACTATAATAAATTAATAACGAATAACAAATTAACATTTTACAAACTAAAATAATATTTATACGAGTCAACGAGTTAACCAAAATTATCTATTTATAAGATTATAGAAATTAAACATTATTATTCTAAATGTTAACAATAATAAATTATAGGTACTTCAAATGATTCTTAAAAACCTTACACTAAATGTAGTCGTTTTTCATAACTCTTCTAGAACTATTAAATATTATTACATTTTAAAGTTTAGCAAACTCTAACTTCTATAAGTTTATTTCATGTTATATGTGATAAATTGAAATGTTTGATAATATGCATTATCAACCCTTGAATATTGTATTTGGTAGAAAAATACCAAACATTATGAAACTTTCACATCGGCGAAGAATGTAAAATATAAAATAAAATGAAACAAAATACTAATAATTACCTTCGTATATATTAATATTATGATGCCATTTGAAAAAATAAAATAAATACTTGTACAAAATGTTAATATAAATGCATTCCATATTAAATATCGAAATAAAATAATACCTACCTAACTAACAGCAATCAACATAAATGTACAAAATTATATTAACATGACCAAATAACTTATTATATCGGCATTATTTTAGTAGGTGATGTCATAATTATTTTGTACATTTATATTTTTTTGTTAGTTAATAATTATTATTTTAATTTGATATTCAATAAAGTATTTTTACATTTTGTAAAACTATTTAATTTAATATAAATGAAATTAAAATGTAATAGGTATTATTACCAATGCAATCACTAATCAATATGAATTATAATTATATTAACTCAAGAGATAACTAAAAAAAATTGGGTAAGGCAATCGTGAATAAAGACACATTGATTTTATAAATTTGAATATTAAAATGACGGTATAATATTTTAAGAACAGCAGGAACGGACTGAAAATAATTCAAAGTATACTGTATAACAATATAATTATGAAATACTTTATAGTTCACAACAACTCCAAATTAAACAGTCTCAGTGTTCTGATTCATTTAGAAATAAATATCCGTCTAAAACATTTATAACTTATAATTATATCAATCATTAAAATCTTCAGTAATAAATTTGAATATACCAATATATATATTATTTGCCATTGAATTAAATTTTATCAAACGTCAACTGTATCTTTGCGTAATCTTTGCTATTATTTCTTTCAGTTCAGTCGATTTTTCAAATATTAGGATCATAGGTGTGTTTGTACTTTTTTGTGTACGGATAAAAAGTTTTTTAATTATTTAAATGTATTTATTATTATCATATTAATGCATACTATGTAGAATATCAGAATATCAATGTAACAGTGAGATCAACATACCTCATGTCCTCATATAAAATTAGGATACCCGGGGCATATTCTTTGAAATTAGTTTTATAATGTTTGTTACTTTTTCGTTTTCGTCAAAGGGAGTAAACATAAAAAGTTATGTTATTTTAAATCACAGAAAAAAATTATGTGAGAGCTACAGTTTTATTTCATAGCAGCGTAGAGACTACAAAGTGAATGTTGAAACAATACGATTGGATGATTCTTAAGTTTATTACTTTTTTGAACGAAAGCATACATTTTCAATCTCATATTCCCGAACTGAATCTTTTTATGTGTAATTGAATTTGTAACCAGTAGTTAAATAGTTTTAATTTATTTATGACACTTTGTTGGGTAAAATAAAATAAATTTACGATTACTTTAGGTATTATGCATAATATAATGTAATATGGTGCCGTGTTCCTATATTATTATTCAAAACCTAATATTACATAGAAAATAAAAATGTTAATATCAATGAAGACGTTCGATAATTATCATACAATACAATTACTAAATTATCAGACCTATATTTTAGCTAACGGACATTTTTTTCTCAATATCAAGTGGCCTCAATTCTGACATAAATTAATAAAATTGTTAATTTAAATACATTTTTACAATCTTAATAATAATTTTATTTAATATTAATATATTATATTTAGTTTATTCATAAATAAGAATGATTACCTGTTCTCACAGGATTCTTACGATTTGGAACTTAACAGGTACTTTCGTTTGTATTTAAATTATATTGAAAGAACATACGACCAACTGGGTTAGATTTCGTTCTTGGCATTTTGCAAATCGATATTGACGTATAAAAACTAAAACCACTCACACTCGCGAGTAGTGAAACAGTAAGTATGAAATAATCCAAAACGACAAAACGTTAAAAATTTAAATCACGCACAACTTTGCGCGTCGGAATCAATAAAATATTGTAGATACTATTCAATAGATAATAGATTTATCAATAAATAAAAATAACGTCGCCCCACGTGGAATAACATGGGGTATTTTAATATTTTACTCATAATTTTAGTAAGTTGTTAATACTATTTTTGTTCTATGAATTATAATCTTAACTATTATTCCGATTAATTCCTCAAATATACCAACACGACAACACAATATAATCATCTGTATTGTATACATTCCAAACCTGAAATATTGGTGTATATTTATAAACGCTCAAATACTTGTTTTAGTGAATACCCCAACTCATGCGGGGACGTAGAAGTGTGTGACGTAGTTACTCTTAAGAGGTTTAAATATAATGTTTATATAATTATATATTTTCATACACAATTCACAGCATTAAAATTCTGGTCTAGAACAAAAGTCAAGACCACGGGGTTCACATTCACCCAGTTAATTGAAATCTATTGTAATAACTTGTAAAACATTTATGTTTTTTTATTTTCTTTGACATAATAAAAGAAACAACGTAATAACAAACACACGTTATAACCAATATAGATAGTTAGATTATTTCACGAGGCAGCGCATTCTTAACTATTGTAATCATCAATTTGGAATATAATATTTTCACTATTTATAGTCATTTATGAACATTAAAATAAGAAAATATCATATTTTATGAATATAATATTTTATTCGACTAAAATTAATTGCAAATAGTAATTAGTATTTTGTATATTTTATTAAACATGATAGGTATTTTTGATTTATAAAATTATATTTTTTTTTTTATTATTATTATTAAAAGAACAATTAAAAGCTATACATAATTTATACAGTAAATAATTTTGTTGAGTGAAATAGCGGCGAATATAACAGAGGGGAATAATACATTTAAATTTGTTTTTATGAATAATGTTTAGTGTAAATAGATAACACAATGAGTAAAAGTTAGGTACAAGCCTTGATTTACACGGTTGAATAACGTGTACATTCAATATTGACACCACTTCACGGTCCAAACATTTTTTCGAAATATCTTTGAATAAATACAAATGTTTACAACTTAATCAATTCTTGTTATTACCTATAACTTTTTTAAATTTCGTAGAATGTTTAACAGTATAATAAATGTAATATATTTTTATTGACGTTAAATTAAATAAACTTCGAAATGAAATAACCCAACGAAATAAACTCTATGAGCACTTAGCTTCGATTAATTTAAAAACGTACAGAATTTTGTTAATAAATCTTCATGTTACACTTCAAATGAATTTACAAAAATTGTTGGTAAAGTTATTAAATTAACTAAATTAATTGAATAAAAAATGAATCGATTAAAACGGTTAGCTTATTAGACATTTGTTTTTTGTCTTTTACAAAGGCCTCTAAAGAAATATAAATTGTTTCATGGTTTTATTAGAATGTCGATCTTTTGACAAATGAGAATATAAATAAAATTATTTTAAAATACATTTGCACGACGTGTTTTCTTATTTTAATAAATGTTTTAAACCTTAATCAATAATAAATCTAAAAACTTGCTTTTATAAGAAGCATGGATGCACCTGTTTTTCGGTTTTCCTATATTTTATCTCATTGTTGACATCCCAAATTGATTTTTAAAATATATTATTAAGACAGTTTAGAAAACAAATCGTGTTGTGAAAAGTTGTCATTGCACAATGCCATTTATGCTCAGTGAAAAGTTATAAATTAACGCACAAACGTAAAAACCAACACAATTACAGTACGAAATGACAAAATATGTTCAGAACAATATTAAATATGATGGAACACAATTGTAGTTTATTATTCATACATCATCATGAAAACATACTTTCAAATATTAAATATGAGATAACTATAATTGTTTTACATATAGCCATATAGGTATGCAAAGTACACACAAATTTATAATGATTTAATTCCTCCATTTTAATAGGCACGCTGCTTTTGAACATTAAGAACGCTATTCATCGGTATAAAATCAAACATAAAGTTTCTCAATTCATATATCATACTAAAGAATAAAATTTAAAAGTATTTTTTTCCATAAAAATACCGAATATAAATAATTTAGCACATTGTTCCATTCATAAATATCATTATTTTATTTACATTTGGCCTTTAAATTTTCAAATAGATGCTTTTAAGTTTTTACTCGTTTCGTTGTTATTCTTGTCAGATGTCAATATTATTTATTTATTTTATTTTTCCTTTATTTATTTATAATTTATGACGACTTCACTTTATTTATTTCATGCCACACCGACCAATCTTTAAATCGATAAACTCGTTAAAAGTTGTATACACAGAAACCTATAGTAAACTTTTCTGATCGATTATTACGAGTAGGTATTTAAAACGTCGACACGCAGAAGAATAATGTGTTTGGTGTGACAACTTTGATTTAAAACTAAATAATAATAATATGCACTGTGATGTCGCGGTTGTACGAAATGGCATTCTCCTTCCCTCCGTATAAATATAGTATAGTATAATATTATGTATTAATATAATATGCGATATTCTACATACTATTATTATATTATTTACCATACCTAAGTCATAATAATATACTATGTTGTGTAATTAAAATGGAATATTCATGAGAAATCGACATCGCTGAAGGTTTCAATGGATTAATAATATATAAGGGCAATGAATCCCACGTATTAATACGCTCTGCCGGGTATACGGTAATAAGCGTATTAGACACATAGGTATAGCGCGTTACAACAGTGTTAGGTATAACCCCTATATATTTATGGCTTTCGAACCCACCGTGCTGTGTACAAGTTTTAAAGGACCCGAACTGGCCGGACAACGTAACAGAATATTTGGCAAACTAGAAATGATAATAATAGTAACAACTACACAGCACGCCGTGTTCATTGTAATCAGTAAATTATAATATTTCATACTTAAATGATTTGCAATACACAGGCTAACTTCCTGCAATAATATTGTTAGCGTGATCCTTGCCGAGTATAACATAAGAAGAAATGCGTGCAGTAATACGCTGGTAATGGTATGCTTATCCGGTTGCTCAACTTGTTTGATCCTGGTGAATCAACACGTAATAATATAATTAAGCCACACATTCACTGGATTTTTTCAAACAAATATTGTACTTTATATACTCCCAGATTGTTAATGTAAAAGGTGGGTACCACTATATTATTATGTAAGAAGTTTTTTTTTCATCATAAAACACTTTGACCTGAATCTCAGTAGTGACACAAATTAGAATTATTCTCAGTGCTTAAGCTCACTGTATACTTTGTTTATAATAAATAATATAACCTTCCACGATTTTAATAGTCTTTTTCCGTTTAAATAATTGTTATAAATTGAATAAATTATTCGATTAGGACAATTCTATCAAAGATGACACGGCGTCTTGAATAGGCAAATTAGGTACACCACTACCGTGAGTTCGTTTTCCAGTAGGTACCTAACTCATAATAAAAAATATATTATATATTACTATAACTTACATTTGTTGTAATAGGAAATTCTACATGTAGATAGTAATTTGTTATTATTTTGTTTTATTAACTCACAATTCACATCAATATTATTATACACACAATATTATATTTTCTTACAATTGGACAACCACACAAAATATTACATTTACAAAAACCAGACAATTACAATTGTGAATACACTTAAATTATTACACTGATTATGTCATTAATACGTTCACTTAAAACTGTGTTAGTTACATTTTGATACATTAAAATTAACAACTATTGCATATGCCGTTATCATACGATAATCGATTGCTTAATAGTTAAGATAAGGAAAAGTTAAAAAAATAAATACCTAAACCATGAATCATGATAGTTATAACTTATAAGTTATAAATTTAAATAAATTAGAAATACTAATGTTGGTGAACTTTGTAAGGTGATTGTCTAAATTGTGTTATAGTTTGGTATGATGAGTACGACATAGTACCTTAGAGTTTAAGTTTCAAATTATATAATATATTATATTATTATGTTACTTTTAGGGAATAATTTAATATTTGCTTTATTTACAATTCCTTCGTGTAATAATATTGTATTATTATAGCTTTATGTATCCACGAATAGTTAAAATAATAAACCATTTATTCAACAATGGATGAGCATTTGTTATTTTTTCGTAACATGAATGTCTTTATTTTTAATCAAAATTAATTCAATATCGTATATTTTTGAATTAAAATAAAACTACATTTTCAGCTTACTTTCACCAGGTAGAATAATAATGTCCTACTTAATACTCACTTATTTTGGTAACAATATTAAGATTTTCACAAATATTTGTAAATTTTTTATATTTTTAGATTATTTTTAAAGTATTGAAAACGTCTAATATTGACTCCATAAAAGTACCAACTAGATCCAATGTTCTAACAGAAATCTCCATCAAAGAGAATGATCATAGGAGATCGGTCCACTCATTAGAATCTATTACACGCATTTGTTAAAACCGTAAAACAATTATTTGGTGCCTTATATTTTAAATCATTATTTAAAATAATTATCATTTTAAAATGTTTCTATGGTATTTACATACCTACCTAATTTTATATACCTAGATGGAAAACCACAAAACATAGTTTAAGGATCTTTTGAACCATAATGTACATCAGTACTCACCACAACTTTGGGTAAACAAAAGTCAGACTATAGTCTTCAGTATACTGAACGAAACCAAATTATTATTAATTTATTTTACATAATATTATAACATTAATGTTGTGATCTAGAGAGTTATTAAGTTCTAGATTTTAAATTCAAAATAATAAAAATTATAATAATAATACTTTTATTTTTTTATTTAGTCTCAACAGTTTATGAAAACCAGAGCTGCCACGAGCAGTCTTTTTTAAAACATATGATAAATAAATAATAAATGAGTTTCCAAATGGATAACTCGTATTGCATACATTACGAATATTATACGATTTAAATTCCAAAGTATAATAGTATTTTAATAGATGCTCATGCATGCCTGTTAAAAACACACAGAACGTGCGTCGCGTGTTTTGTGGCCATGAAGTTTTCATCAACTTTCAGCCGGAGTCCAAACATATAAGTAGTTGTTCTTGATTCATATCCCTTTTTCCCTAAGCGTGTAGAAGTCGAAATATTGTTTACGTGAAAAGTTACGCAATTCTACTTTGCAGCTGATTTGCGTCACTCGGAAAACAGTTCTACATGAATATTGCAATAATATATTATTATTATAGTTTCAAAATTCAAATTAAATATAATATTCAAAAGGAATATTAGTAAAATTATTACTATTATAATAATTAGATTTCGATTTAAATTACATAGAAAAAATAAATTTACAAACTATTTTTTTGTTTGGATTAAAAGTTTTACATTTATTTTATCGGGTAAAAGGAAACTCTGTTTTATGAATGATCAAACATTTATGTTCCAGTGATGGTATACCTAAATACGTGTTTATTTCTATCTAAAATGTCTGTATACCTAAAGTATACGAATATTAAAAAAATAACTATACATTTTTAAATTGTTTTTATACCATTATTATTATATTATGTACAATTACAACGAAAATAGTATTGATTACGTATAGTAAAAGCATTGATAAAAAAATAAAATAAACTCCTGTAGGACTAGCCTTTATGTACCGGAAGGTGCAAACTTTTTGGACCGGGAACAAATGGTAAGAACCGGATGTGAAACCCTTGAAGGCCATGAATCATTAATATCTCGTGGGATCCATTAGCATCACCGGATATTTAAGGACAATTTTGTTGTTTAATAAGAGTAAAAGACTCTACATTTTATAAATTTTTCAAAGGATATAATTCAATTTTACTTCTCATTCCCCACTATTGTTTTAGCATAGTGTGGTGTAAAAGCTTTCGGTAAAAATTAGCTTATATTATGTGTGATACGTTTTTTATGACTTACTACTAAATTGTAATTTTTTTTAACCTCGCCTAACCTATATTTTAAATACAATTTCCCATATTCAGTTATTACAGTTTTATTTTTATCTAAAGTACTCATAATGTGGGAATCACTTATCCATGGTCCTTTAAGTTTATAAATAGCCCAAATACTTCAATGATCATACTAGTCTTGTTACTGTTGTAGCACAACAGCATAAAATATATAAAATCAATGATGAAGATAATGATGATTGTGATACAATATATTTTATATACCGTGATTTATATATATTACAAATACTTTGCAGTTTAAAGCAATATTTTTTTCTACATTATTACTTAAATCTAAACAATTTAAGCGAGATTTAAAAAAAAAAAAAACATTTAAAATACTTAAAATAAATGTTTACAATTACCTAAGTCAAATAAAATAAAATAATTTTACTCTCACTTTATCCATATTTTTCTCTATTAAGTTTCTACCCGAACAAACTAATTTGAGGTTTTTACACCTAGATCGACGGATTCAAACAATATTTTTATTGACAAAAAATTGTTTTCTAAAATATTCAGTCGAATAATAATCGAATAGTTGTATACTAATATCCTATAACATAAAATCTTAAACATTATATTTGGCACCGAAATATTACTTATAAGAATAACGATTTCGTTACTTTCTCGTTTGCCTTGCACCACTTGCCAAAGTGAAGTAGGTGCCTATCTAGATCACGTGATATACGTAGTTATTGCGTGCGTGTTATATAACTTATATATATATATACATTTATATAAGAGAGCGTTTATACTATATTGTATATATATATATATATTTCTGCGTGTAGAAATGTTTACACATACACAGTTACACTGCAGCATCGCACTGTAATATAAGCAGTTTATTTTGAACTGCTTTTAACATAACTTCAAGAAAACATCGACTGAGTACCTTCATGTGCGTACAGCGCAGTGATCAACAACAAACCCCACTCGAGTTTGAACCAGGAACAGTGAACAGTGGGTTTGAGTGGGCTTTAAGGGGAGTTTCCGAACAAAAATATTCAAAAAAAATTGCCTCGGATAATTACGTTTATGATAGGTATAGGCGTTATAGCTTATTAGTTGTTAATAACCTGTAACCTGTTCTAATTGGAAATTAACGTAGAATTTAAAACACATATTATACCGAACCGGTAAATATACATCCAGTGTGAACGCTTACCTGGTTATGGTCTTTCGAATATCACGTTCTATTATGCTATGTTTGAAAACTTGCAAAACACCCACTATAATTAACAAGTATGTCTCATTCTCAGGCCCAGTGGCGTATTTAGGTTTTTTCTTGGAGTGTGGGGAGGGGGTGTAAGGACTTATAAAGTAAAGATTCATAAAACTTTTGCATATTATATACAGCCTCGAACAAAATCTGAAAACTTATAAAAAATTATATAGCACTTTTACAACCCTAAAATGTGTTCACTAAACATATAAAACGAACAATTTTCTTACTTCACTCAGTAGGTAGATTTCGTATTGAAAATAATGAACACTGCGAATTTTATTTTTGTTTTAATGTTAATTTTTAAAAAATATTTTGTATCATTAACCTAAGTATTATTTAATAGTTCACTAAAGAAAAAAATTTAATCAATGAACTGCATATAATTTGAAATATATGCCTGTTTATGATCATATTTTACTATTTAAAAAAAAGTTTATGTTCTTCAAGGAGACTCATTATTTTCTTGAAGAATAAATAAAAGTAAAATATATATTTTAACAAAACCTAAATTATGTTTATTAAAAAGTATTTATTTACTGACAATATCATAAGCTAGTAAAATAACTGCTTACTTAATAGATTGACCCTTATAATATGTACCAATGTACGAAATATTAGAGAGCGTGATTCTTACTAATTATTGATTTGTAACTTTCGACTTTTGACTTACTTTTGTCTTTTTGAGTAAATAGGAATATAACATATTTTAATCTAAACCGTTTTTATTTTGTATATTTTGGCAATAAACAATAGGTACACGTATTAGTAAATATTTAAACTGCTCCTAAGGGATAACTATAACAGTTATAAAACTGATTCGCAATCATAATATTTATTGAGAGATGCATTTGTTATACGACAAGTATACGCTATCATATTCTAAAAAATAAATTGTATACAATCGGGTTATTTCTCAGGAATCAGAAAACATCCATCGCGACTGAGAGTGATACAATTATTTACCAAAAAAACGTGGTTCCACCGCCAATAAATAATTATATTCAATAATATTTTATTATATTCAAATTTTATCTAAATATAACTTATCGGGAATAAAATTCTGAATTTGCTATTTTTAAATATTCATATTGTATCATGCATAATATCATTTCTATGGCTATGGCTATGGCCACAAATCAATTTCTCCGATCGGCCTTTGGTGGTAATAAATTGATATTGATTAATTGCACCGATCGATATAATATAGAATAAGATTGAATATTGATCTTATACGGATAACATATTTTATATCATTATAATATGACGTTTGTACGTTATTGAAACATTATTTTTATTAGTATATATTATACAGGATGATTCACCCTCAACCATGATCAACCCCATTTTTCCAGTATACGTAGGTATATATTATATTCAAATTCTTATTTTTGAAATTTTTAAGTAAACCATAATATTTTCAAATACTTAAGTTTTGTAAGATAGTTAAGGAGTACATGTGACAGTACAAACCTATTTTTTTCAAATGAGAATATTGTCCTTTTTAACTGTATATTGTTGAGCATTCAAATTTTTAAAAACTTTGGTATATATGGGTTGAAATTGTAATGATTAGTTTCTCAGGACTCAGAGTTAATAAACTTTATTTACTAAGATTAATAGTCTATAATAATAAGTTTAGTATATATAGGGTCTACGATAGTTTGAAAATTATGGTAGTACCTAATTAATAGTAATCTATATAGTATCATAATATTGATCATTAATATTGTATAAGTTGAATAACTATTATAATTTATAACATACATTTTATTTTTAATCGATAAATTATTCATTGAGGACTATTATCCTGTACGTACACAAAAATACAAAACGTGATAGCTCAAGTAGGTGCTACTGATTCAAATGTGTTTTTTTTTCTTTGCGGGAAATTGATACATATACCTTTCTTAAATCATTTATATAACTCTTTATTGAGTTTATTAGTTTACTGAATAAAAATATGTGTATAGTATTGGATTTCTGGTAGTCTACAATATTCAGTATTCCAGTTCAACTGAAGTTCAGCTGTGGTGACTAACAGCTATAATATATTATATATTAAATATATATTTTATTGACCAGCGACGATTAACTCGTTTTTCTTTGTATACAGTATACACTATACGTCTATATTCAATATTAGTTTTGTATTATTTTGTTATTGGATTAGAGGAATAATATTATGTACAAAAAAATAATAAAACTAAAATAATATAAAATATTATATACAGTGTTTCTACTTTATTTAAATAGCGTAGGTATCAATGTTCCGTTGATACGTTTTTCTAACTTATTAAAACTGTTTACAACACACATTTTATTATTAAATTCCTAAAAAACAATTCATTATTATGAAACATGTTATGAATAATTTTACTATTATTATGTACAACAAAATATACATAATTTTATTCAATTTATGTTTAACTATTGTTTTTTTTTTTTTGAATCTAACAAAAACTATGCTTTCAACTTTCCTAGAACTAAAATATTCATTACATGATACAAGGATAAAATATTATCATGGTATTTAATGAATAAACAAATATACTATCTTGAAGGATTTCCAACTAAAACATCGATTAAAGTACCAAAAAAAAATTAATTTACATGGAATCGATCGATATAATATGTAATATATTGGTTAGGTTTTTATGTATGTAAAATGCAATTATTGCACTTTTATGTTGATCTTGTCAAAAAATATTATACTACATATTTTTCATTTTAATGAGTCAGTGTATAAAATTGTGATTTATTGTTATTAAGTAGGTATACTGAAGTACCTAGCTGTGTTTAAAAGTAATTTTTATCACAGTAGATGTTAATCCATGTTTTGTTGACAGACGTAAAATAAAGATAAAGCCGATGATAAGTTAGCATCCCCTAACAAACGAGTTTCCACTTTATCAACTACAAAAATGTTAAAAAATATTGAGGTATTTTCGTTACCTATACAATACAGCGGTGTTATGATGATAACCATGCAGTTTTGAACTCGATAAAACTTTCGTAAACGACCTCATTTTAATGTATAAATATTTTAAACGAATTCTAAAAGTTCTAAAATGCAAATCATCACGTCCACGTAAATAAATTATAATTGTAAAACAATACACCTTTGACATCATATCTATATAATATTATATGGCGTGCAATAAGGTGCACATTATTATAATAAAACTGGTGTAAGATATACGACACATACCTACAACACACATTATTATAATGCATATTTATTGCATATTGATCTGTTCTCGGAGCAGCGAAGAGAGAACGCGTAGGCATTGCTTAATTTCCTAGTTAAATCGTATTCATAAAGTTATAGTTCCGATTTCCATATTACGGTTCGACGTACGTTTATACAATTTTACCATTGTCGGGTTTACTGGTGGTAACAAACGGGCGCCCGGTCGCAAATCGTAATTCGGTGACAGTGCGCGTCATCACACGAGTTTCCAACTTCGGCAGCTGTAAATCGTATGACCGTATTAAAATGGTACATTATTATAATGTAGGAATACACACAAATTATCAATATTACGCAATAGAATATTGTAAGAGTTAGTATTTTTCATATTACACACATTATGAATTTGTGGAATCGTATATTTTAACCGAAAAACCAATGAAAGTCGTATCTATTTTGTGTCACTCTTCAGAAAACATAATATTGTTGAACGATTTATTTAGTACTGATACGGGTTCGTTACAGTTTTCACACAAATACACTGAGGTATTTTGGATCCTGACTCGTCTGGTAGAATTGAGTTGAAAAAGCACGTCCCGTTCGTAAATATAACCGTTCGTAGTTTTCCTTCTCTGACAGTCCACCGGGTTATCCTATTTTTAATTTCTCCGAGTTTGTCGGAAATGCATGTCTTAACCCAAGATTGGCACAACCGGAGTGGCCCAGCCTTCCAGGTCTACCCCGCCTACTTTAACTGAATTTGAATATTATATTTATACCAAGTGGTAAATTGTGTTCAATATTAATGCAAACTAAAATACCAATATTCAACAACAATAATATTGTTATATAGAATATTTACGAAAAATATACATATTTTATGAATCCCCTACCGGGAAATTGTTGGTTGCGCTACGACTGATGAAGGAGGAGTGATCGCTCCAATGATTTTGGCGTTGATCTATTATTTTTATTAGTTGTTCAGACATTTTTTTTTCCACGTATACGCTAAATATTTATTTTTAGGTCGATCAACTCGGGAAACGCGCGATTACGTTTTTAGATGATACTCGGCGATATTTTTGTTTGTACTGGTGGCGCTGTAGCTATTCACTACCAATCTCCCGTCCCGAGTATTACACTCGTACACGGTACACGTATAGTATTATTTGCCGTACAGATATTATATCATGGGCCACTGACATCGTTTCCAAAAACCTTGACATCCTATTTTTATCTGGCAGAAAAAATAATACCATCACAGCATAACATAATACCGGCGCACATCGGTAGCCGCAGAGATGCAGTTTATCGTACAGGGCTCTTCGGCGCTATTACATTTTATATTTAATTGAAATGTCGTATCGCGTGACGATCCCGTAATATCATAACGTTATATTGTTATACCTATATATTATTACCTGTAGGTACGTGTGTGTGGTTTTTTTATTTGTTTGTGTTAGTCAAAAAGTCGGTGAAAATACAATCTTTTTTTTAAATCTTACAACTACCAACCTGTTTTTTGCATGCCACGTAATCATACTTAGGGATGTAAGTAAATTTCCGATGGCGAAAAAAGGATTACTTCTTCTTTTTGGACAGACGCATAGCTTGTCTCTCTTGGGCATAAATATAGGTTCCTTTCAGAGCAGTAACGTTTGAACAGATCTTTTTTCGTCGTCGTCACCGTAAGTTCAAAATGGAAAAAATATATAAAGGTACCTGTAATATTCGTTTGAGCTACCGTTTTATAAATGGGAATTGTGAATCGGGATAAATAATAACACCGTAATAAATTAATCCCAGAAAATAATTGTTGTATAAGAATTATAAAATGTTATATTATATGGTCAGCAAACTATCAAATTTTTACGAGAATTTAATACCGTTTAGAAAGTAATAACATTTCGTGTATATACATATATATATAGACGAACGTTTAAACTTCAATGGCCATTATATTGTGAATTATTACCTAGTTATTTTATGGTAAGTACAGACGATTGGACTGTCATGTTTTGTTTTTAATATTCTTGAAGATCAATCGACATTGTAAAACTTTTACGTCTTTAAAAATGTACTTACATTATATGTTACTTCTGATCTAATGATAAACATGTCATTGTTAAGTAATTGGATTCAATGTTATCAATTATTATTATGAAAAAAAGAGGGTATTTTACTGTAAAATCAATAGTATACTTTACTTCAGAATAATTTTAAATTGTCTTCTTTTCTCAAAAAACATATTTATATATACATTACAATCAATAAACTGAAAATTACACTCATCAAAAATTACATTTTAATACAACGTGGTTAATGATGGTGAATTAAAGAACTTGGAAAATAGTTATTTTATAGTGTACCTATGTTTCTAGTTTATATTACATTTAGTTAATACAAACTCCATACCTTAAATAGTTAAATCAACCAGAGCTTAAAGAAGTTGATGATTGTTTTAATTATTAATAGAAACTTTTTTGCTTATACATTTTAGCAATTTAGTGTCTATGTACGTACTGATTTGACTAAACAAAAAAGATACACACGAGTTTTTAATAATTATATTATAAAATGTTTTTTTAGTAAAATATTAGGTAAAAAAAAAATTGTCACCTGAAATCTTCACTCAACCCATTAAATGTATTCATTTATATAACATATAACACACACAAAACCGTAGATAGGACATTAAAAAATGCACTATATAAAAATAGTGTGCATAATAATAGTTAACCATCTTGCCGATGCAAATCAAATTACACGATAACAAGTGGTTGTTGCCAAATAGCCATTGCCCACAAATTATACATTTTAATTATAAGGTAATACACTACACTAATTATAAAATTAAGAATTATTAACGCAACAACATGGTTTACGTAAGACGATAATATAATTAATGTTATTATATTTCTATAATTATAATACACGAAAGTGATTATGGTAATTAATAATATATAATTAAACAAACAAATAAAATTGTTTTTAAAACAATTTTTACTTACATTTATTTAAAAACATATACATATTTGAATAGCATGTTTTAAAAATATTCAGTAAAAATATTATCAAGACTCGAATAAAACTTAATTTGGTAAAGTGAAAAATCTATAGTAAGTTACAATCATTACAGATTATAATGAAAAATATATTTAAAAAAAACTACTGCAAATCGAGTCATTGAAATAAAAATATACTCGTAAATAAAATACAAAAAAAAAAAAATTGTATAGATCAGAGTAGAATATTTTCTTGGTACTATTCACCTTTAGACTTTGGCACTGCACATTCCTTAAGAACGCCCACTTGTGTGACACAGCAATGTTGTGTAAATCTTATCAGATCAGTGAGTAGGTATGTCGTGCATAGTCGGATCACTGGCTTTACATGTTTTTCTTTTTATTTCCCGATACAATATTTAACTATAAGTAAAATATACATTTTCTTCTCAGCTGATTTTGATTTATTTTCATAATCCTTTATTTTATTCAAACTGCACATGAGAAACAAACGTTCGAATATATTATTTTTAAGGCATGCAGAGTTTTCGTAAAATAAAACTATTATAACGATCACGAATCAAATGTTAAAAACTTAGGCAAGTCATACAGGCTTTGCTGTAAAATAGGTGTCGAGTGTACCTCGTTATTATAAGTCACTATAATATTATATACCTATGTGTTAAATTTAAATTCAATGATTATACTGCATACAAAAACAATTCTGAGCGAAGACGGTAGTTAGCCTGTATTACTAATTATTTTGTATGCTATTATTGCTATTGAACTATTAAAGTAATTAATTTTTCTATAACAGTAGGTTGAATTCATTTTTACTGAATACATAGCCTTTCAAAATTGCATTACCTATTTACCTATGTGAATACAATATAATAATAAACTTTAAAATATTCAAGTAAGTATACCCACGAACAATATTTTTAAATTAAAACAACACAACTGACGATAATGATCAGTAGAGTTCGTCGGCTTCTTGAAGAATACAAAAATAAATAAATAAAATAAAATACAAAATAACTAAAATTATTATTTTTAGTTTAAACTTTAAATATCTAATTTTGTCCAAACTCGAACTTGTTTCTAAAAAAAACTGTGATTGTTAATTTTTTTTTTGTTTATAATTTGGACTAGTTATAAGAAACTTGTTTTAAATGTCAGCCCTTTGAATACCTTATACATTTTCGACTTCAAATGATAAGCACATTTTTGAGATTTTAACGGAAAAAATAGACTATTACTGTAACAGACCAATAAATCTTATAAATATATGTAAAAATACTTAATAATAATTTGCAATAACCAAAATATATATGTATAGACAAAATGTGTTTTATTTATAATGATCAGATTTTAAAATAATTGTACATAAACTGTAAACAGACAACATCTTCTAAATCTTGTAAAATAAAGAAGGTCGATGTGTATTCCAAGTTGTAACTAATAATAACAACGTTGTAACGGTTATATAATTGCATTGTTCTAAAAATCTGCGCCATTATAAATTTGTTTCAATTATTTAATTGAATCATTTTATGTAACTTGCTTTAAATAGGTTACTAAAATGTAAATTATTCCTTTATGATAGAGTTATATTTTCAATATTATAGAGCGGAAAGAAAACAATTGAAAAATAACCTAAAACATTTTTATTAAATCTATAGTGTGACCTGGTTTTAGCGCGGTAGTTGGTCTCAGTCACTAATGTGTTCTGAGGTCAAGCATCAGCCGGTGTCACTAGTTCTCGGATGGGTGACCTCCCAGGTTTTAGTGACAAATCCTTGCCACATATGCACGTGTTCCGAACCAATAATCGTACCCCTATACAGTAAAACAGGCTAGTAAGTAGTTACCATGTAGTTGATGCCTTAAAAATATATATTCTTCACCAAAAAAGTGTATAGAAGTTGACGTTTATTCTTAAGTTGATGCAGTTTTCCGTTCTTAAAATAAAGTAAAAGGATATTAATATAATTAAAATACCTATGCTATTTATGATTAATGCCTTAACTGCTTCTACTTTTCAGTAACTATTATATTATATCAATATCATCCATAGTACAGTTGTGTAAATAATAAAAAAAAATATATTTTAATCTTTCCTTGTAAAATACAAGCACAGAGTACAATTATTATTATCATTGAAAAATATTAAACTTGTATATGCACTAATGAATTATATAAAAAAACGTAATAATATGTTAATACCACGATATCATGATGTTTTTACTTGTATAATAATTAAAAGACGAACCTATAAAATGTCCAGATAAATAACATTCTTTTCATCTATATTTTTAGAGATTCGTATCCTTGCTTTTGCATAAATAACCACATATTATTAAGTCCTCTTCATTATACATCACCCATATTTAACTATGGATTTCATGAAATACAGAGCATAGTAAATATTATACTAATGTTATGGTAATATGACGTCAATGAGAACGGGAAAAACATTCAAAAGTATCAGACTAATAGTGGATTGCGTTATATATATGAACACAAATACTTGAAATCCTGCAGTAACCGTATTCTAAATGTCATTTAGAACTCGAGAGCCCTTTTTATGTATACTTTCGAGTGCAAGGGGAATGCATACATATCTGTCTATAAAGCAGATCGCCAGTGTTAAATCGTCCAAAACATGTCTTTTTTTTTTTCTCGTATCACGTCCTTTAGTAATCTCTCTCATGTCCTATTTATCTTGGAGAATAAAGCTGCGCGTTTCAATGGCTCAGTGTCACAGTACACTCTGAAAACTGACCTTAATATAATCACTCGTAATATACTGTCAAACACTTTTCATTAGAGATGTAACAGTTTTATTATGTAATTAAACCCATGTTGTTATATGTGTAAGAGCTGTAATGTTCGCATTGTGAATATAATAAACAAGCTGATGATAAATGTACACTAAAATACGTGTAATGTCAATAAACTTCCAGTTCTCAATGAACGAGATTCTATTTTGGCAGTAGTAACCGAAGAGAGTCTCCAACAACATAGTTGGTTGAATCGTTGTTTGGCCATTTAATTAGATGGTGAATATAAAAACTAAAAAGGTAAACATTTTTATTTCTAAAGAACAGACTCTTTAAAATATAACGACTTCCTCGAAAATGTGAGCAATAATAAACTCCTGGACTGTTAAATAGAATTGAAGCGGAAAACTATTTAATGGCATACTGGAATGCGTACATTTTATTAATTTAAACTCTCTGTCGCGTTAAGCTGGGAAATCATCACAAACTAATACTTTTTTTTATTTATATTTAAAAATAGTAAGTGTGTCTAGTACCTATATAATATTTTAACCAACCTTTGAGAATAATCATAATTACTTCCAAACGTTTATATTACGTGCTCGTTAAATCTGCGCTCTCAAGCCACAAAAACCACACGATGAAATAATGTCCAATAATCGCAATGTGAATAAATATATTTAAATACCTAGGTACCTATTATTATTCCGCTCTGATTTGTGGATGCACCACAAATACTTAATCTGTGGTTGATTATACGATTTTAATTTTCCTACCACAGGATTAACATTAATAAAGTCCAATAATGGAACACACTCCGCAGTGTCGCAGTGAGAGTAATAAGTACACGACGAGTATTTTACATGCATATTATTACAATAATTATTATTACGTTAAAGTAACACGTTTGATAGAAAATAATTGCTGTCTACTTTCTATATTTAATTAGTATTCACTCTTCACTATACGTATTTTATTATAATATAGGTACATTATACAGTTTATATATTATAGAGTTTACAACAGGTCATGTAATTTCAGTGCATTCCAAAATGATCTCTTATTATAAACGGATATATTTCACTATGTTATATTTTAGTTTTTCTTATCATGTATTCTTTGTTTGCAATTTATCATTACGTAGGTACAGTCCACTGGCGGCGAATAGCTATAAGGGGTAGGTAGATAAGTGGTACATGTATTGTGTATACTGTGAAGTTTCGGTAGGCCACTTATTACTAGAACTTAGAAATGTGGTGTTATTTTAAATTCAAAACTACCGATATTCTGTTCCGCTAACATTTTTCGTAAATATGGATGTAATTATAAAATTCTGTGTCTTGGGTCACACTTTTTTCTATGATTCAGCCAATATGTTCTCTATAGTAAATATAATACGGGTAAATTAAATAATTAGGTAATTATACATTTTGTATTTATTAATGAACACAACCATTATTAACAGAATAATAATCCAATTTACAATTCTATCACTTAACTCTTATCATACTATTTCAATATTTCATAACCAATAATTGGTTTACTCCATTTATTCATAATAACTAATATCCCACTAGCAACAGTCACTATCATAGCTAGTATCAGTTATCGTGAGCAGCATATGGAAAAATAATATTTAACCTGTGAAAGTGAGCCCTATAGTTTCCATAAATATTCTTGAAAATGTACAAAAAAAAACATCATTTTTTTAAAAAATTTTTTCCGTTCGAATGTATACAGGTTAATAAATTATTTATGATAGGCCATTTATGTTAAGGCCATTTTTTACATATGTCGGTACTTTATATGATAATCTACCTCCATCGTCACGAAAATTATGTCTGACATAAACACAAATACACATAGTAAAATAACCTAATAATCATATGTTTATGTTCAATAATAAGTATAATATATAATTTATTATAATATAACAAATATATACAAACTAATAAAATTAAAATATTACTGTAAAAGTTTATCGATGACATTTGTTACAAACTATAAAACAGTCACCTTCACATTATTCGTTATAATGATACCTATACCCAAAGCTTTCCGGGTTTAACAATAATCAGAGGCAAGTACGTCTTATGAATCGTAACATATTATAAAAACGAAAATTAATTTGTTATTTATATTCATATAAGTATATTTTCATATCAATAATTACGGACTTTTTTATATATATATTAAGTAGGTACATATACGCATATATTATATTTTATATGTTATGCTCATAATATTAGGAAAAACTAAGACATCATAAAAAATCAGACATTAGTAATAAATATAAAAACGTAAATCATTATTTTAATAATCATAAAATATTTAATGATTATATTATAATAAATACAAAAGATTAAAAAAAAATAATAATTAAATTGTAGTAGTAAGTTAGTATAATATGCACGATATACACTTTTATATTAAATGTATGTTTAATAATAATGCTACAAATTAGATTATTAAATATGTATGAATTTCATTGTACAATTCAACATTTGTCGTTATCGTATTTATGAGAAGTTTTAAAAGTATTTAAAGAGGGTTAAATTATGGAATTATTTAAAACTAATATGTATCCAGTTTATTGGTATTCAAAATATATAATTTAAGACTTCCTTGCTTTAATCCTGGTATTCATTAATTTTTATTTTCAACTTTTCAAGTAGTTTCTGAGACTGGAATTAACCTTATTTAACTAGTCCCTTCTGTTTTATTATTATAATTAGTCAAATGAGTAGGTTTAGGTATATCATATTATTGTTAACATTTATCATAGATTGTGTAGGTCAGCCTTTATTTAAATATGACTTAATTTACCTATATATATTAATAATAATTTGGTCTTAAAAATTTAGTGTTCTTTTAAGTAATGATATAATTAGTAGGTGGTGATATCCCAGGTGATGATATCAGTTTATTTGCATTATTTTTTTTTTATGATCGGTAGGTGTAATGGAACGGAACTATTAGAAAATTGCGTATGAATTAAAAATATACAATATTATCATCGACAAAAGTAATTTTTTTTTTAATGATTTTAAAAATAATGATATTTTAATATAATAATCACCAAAAGATAATATTGTCGAACTAGAAACAAAAATAGAAAAACGGTTTGTTACTGTATATTTTATAGAACAAAAATGGATGCGTATCATATTACCTTGTTGTACCGTGTTTCTATAATTTCTAGTATCAAGCAGGTCATCGCAGACAGAGTTGGTGAGAAAATGGCCACTGGCTTCTCATATTTAGGTTTTGGGGCTGGTACATAATATGGTCATGCTATTAATTATGTATTTATCTATTTATTTTGTCTAACATTAAATAAAATATTAATTATAAGTCACACAAGTACTCATTGTATTGACATTAAATAATTTGCTGATTTAATTATATGCATTTTATGTGATAAGTCAAATGTGTATAAAATTATTTCAAATGATTATGAGGACATTACATCTGCATATTTTATTGTACCAGATTTGTATTTAGTAGAATCAATCGAGTGTTGTAAGTTCAATAATATAACTTGCGTGGGAAAATTTTTTTAACACCTATAATACTATTTTAATACTTAAAAGCCTCGCACGCTGTATATAGTAAGTTCGCTATTATAATTTTTTTTTTTTTAAAACTGCCAATCTCATAATAATAATGTATATTTTCCACTCAGGCGGTATCCCTTTTGAGTCGTTTGCACGAAAAGCAATAAACAGCGGCACAAAATAATAAACCCGGTCATGCAGAAACTGCAGCAAGTTTTCATCTTTAAAGTAATATATTTACTATATTTACCCAACACACCGTTGACGAATATTTTCATTTTTCATATATCCGTGTCCAAACAAAAACTGTTGCCACCATCAAATAATTGATGTTATTGTATTGTATGTGTTTAAGAAACTGCTTAACGTATTTTGATAAAAAAAATCATGACGTGCTATAAACTATTACAATGTTTATTATTATTATTATTATTAATATTATTTTTAATATTGGTACTTTTTTAAAAGTAAAATATTAAATGTTCATTACATTAGGTACCTACCTAACCAAATTATGATATTATAATAATCATTATTCATTTTTCTTCATAAATTCTCAATAGCATGATACTTTTTACTGTAGAGTAAAGTATGTAGAATGTGAATAATAATATGTAGTAGGTATATGATACTAATGATGATAAATAGTACCAGCGTGTTGTTTTCTATCGAAAAATACTCAAGTATTCAAGTTAAATAAATATCGTTGCTGTTATTATATTCTATAAAATATATTTATATGTTGAATAAAAAAAACTTGTGAACTATTGTTAATATACAACAATTGTTGTATCAAGTTTTATATATTACCATCGTCGTGATGGTACCATGTACCTACCAAATAACAAACCTACAACACAGAGCGATTATTATTAAAGAAACAAGGGGGCCGTAGCGTAAATAGTAAATACGTAGGTATATTTATGGTTAACACTTAACTGGACTGTGGTAGCTTATTTTAAGCATATTATATTTTAAAAATTCATTCTTTGTCTTTCTACTGTGCATCATCTGTAGGACCTATATAAAATTAATAATATGCCGTGTGTATCTGTAGGTATGTGAAAAAATATTTGTTCTAAATTTATTTTATAATTATCAATTATCGTTGATCAACCGAAGCTGACAAAGAATTGTTAAAATTGTCTGAAGTACCTATTTCTGTATACCTCTGATGTTTTGTCGGTGGTTTACTTATAAATGAGAATGGAAATTCGGGAAATTTGAGGTGCTAATTTATTAGAAAAAATATATCTAGTTCTAGTGGGTACCTATCAAATAATATAAATACAAAATAAAAATTGTCCATAATTTTACAATCGTATTCGCGGTGGTATTTTTTAGCGTGCCTACACGCGATAAAAAGTGAAAAATGTGCCTTTGATTAGACAGCTATTTGTTTTACGATATTCAAGGGACGGACAACATTGAATAAATTAAGGCAATTATCCAGTTTAGAATTTATTCTAAAGTTAAAGTTATTATCTAGTTTTAGAATCTATTTGAAGAGGAGGATAACTGAAGTAAAATGAAGAAGTTACAGTGTTACTCCTCTAATATAATATCTACTATTGTTGAAAGTTACATTGCATTGGAAACAATTATTTACCAAAGGAATATGTATTGTTTATAAGAACTTAAAATAATTTATAAGATAAAAACTATATAAGTATATAACAATACATATAAGTAATAAATAATTTTAAATTATATACCGTACCTATAGTTTTATAATAATAATTATTATTAATCCATTTATCAGTTGGCACTTGTATTACCTAGTTTAAACTATAACACTGACTACTGAATATCAAAATGAAGTTATATAGTATATTGTAACATTTTACCGGTTTATACAGATAGTATAATAGTCGAACAAAATCCAAAACCTCTCAAAAATACTGAAATGTACAAAATATTGAAAGGGTAAGGTACCTACAATAAATGCTAAACAGATTATACTTACGCGTGATTAACTGTCTATCGGTGTTATTTGTGGGTATACAACTTTTATTATTATATTATTTTATACAAATGCATGGATTTGACACATTCATAATATATTCAGGTTAGGTACCTATGCTGCTATGCGTAATGTTATATGCGTCGTAAGCTTCATACGTTTTCCATTAGAATTCCTCGTACTTAATTATTGGTGCTAAGTTTGGACTTGAATCTCAAATATTATATTGTACCACTTTGTAACATAGTACAGTGTAGACCTAATAATTTAAATATTTCTAGTCGATAGGATTACAGTTGATACCATTATTATTCAAATACAATAATCAATTAATGAATTACCACTTATATGGATTTAACTACAACTTTAAATGAACGATGCTCATGAAATTGTGAACATTCATATCGCATGAAAGTATGATACGATGTAAATATAAGCTTCAGTTCAAATCTGTACAAGTTATTGTTTTTAAATGTTAACACACAACAGAAAGATTAATTGCAGTGGACTAATGTGCAAATACAAGACCCACATTGTTGTTTAATGATCTGCAATAATGGAGGGGATTTATTATTCTCCCTCGTCTTCAATAAAAATGATTCTAAAACAAAATACACAAACATTTTTTTCTCGAAAACAACGACGTTATCTGAGTGTTTTCAATTCAATAAATCGTCTAATGGGTTTTGACAATATGGCTACATGGTATATTGACTTGGACGTCGAAAATATTTAACCATTTGGAAATTTGGTGTAATTTCTATAGCTAACAATTTTAGATTATAAAATAATATTTAATGTCTAAATAACAGCGAAAAATGTTTAATTGTTGACCTATGGCTAATGTGATTGAAATACTATTTCGTTATCGGAGCATAAATCAATTTTAGATTTGAATTTCCGTTTAGAATATTTTCCATTGATATTTAATTAGTTGGACATATATGTTAAACATTATTGCTTAAGTGTAGATTGGGTACTTAATTCATTAATTGAATAAATTGTTCCTAACGTAAAATGTTGATAAATTAAATTAAAAGAGAACCATAATAAAAATTTTGATAGGTCCTAAAATTTACAATTTCTTATTATCTATGACTGTACTTATATTATTTTATTATATTCAAAGGACAACATTTTATTATATTTGAATAATGTGTATAAAAAATACATTTTATTTTGGAAGTAAAATTGTTTTTTTTTTAGGTTTTTAATTGGTTATTAATTAAAATTATTTTTTTTAGATATTCTTACGAAATATAACAACTAGGTACCTTATTATAGGATTATATTTATCCTCTTACATTATTTAATGTAGTCACTAATCTGATACTTACGTGTATTAAAAGAATCAACTTGAATAATATTAATTGTGTAATACTGTCATTGTTTAATGCAGTCTTTCAACATTTCTCTGCATTTGAAATTACCTTGTTTAAAATATGTTTGTATTATTGCATTTGAAACTTATAATGGTATATATTTTTAAGAGAAGATCTTATAAACAATACCTTTATAAATTATTAGTTGGTTGATTGATTTTTATTTTTATCTTTAAATTCTATGGATAATGATCTTAAAATAATTGTTGATAGTAAAGTTAGTGTTAAACATGATAAAGTCAATAAAACATAACAACATTTGAATACGATGATATACTCGCAATTTATCCACATCTTAGTTTTTAAAGTACCTTAACCGTAATATCTCAACAAGTTAGAAAAACATAATATTATAGAAGTTTGAGATCATGGATCGTTTACGTGAGCCATAAGCTACTTATAAGAAACTTAAAAACAACGGTCTATTTGTATTGTAGCAATATAACTGGTTATAATATTAAAAAGAAACTAATTTTGGATAAAATCCTTTAAGATTAAAAACAAATTATTTTATAGGTAGTAAGTTTATAATTTATTTATGAGATAACACGGAATAACGTCGATTTAAGTAATCACACTTAACAATAGTAATATAATATGTTGTATATAATAAATTATTAAAACAATAATATTTATACACCAATATATATATATAGAAACATCAAACCAAAGAATTAGCTTATAAATAATAGTATTGTATAATATAATATTGAATAGTCAAACATAAATAATTAATGTTTAACATTTATAACAATAATAATTATAATGATTATAGTTTTTAACAAATTTTAAATCCAATTGTTGATATAATTTATAATTATACTATAACTTAATTTTTAGAGAAAAAAAAATGGAATTTTATTTATTAGGCTTATAGACTATGTTCAACAACAACTAGGTATACCTATGTCCTATAGGTAGTTGAAAAAAAAACATATCATAAGGTAATTTAATACCTAATTGTATGCAACTAATTAAATACTATAATGGTTCCTTCATAATTATTACACAGTATACATAATAATATATTATTAATACCTATGAATTGATTACTTTTAAATAATATAACAATACTGATATAGTGATATACAGAGCCACGACTAAGGGTTATCTTTATCAACTTATTCATGAATCGCCAGTTCAGTACGATGTATTCATGGAATTGATCGTAATACACCTCCAACGATTTAAATATGATATGCATAAACCTTGTTGTAGCACTGATATGATGTGTCATTAAACACTTAGTTACCAAATACTTATAATTTTATTAATTAACAGATATTAATTTAATAATTTACTACCTGTTAATTTTTTATTTAAATTATACAAAATCTATGTACGTATATTTAGTAAATGTATTACGGAATAACTTAATCTTAAATTTAAGTTTCTGCACATTACACACATATCTTTAGTTTTAATATACATAGACGAATCCGTTTCTATTATTTCGCGATTCAATAGTAAGTACATTTAAAAAAAAAAATGCCAGTCATAGTTCTATAATATATATATAAATAGTTAGGTATAGGAATTAGATTGAAAAAAAAATAAATATTTTATCACCATACAATTAGGTATACGAGGAACATATGGATTGCGCGTGTTATTTTTTGGATATAAATACTGCATAGTTCTAAAAAAAAAGTTATTGATGTATGTATTACATTGTTATTCAATTGATTTTTAATTAAATCTCAATGTTACTATTTAGTATTTACACTGATAAATAGAAACATTAATTGAATCAACATATTTTTATTTTTTCCTGAATTTAAATATAATTGAGACTGGTTTGTGAATATTACTCAAAGTTATAAATTTACTCAAGTGTTTAGTTGTTCATTTTTTTAATATAAATGAACAATTATTTTTAGACAAATAGAAAAAAGTGAACATTTAAATTAGTATCTTGAACAATTCTGAAATATCACTTAAATGTTATAATTTATTTTAATTGGAAAACTTGTAAGTTAAATAATGCTTGTAATAATATTATGTTCAAACGAATAAAAATTATGTTTAAAATTCTGTAGAAATAAAAAATAATCATCATGGAATTGTTTTGGTGATTTTTTTACAGAAAGATGAGTTTTATTTGTTGTTTACATTTTCCAATTTTTTTAAAGTAGGTAGTCTAAAACAATAACAATATTATAGGATTATAGGTTATATTATGAGCAATAGTTTTTGAATCGCATTTTATTTACGGATGTTTAAGAAGTCTTAAAACACACACACAGAAAACACTTTAAAAACGTCACGCAATAATTACGTGCTATAAATATATTACCTACCTATATAGCTATACAAGGAATTGTGGGATTGTGGTGGTAAAAGTGACACGCATAGTTCTAAGGTAATGGGTTTACCGGTTAGGAACTTTTATACTAATAGCGAGTAGACAGCTGCGGGGCAAAAAGACACTGTCTAGTTGTTTACTAACGACGATACCGTCGGACCTTTAAAACGTACCTAATACATATATTTTATTTTTTTTTTTCTAGACGAGATTTTCGGGGGGAGCGTTCAACATGCGATTTTGACAGGCGTTCGATAGCAATACGCCGCCGGACCCGTTAGAGACGATGAACGTCATCGTCGTCGAACTGCTGACGGTCGAGGCCCTCTTGCCTTTGTTCATGACCGTATCGGCGATGATCGATGGTCGGGCCAACCTGAAAACATAAAACACGGCCGAAAATCGATTAACAGTATACAACGACAAGTGACAACGGTGACAAAACAATAATTAACGACGTTCGCCGCAGACGACAATGACACCGTAGAAAGATCAGATGTAGGTATTTCATAAGGGCATAATATAATGTATACCTAACCTACGCGTTGTCACTAGTTTATTGTTTGTCGCAGTCGAATTTAAATCTCGATATTAATAATGCTGATTATCTAAGATTTTAATTCGTCCGGTTTCTGTGTTTTATATTATATAGATATATAACTAGTAATTAACTGCCATATATTATAATATTATGTAGCTTATTGACTTGCATATATCTAATATGTCTGTGCTATCTATACATAAATTACCGTTTTAAGACGACTTGCGATATTGTTTTGAGGACACTTATATATTAAGTATAACGTGATAACTGATAGGTACGGAATGGTTCATAGTTATAAACTGAGTGTCTTATTAAAGGCCCGTGTTCCAAAAATAATCCATTTTTAACAACGTGAACAAATATTATACATACTGCACCGGAAAATCTTCGTTCACGAAATTAATGAAAAACAAAATCAAATATAGTTCAGTTACCTATAAGAGGTATTGTGCTGAATAAAATATAAGCCATTTCCTTCAACGCTTTTACCGCAGATTATTAGCGTTAGCTGAATATTATTATTTCTGGAAAATCTAAGCTATCGACTCGTATTGAAAATTACTTTGCAGATATTATTATATCAGATAAGAGATTATTGATCTAATTAATTTAAAGTATTAAACACTTAAACCAATAACCTTCCGAAAGATCTTTCAGCAACAATGGCATATTTACGGGGGGAGGGGGTCAAGGAGATCAATACCCTCCATAGGCTATATATTATAATATGCACACATTTTTGGAGTACCAACTTAAAGGCATCTAACTTTAAGGGCGGGGCTACTAGATAAAATAATACCCCCCCCCCCCCCCCCAATACAAAAACCTAAATACGCCACTGTTCGGCACTATCCGAAACGTATATGTTTATTCTTAATCAACAATCGTCATCAATAAAAAAGGCCATGTGTATGATTTGATAACAAACAAAATAATAATGTTGTAGAATTGTTTACACTACATAATAATTAATTATTGCGATTATCAAGCAATGTAACGAATTCACAACAGGCAAGTCCAATATTAATAATACATAGGTACCTAATAAAACAAATATTGCGACGTGAGATGCATGAGTCAAATTATTAAGTAAATATTTCAGGTATAAAGCATAAAATAATAATACCGTCACTGAATGCAATTTAGATGCTGAGCGGATGAACGTATTTACCTATTAGGTACCTATACAATGATTTTTTTTTGATTTTTTTCCATCTGCCATCGCCTTTTAGAGCAGAAATAATTATTGGTTTTTTAACTTTGGGGGTGATTTTTGCTAGCAAATTGGACCTAGTTACTACTTTGAAGAGGAAAAATATAAATTATTAATACTTTTTAAAATAACCGAGAAAAAAATTGGTGCAACTCAAAAACAAATAACTGTATAAATGAAATGTTCACCAAATATTTATGATTGCATTTTTATAACATCATGGTATAATTCTAAGAGTTAAAGAAGTTGGCTATTGATTTTCCTATATAAATCTAATATAAATTTATATATTATCAAAAACTTAAAAATGTCCATATAAAGTTATTATTACTGGAATTAAAAAAAAAATTTAAGGTAAAATCACAATGATTTTTTATGAGCGTTTGAAGTTATTCAAAATTATAAAAATTTTTCGTAGTTGAAAATTCTTAAAATATTTAATATTCATATAATTTGGAAATTTAATAGAAAGTTCTTCATACATAGTTCATACTTAACCAAAAAATAAAATTATGTATAAACACAACTTTCTTAAAGACATATTAATTTTAAATGTTCGCGATATTATATATTATATATTTTTAAACAAAGAATAACGGTTTTAGTTATTTTTTTTTTTTATAATTAAAAATTTAATTCGTTGATACTTGAAACTTTTAACGTATACTTTATTATATTTTATTCACTAAATTGCATATTAAATATAATGTTTCGGCAGAAATTGATTCAACAAACTATACATAACTAATATTCAAATAAATTACTCTAATTGCAGTCCGTTATATAATATCAATATAATCTATATAATATATATAGGTAGGTATACATACATTTGTTTCCGATTGTCTGTTTCTTGGTCTTCTACAGACTCAAAAATTTCTGAAACTACTTTTTAATAAAAGTTATATCAATAGATTTCTAGAGACTAGGAGTGTTACTACTTTTTTTTTCAACGCCTATATGTTGTTACAAAGTACCTCACATATAAATTTAATTCTGGTCCACTCTAATCGAACATTTTTTTTGATTATTTAAATGGTTGCCATTGTTTACATATAATAATGTATATAATAGTTATTAAGATTGGATATAATTTTCTGTGTCTATCTTACCTAGATAAATATATAATATAAAAAATTAATCTTCTTTTTTTGTTTTTGTAAAATATTATAATGTATTTTGGGACGGATACGAAATAAGATTTATATGTGTTGTTAATTGCTTAGCAACCTAGCCAACTATCCATTCTTCAATGTTTTTCCTTAAAGCGGTTCACGTCCGTCAGTCATTCGTCAGTAAACTGTCATTGTGACACCGCGTAAGTTTTTCGTTTCGCTTATATAATTTACAACACTAACATTTTCAAGAAACTGATCCATGAGTTTCCTAAAAATTCAATTTTGTATGGTGGCATAACACATGCAGGGTTCTGCTAATAAGAATAATAATGTATATTATGTAATTAATAAATTAATTTAAACTTAATTGTAAATACAATCATTTATATTAAACTTTCAATTAGGATAATTTAGTCTGTATCTCTCCATATGTATACTGACATCTAGAGCAATAGCGAAGCCAGTCTATAATTTAAAATGAATGCGGGGAAAAAAAAAACGTTGGTAACTGACTCGAGAATGGCTGGTCCAATTTGGCTCGTTTTAAAAAAAAAATGTTGTGATAGTCCTAATGAGGTTTTTACGGAATGAATCAATGAAAACTTGGAAAAGTTGCCCAGAAGAGATGCTCACGCAAGGATTTAGAGACTTACGTTGGAAATAGAACATTTTTTTTTTGTTTATAAATGGTTGCTCTTGGTTACCTGGGGACACGAGGCAAAAGCATACAATCAAATCGAAGCGTTTATGGCCTCGAATAAAGAAACTATATATTTTAAAACAAATATGAGAGCTGAATGTATGTCTGTAGCTTATATATACTCAAAAGCTACTTGACCGATATTGTGAACATTTTAAATTGTTCTTAGAGTCATTAAGGAAGTTTAGTTTGAACCACGTCCGATGTATACAAAGTGCTATATCGGCTATATCCAATCCGCCACTGACACACTGTCCATCGAGGTACGCTGACTGAGGTACCTACACTAAAAGCGAGATACACATAAATAGCGCTATAATTTTTAATTTTTACGGGCAAAGTTGGGTAGTTTACGGTTAAACATTGATTTTGATTTATTCGAAGTTAATAGACTCAAAACCTAATGGCCATTTTCAATAAAAATGATATCAATAGATTCCTTGAGACTCGGAGGGGGTTTTAAGATTCGTTTTTCCATCAGTGTTTCTATAGGATATTAATATTCACATATTATACATTTTGTTTCGGCTCACAAATTCGAACATTTTTTATTTGTTTTTATATAGGATTGTCATTAGTTACAAGTAATAAAATAGTTATTATGATTGAATAATGGATAAATTATTGTCTATATTCAATATTGTATTATATATTAAGGATAATTAAGTTATTCCATATAAATGTAAAATTGAGTAACGATAGATAGGTCGATCATAATAGATAGTCGGATGATATAGTCATATAGATATTATTAGTAGGATTATATATTAGTGACACATATGCAAATACACCGTTTTTGACCAATTGGCACCAAATATTGCTCCCATGTTATTTGGAACTCCGGACAGATCGTAATTAAGAGTATAAGAAATAAAAACATAAGTCATGAGTAACAGCTATTATGTATAAAAGGCAAAGTTTATTTCTCAGGCTTATAGAATCAAAAAAATACTCGACTGATTTTGATGATTGAAAGGAGGTTTGGATAATAAGTTGGACGTGTTATTTTAGAGTGGCTTAACTGATATTAATAGTATTAAAAACATAACCACATATTATTCGATTATTAGTGCTTGCGATTGCAGGTTCCCAAAAGAATAAAAATATATTTATACCGCCGCAATAAGCGGATTTCACATCTGAGATTCGTGTATTTACAGGCAAAAACGGGTAATGTACTAATATACGTTAAACGGGTCATAAAATATAAGCCAAATGTATGGAATGATTTATCATTATCGTGTTAAATCATTATTTAATGTTATTTACCTATAATTTATTATTATTTAGTAGGTATACAATTATTATTTGTTTACAAATTTACGAATGTTACTAAACATTTAAAAACTGATAGTATTAGGTTAATTAATAATAATTCAAAACCGAAAAATGGCACCGTTGTTGTGTCGAGTTATTTGTCAATGACTGTATATTGTTACTCAGTTACCAAGACATTTAAGTATGCCATTATCGGGGATGCATCATTCAGCGGAGGTCACGCGAAAATTTGCTTACGACATATTTCAAGCGCGATTGTTCTTTCGCTCATACGCGGGTCTCGTTGAAAACATGAAAACGATAGAGATTTACATAATACGAATTTAAGCGATTTTCGTGGGCGTTAATATGTAAAGTCAGAGATGGTTTTAATGACCCGAAACCCGCATCGCTGCATTATAATATTATAATAATATAGTTGCGCGATGGGTATAGGCTGAATCATTGGAACATCTTGCCGGAAGTTTTCGTCGCGAAGGACTATGTAGCTGTATTTGTGGATAAGTAAACACATAGGTATTACTTATTAATGTACGGACAATGCGCACCGTAGTTAATGCGAGTGGATATTATTATGGTCAAACGTCAAACTGATATTATAATTTATATATTTACCTTTAATGATATTTTCGTTGAGGTGCGTGATACACAATTCCCGGACAAACAACCATGCATAAACATAACAACTTTGAACTTACGCTGATGTATTAAATTAAACACGTATATGTCATATTATATAAATACATGAAGAAAAAAATGTAAAAACGTTAAAAAATAATATTATATTATACATTATACCTATAATAGGCCACATCTGCCGATATTTAAAGGATCAATAAAAAAATAGCTCTAAAAAAAGTAATTTGTGTTTTCATAACAGTCATAATATTATAATATAATATTACGTTGGCCTCGGCATAATACCACGATTGTGACGAAAGAAAATACGAAACACCGAACGTTATTTTACGAATCTGATTTTTACAGTTGGCTTGATGATTGGCATGGACATAAATTAGTCTTTGGACTTTTTTTGTGTCTCATTCCCCACGGGAAAGGGATTCATATCGACGGAAAATAATAAAACGTGTGATCAGGTTTTTCCCCTTAACGTACTTTTAATAATTTTCAACAGCGGTGACGACTACCGGATGAAAATATATAATATATATATTATACGAAGTGTTCCGTTAAACTGGATTCAATATTTTTTTTTTTTTTCATAATCAGAAGCAGAATACTTTTATAAAAACTTTGATGCATAAATATCAAACATCGGGCTATTTTTTTTTTTATTAATAATTATTTAAAGTTTAGATTGTGGAGTAGTGGACCACAACTTTTAAAGGGTATCCTCTATACCCTTTGCTATTTTATTCCACTCATCCAAACTTTAAGCGATTATTGAAAAAAAAAAAACTTTTTGTTCAATTTAATTCAATATTTGTACATAAACATTTTTAGAAAAGTATTCTGCTTTCATGTAAAAAATATAAAATGCCTAAAAAAGTTACTATAGTCAAAAATTTAATTTTTTCGTAAATCTGTAAGTAAAACTATAAGTACATAAAAACTCGCTGAAATTTACTTGTATAATGTGTGTGGCCAGTTTAACGGAGATCACCACGTACACAGCAATATACGCGTGATATGTATGTAGACGTGGAATACCTTAGATCTGGTTTTCTGAACATAAATTATTGTGGTTGTAACGGACACACAACAAAAAACTAAAACTGTACTAAATATTACCGGCAAAAAGCTTTCGGGATCTAGTGATGTTAAAAACAACAATTCGTGTCTATATATTATAATATATTTAAGGTCGGAATAATACGAATGCGTTTTCACTAGCTTTCTGATAAAGATGCCCTGTAAACCATACCACCGCAGTGATAAACTGATTTACCGATCGGTAGATTCTTTTACAGTTTGTTTTTATATACCTAACCTGACCCTATATTCTCTGGTCATGTGGTAAATTGGACTATTTCTGCGAAGGTAATAATTGTGTGTTTCGTTCTACACTATAATCAAACAACGCCGTTAATACACGCATTGCAATTACCACGTTTATTTGACACGACCGATTTCGATTAAAAAATCAATTGAATGCAGATTTCAATAACAATAATATTGATTAAAAAATACGACGAGACAAAACTACACTCGTAAAATGAAATAGGATATCACGCAGACATATTCCGCTTATATAGGGAAGTAGCGATTATAATTTATTATTATATGTAGATACCTATAGTAATATTATTATTAGTAGTATTATTACCTATTACCTATCATATTCAGAGCCTAGAGGGGTAAAAGTGTAAAACCATATTTTTCATTTTAAGAGCACAATTGCGTATAATTATTTTTGACTTGTAGTATAAAAAAAGTAATCCTCCAAGTACGTATGACGTAATTTCATAGATACTAATTTGGCTCCAAAACTGTATTTTATTTTAATTAAACAACTATCAAAATATATAAAATTATAAGTTTTTTGCAAGTTTTGAAAAAAATCTAACAATGTCATATGGGTAGAATTTAAATTAATTTATATTTTACTCACTGAATAACCATATAAAATCAAACACACCAATTAAACATCACAATATATCATTGAGATAATTATTTTTAAAAAAAATGTACCTATTTAATTAAAAAATGGAAAATTAATAAGTGTTGTATATAAATATATAATGTACAATATGGTTAAGTTAAAGTTTTTATTAATAATTTATAAAGAAAAATTCCTTGGAATATAATATAGCCAATTGTAAATAAATACAAGAAAATATTTTTGTGGATATTATACATCTATTATTACATAATTTAATTTAAGTTTGAATACGTTTCAAATCAGATTATTGGAAAGAGCCTTTTTATAATCTTTTGATTCACAGAGCGCTGAACTAAATTTTACTAGCAGACGCAAGGAATCCAAAAAGTATCTACCCACACAAACAATAAAAACAGAATCGTGGTGGACTTCACCTTAAAATACATACAAAAATATTTCATTTATTAGCATTAATTAAAAATGGATAGTCCTTCTGATGTATGCATGTATAGTTGGTTTCGAGTATACCACTTAAATAGGTTCCTGTAATATATGTGTTGAATTTGAATTCTATAATAAATCGATAATGATCGCATACGAAAATCGGTGTTGAGTGGCAATTTCTGCCTTTATTTCTAAGGATATTGAATTGTATTTATATTACTATTAGTTTATTTGATCTCAAATGTCATACGAAATATATTTGACCTGATTTTTATTTTTATTTTTTGAATTGTATATCTGTAACATATATATGTTTTTTACCTGAATACACTTTGAGAATTAATGAAAATAGTGGGCTGTATTAGGTGCCATACTATCCGTATATGTAAGTAATTTACTTGGATTAAATGTAAATGAAGAGTTATTAGCTATTGAAGTTGATATAAATATATTCTTTGAAGATAACAATTAGAAAGATTTAGAAATTAAGGTTAATTAGTAATTTGAGTCTTTCAATTATTGAAAAACGTAATAAAAAAATAGTATATCATTAGATTTAATGGGAAGTCGGTTGAATGTTTATATTAATTTTTCATAAAATATAACTATTTTAAACAGATGCCACTTAAATTGCAAGCCAATATAATATATAGTAAGTAAAGGACGATAAATAGATAAATATTGCAAGACCAATAGATAGACATTATATAATAATATAGCATAATATTATTATAAAACTTAAACCATCGTAAAAATAACAAATTTAAAATAATATAATTGCTTATTTCAAACACCACAATAAATCGATAATATATATATATATATATATAATTATACCTAAGAGGGTGTATTATTATAGACAAAATAATTGGATGAAAAATGTAAATCATAAAAATTGGAGGGATGCACCCCTTTGTATCCCCTACACTTCAATCGCTGACAATGTGATCAATTTTCAGTTTAATCAAAAGTCCACATAAAAGTTTTGGATAACTTGACTGCACTAAAATATGGAAAAAAAACTTTACAAACCACATCATTGTAAAACCAATAGCTTTTAAGTTTTTCTCAAATCTTATCGTACACAACACTCAAAAATAGTATTTAATCGTAATCCATCAATAGTTTGGAATCTTAATTGTAAGCGAGTTATTATAACTATTCGTAAGTCTTTAGTCTACATAATAATATATTATTAACATAAGTTGGTTTTCAGAGTATTAGCTATTATTCTATTAATTTCTTACATAATATATTAGGTATAAAGTATTTGTTTTATTTACATAATTACCAATTAATATTGAAATCTAAAAAAACCTTTAAGAAAGAATTAGTAACTAGAAAGTATAATATGCTATTAGTAATAGCCTATTACACATTTTTTATGTTTTAATAATTAATACTAAGTTTTACAATATTATTAAAATACGTCTCTAAGTATCTAACTTTAAATATTAGTACTACAAATAATTAAGTTTTAATTTTTTCGTTATATTATGTGCCTATAATGTTTATGATTATACCAGTAATAATGTGTTTTATAATAAAATTACAATAAAATCTACACGATTGAAGTTAATGTTAAAAGCACAAACAATTATTGTTGTTATGATATTATAATCATAAATAGTATATTGTTATCGACTACCACACATTTTTGATAATTCTTAATACATGTTTAATTTACCTTTGTAATTTGACTTTGAAATATCTAAAAATCGGTATGCAATAAATTAAACTATAAACAATATATATTCAAACTCAACGTGCTACCTATTATTCATAAAATGTTTTTGTACAATATGATGTATAAATAGATATATCTATTAAAAGCAAATCTCAGTTATACATAAAAACAACAAATAGTGCCACTAACGATCTCTGTATTATTTAAAATATCAAAACAAACTTCACGCCAACGTCTACTTTTTTAATTATTAGTATCGTATTGCATTTTGTTTTTTAAACCATAATTTGTATTGAACAATAATAATTGTACAGAACCTATAATACATTATAAGCACACAATTAATTTATGAACATTGTAGCTACCTAATTATAGGCTAGATCGATTTTTAGAAAGTAAAATATCCAACTCCATTATTATTTAGATAATACTAAGAATACTAATTGAACAACAATCTCAGTTCGAATCAACAGTGATCAAGTCTGTTCCAAGACAATTATTTCAATCAATTCAAATAAAGCATACTCATAAACTTCAAACACAAATTCACACGGATACGTTTTTTTAATTTAAATCATATAATATTATTTCTCAAACAATAACCAACTTCAACACAAATTATGCGGATGTTATTTGTCAAGTATTTCATTCTAAATGCGCTGAAATGTGATAAAAAAAAAAAATTAGCATTACCATAAGCTCTCTATGTACAAAGCGGTATGTATCAAAAGTGCATTCACTCTAGGCAAAAGCCTACCTTATATTCTAGGCGCATCCTGCAGTTTTCTGTTCGCCTATATGAACGCTGGGCCTAAAACATTAAAATGGAATGTTATTGCAACGTGCGCTCGATGTCTGATGGATCAAACTATAAAAATTACAATAAAATCTGAAGGTATATAATTATTTCTACTCAAAACGTTCAACATTAAAATTATTTGTGAATTGTTAACTGGTCGATAAACTGAAATTGATTTTTTTTTTTTTTAATACGCATAATATTATAATAACAATACTTAGGTATTTCAAACTAAATTCTTGATAAAGAAATGTTCTATAGTAATTATATACATTTATTTATGAAATAAAAAAATAATACATGTTTATTAAGAACTATGAGTTATCTTATGACCGTTGAAAATTAAACTATAATTTTAAACATACAATTCTAGTTTGTTTGTTTTTAGGTGCAGCCTTCTGCGTAGGTATGTACATTTAAATTGTAACACTTATCTTTGACACGTTTTAAATTAAAAACTTCATGTTTACGGATTTTATTATATGAATACATTTGGTTCACTACAACAAATAGATTTTGATAATATTATAATATATTTTTGATATGAAATTTACTAGTGATTTCATAGATATTAATATTTAATTAAAATCAGTTAAGAAGTGATCAATAATACAAAAAATTAGAAAAATTAGAAACAACATAATATAGCTTACATCTCATAATAATCACTAGATTTTTCATTATATTACTTTTAAATAAAAAAAACTTAGTGAGGAAAAGCACACTCACTCACTAACTATGTGCAGTGTGCAATGTGCATGCTAATTGTTTTTTGGTTTATATATACGTTAGGTATTATACCATTTTCACGACACATACAATTCGATTGAATCCGTGGCAATGAATTTCTCCAAAGCCTAACAACAGGTACATTGCTGTACAGTGTACCTACTTCATATATAGTTAGTGTATGAAAATATAAAAACTTTATTCTATATGAATGGTTTTCAACAGACATCGAATAATGTCGGTTGTTGTTCAGCGTACGTATTACCTATCATATATTGTGTATATTCAATCATACGGTGAACAATGATAGATTATAAATAATATATTACTCAAATAAATACCGTATATCACAATGTGATTTTATTAATTTGGATGGAATACTCAAACGTATTGTAATATATTCCTACAAGTTGCTGTAGTATTTTATTTTTATTTCAATACCAAGTGTAACCCAAAAATAAAAGGCAAACAGATGAAAATGGCAGTTGAGAACAACTCTCTCTACATTTTTTATAAATAATACTAAAGCATGGGAGAAAGGCGCTTTTCTTGTGAAACATTGGAATACACATGACTAACAACCGAACCGATACCGAACACTTCAAAAAATTCCTTACAGTCGCATAATGATGCGAAAATGAAATATTTTAATATTACCTATTTTCAAACGGCACCGATATTTGAAGAAAGTGGGGTGGGTTTGCGGGCATAGTTCCTACAGCTAATTTTTCAACAAGGAGATTAGGATGATTTATTTAGATCAGTGATTCCCAACCTTTTTTTACTCAACACCCCTTTTAGATTTTCTATAATCTCAAACCCCCACCCCTCCCCCTCGGGTTTTATAATTCTTAAATCTAATAAAATTAAACGCCCACTCAAAATTAAAAAATCTAACAAGGGGGCGTTACCGCCCTCGTTTGGAATAACTGATCTCGATATTGCCATATCAGCTGTTTCTTCTACATGACGCATATGCATACCATGGTCAATATTTTGCATTGTGACGTAGAAAGGATCATTTGTAATATGACGGAGAGTTTGGAATTAAAAAACTTGAATTTTTAATAGATTTTATTTTATATAGCATACCACCCACTTGGATACTGTACAGCTATAATAATAATGGTTTGAAAATATTTGCAAGCTTTATGTTAATATTGACTGTTGAAGACTTGGACAATAGTTTGTGAAGTAAAAAATGTCTATTGTTAAACAGTAATATTCTTTCGTATATTATATATTTATATGAAAACTTCAAGTTAATCCCCTGTAAAAAATAATGCTTAGATACTTGGTTTTTGTGAAATTAGGAATTTTTATGTTGTTGAAAATAACATTAGGACTTTGTCTTGGGAGAAGGTTATGTAGACAGATTTGGTCACTGTAATGCACCAGTTGGAGAATCAAATGGATAGTTTGTTTAGTTTTTTACAGCAATAAATGTATTTTTTGCGACAAGGGGGTTATTAAGAGTTGGTTGGTCTGATGATTAGATAGTAAAAAGAGAGAAGACGAAATTGCTCCACCAGGGACAACTATTTTACGAATTTTAAATTTATAGAGGGGATATAATTCACCTCAATATTTATAATTTAGTAAACACTAAATACACCAATAACCACTATAAAAATATATTTTTATTAAAAAAATTTAATCAACTCATACTCCCTAGTAAATAAAAATATATAAATTACAGGTATTACAGTTATTATATATCAATATAATATGAATCAATATTCCTATGAGTAATCAATTATATTATGAGTTATAACATAATACATTTTACATATAACTATTACTGAATTTCACTAAAATATTAATTTGGTATAGTTTTTAACATTTAAAATTGCTTCCATCAGTTATAACTTATAAGGCATTAAAAAAATAAGATGTTTATTTTTTTTATTGCAAAAAAAATGTTAACGAAAAAGGTATTTGTAGGTTGGTACATCAAAAGAGAAGTAGTTGGTCAGCTACAAATACATTGATCGAAAAATGAACAATTTATAAGTTAGAAAAAATATTACGAATTTATCGTACTTATCTAATTTTAAAAATCTGAAAAATCTGAAAAAAATTTTAGGGCAAAACTACCGTACCAAACTTGAACACCAAAATAAATCGTCATTTTTTGTATTCTATTAAACATTATATTATATACATCAAAGGTAATAAATAACTACGAGTTTGCGATAATTTAACATAAAAAGTTATGGAAACACGTGTAGTAATGGATTGCGTCTGATACATAAAAGTATTTATATATTGACACAAGAAAAAAATCTACCGTGATAAAGAAAAAATGACCTTAAAATATATTATTGTAAAAATTACTTTTACTTAGGCACTTAATTATTAGGTAAGTATGGGATTCTATTGATTTTAAAGAAAAAAATAACATGGGAATCATGGGTATTATACGTCTCTAAAATGTAGTTATTTAAAATTGAATGTTAGAAATAGGTACCTATTTTAATTTTCACCGTATATTTCATGCTCAGAAACCACATTTTTCACATAACTTCCAGGCCCTGAGGGTAATAAATCTTATCTGATTTATTATTCACCCGGTTAAGAAAGAATTTTGTTGATATAAGAATTATCGAACTCTATTACATGGAAAAGGTTAAATACCGATTCACTTTTGCTAATGTTTTTGAATTTAAGATGGAAATAATAATCGTATAAGATAATTTAATTAAAATTCAAAAGGAAATTTGAATTTAACTTAATTTATAAAAATTACAAACAATTCTAAGATCTATTCTGAAAAATAACACCTTTTTTGATACATTTTATACATTATTTGGTGAATGGCATGTACCTAACTACACTTATTTACACTGAGTCGTTTAATTATACTCTGTCCAAGCCATCTGATAATTTTAGAAAAATAAAAGATGGATTGGACGATGATAAGTATGATTTAAATTTGATTAAATTTGATAAGGTGCAATATTAGTCACCTACCTAGGTAATATTGACATTTTAAAATTAAACTTGGTAATTGGAATGTTTTTGACATCTTAAAAAAAATATACAACTAGGTATATACCTCCAAACTTCCATGGGTTCGGTGAAAAAATTAAATATTTTTTGATATATTAATTCAGTTTACATGGATATAAGCCATAGATTCTAAGGTGATATTAGTTGTTCATGCAATTTATTGTTTTATACTAAATTAATACTTTTGTAAAAATATTCAATAACAAAGAAATTGAAATTGAAATAAATTACCTATGTTATTTTTTTCATCATAATTTAAAACTGTGAAACCATGTGTCATAATTAATTATTCAAATACTTTTCAATATAAACACATGGTTTTATGTAATATACTACGTGTATAATGGATATATTTTAAAATCTAATTTAATTTAAAGCTTATAACAGCAATATGAATGTTTTTATTTTTTTGTGTATTTAATTTAAAAATAAATTTTGATTCAATCAAATATGACGTATCGTAAAATTATATCGTACAAATTCATAAAAATTGTAGAATTGTTTAAAATAGAAATCGCATTAACTTATAGTAAATTATTTATTTAATAAGA
This sequence comes from Acyrthosiphon pisum, assembly GCF_005508785.2. NCBI lineage: Eukaryota > Metazoa > Arthropoda > Insecta > Hemiptera > Aphididae > Acyrthosiphon > Acyrthosiphon pisum. Next base: position 26,999,849 of record NC_042496.1, read on the forward strand.
GTATCTAGATATCAATGTATTTTAATAATCCAATCGTTATATAAACTTTAATCGCTATAAATGTGTTATAAAAAATTATAATATATACTTAGTACGTCAACAATTTCCATCACAGTAATTTATATTGTATGCGAGCTAGTATAGTGGTATACGAATGTAATAGCCAATAGGTAATATCTAAAACTTCTAAAATTTAATCTTCAGGAAAATTAGATTTTAATTTCTATGCGTTTTATAATATAATAGGGTTTATGATAAAAATAAGTTTCTACAAGTATCATTGGAAGTTTAAACTTTAATTATTATTATGACTAGAAAATATTTTAAAGGTTTAAATAATAATAATTTAAAGAAATAAATGTATGATCGTTACTTAATAATAACAACACATAGTATAACATTATGTACAATTTAAGAAGAAAAGTATTTTAACTTATTACACATTGAATATAATAGAATAAATAACGTTCATAGTGTAATATAAAATACTTTATTAAAATTAAAATCAAATATAAGAAGGATAAAAAAAAAAAATTAAATACATAATAATACGTAGAATATTACAATCTTGAATCTTTTTTCTTTATTACTATTCTGCTTTGTTATTTATAATATTATTACCTAATTATTATATCACTGTAATCACACATAGTACATATACTCTAGTTACCAGTTACTCTATACTTGGCAGCAGAATATTAAAATATTCAAAAATGATTTTTATTAGCATCACTTTTTGTGTTAACAAAACCATCAAACACATCGTTGCTAGTAGGTAGATAATAATAGACACCAACAAGACTATAATATATTTCAGTCATAGTCCGATTACATAATATTATAAACATGCTGTTATTTACTTAAGAGCTCTATGCGTTGGACATTTTGCCATCTGCCAGATTTTATACATCTATTGACTGTTATACCCCTGCAGCTATCTAATTTAATTTTATATTGTATTACAGGACTTCTGGTATTGGGTGGTTATACTCGGTAAACAATCTAAAATATATTTTTAACTAGTTGTGAATGATATTCAAAAATAAATAAATTATTCGTTGAATTAATATTAGCTGACTACAAACATCATATCTCATAAATTATTATACATTTAATTTAAATTAAATATTTGCAAATATTGATACAAACTGTGGCTTTTAAAAAATACATTTTTTGAAAATGAATTTTTTAATCTTTAATATGATGTGCAGATTAAAAACAGGAATAAAAAATTCATTATTTTAGAAGTACTTATTTCAATTTTATGTGACCCGTCACCCGCGTGTTGTCTTGCGTAAGTGAATCAACATAGGTAGGACATAATAGCTTTCTGCATTTTTAACGCGATTAAAATCATATATCTATATGTACCTACCTCGTACATACGTACTGAATTGAAAGTACCTACCTATTTGTTTTTGACGTCATTGAAAGCTGACGACGACGTTTTCAATTATCTTAGATGATATAAATTAATATGATTTAAATTAAATTAACGTATTGTCGAAAAAAATCAATTGAAATCAATGAAAAAAAGGTTTGTCAATCAATTTAAATTAAGTTTATAATATAATATAGGTTAAGAGGTTAGTGCGAATCATACCATATAAATTAGTTAATAAAGCATTTGTTTTAAAAAAAAATTATTTTTCCTTAGATACGTAAATGTAGTATTAGACAATGCTTTAATTAATTCCATATTCGATGTATTCTCTCAATTAATATGTTTATATTGTTCAATTATGTTCGCCGCTATTAGATTTAATTAATCCATAGTGAACCAAATTCAATAATAAACGTGATGTTAAAATGAATATAGTGTTATACATGTCAATGTACGAAAATAGTAAACGTGACATTTTTACAAAATTTTAAATATATGAACTCTTTACAAATAAAATATAATCATTTCTTTAGTTGATCACAGCAAAACTATGCATACCAGTAAGTACCTATGCATTTAGATTATGAGCGGAGCGATGAATGCATATATTGATTTTACAATTAGGTGTGTTTTTTTTTATTTTTTGTATCTTTGTTCACGATAAGTAGTCAAAATATTGCTTCAATTTTCAATTTCAGTAATATTTCTGGTTTGAAAGTTAATCTGGTTGATGCATTAAAGAATTCAAAGTAGAAAATTGTCAGTCATATTCAAAAGCGTTGGTAAAAATCAAATAAAAAAATTAAGGGAAAAACAGGGAGTTTTACGCAATATCAGTTTTCGACAAAAATCGATTTTGGTTTATGGTGTAACTATTATGATCTAACTCTAAAAAAAATAACCATAGAAACATGAAATTTCACCGAAAGTTTTTTTTTAAATTTTCTATACACCACACAATTTTCAGAACTCTTTTTGTGTTATTATAGGCATAAGAAAAAGTCGATGTTTATAAATTTTTTTTAAATTATTGTCGGTCAAAAATGGTCTTTAGGTATACTTAAAAATTGTAAAAATATAATTTGAAGAAATGTATTATTAAAAATAAAAATAAGGGTGAGCATGTATGATATTTTAAAATTGCAATTTGATGAATGGCCCCTTATCATGGTATACTGTTATTTTTATCATATTAATTATGATCCATTACAATAACTATTGTGTTACAGTAAATACAGATTTTCTATAGTTTCCTAAGTATCAATTAAAAAAAATTATAGTTAACAATTTGAATACTAGATAAACGCGATGAACAATATAGTTTTTAAAATGTTTACATTACTATAGTCATGAATTATCATCCAAGAATTTTAATATCCATCGATTTGGACATATTGGATATAATATATTTATATTTTTTTAATATATTATATTATTTACGTAAGATAGCTTATAAACTAAAAAAATGTTATGTAAATCTTAAAAAATTTATTTTACTAGCTTTTAGACTTTAGTAGACTATTAAAGTTCGATAGGAATTAGCTACCAAAATATAACATAATAATGATTATACATTAGAGCAATTAAGTAATAATTATAGTAAGTAGGTACTAATAATATGCTAAAATATATGAATACGAATAAATATAATGTAAATATTATAAAGAAAATTACATATTAAAATAACTATAGGTAGTTAAAGTTAAACGAATTACCACAATAAGTTATATTAAGTGCTAAATAATTGATAGTTATACAATAATTAGAGAGTACCTAATTAATGTGATTGCATGAAAAAATTCATCCAAAACGGGCGTTACCTACTAATTTAATTAACTGATTAATAATACTTTTTAATTCGTTGATAATAATATATTATTAATCAATACAATTTGTGAAGGTCCCCGTTTTGGGCTTTTTAAATTTTGCAGCTAGCTTTCTATATATAGAAAACCTCAGTAAAGTATGTGTGTGCCCCAGCACAAAGAGAACATTTCGCTAGAGAGTTGTATTCTTTTGAGCACTTATCCTATTGTCAACGAATTTGACTCAGCGAAGTTTGTGAAAATAATATGATTTATTGGGACCTTAATAAGCCTGGAAGTTGTGACATTAATGTGGACCACGATTTGTTAAGAATAGGTTTTCATAAAAACTGAAGTGTGAAAGAAGCTCAGAGATATTAAAAATATCTAAATTATTATTTTTGTATTGAGGTCCACACTAATTAATTCTAATGGCAGATTGTTCTTTTTGATACATTAGACATGATTAACCGAGTGACCAAGTTCTGTTAAAGCATCCGGACTAAATAATAACTTATAACTTTTTGACCAAAATGGGTACTTATTTCAAACTTTAAAAAAAAACCTATATTTTGAAAGACTTTAAGAGAGTTTATATAGGTTGGCCACTGACAAGAATAAATATAAAATTATTTAATACAGTAACACTTTTCGAAAATTTAAATTTATATTATAAAAAATAAATAAATATCATTATTTCAATATGTTAACTACTTAAAATGTGTATACGTCTACATATTTTGAATGATATAATACAACAAGTTTTTTTAATACATTTAGCTTATGTTTGAAATGACGAATTCACATAATATGCTCAAATGTAATATGTGACCAGTTGGTTCTAAGTGAAATATGTACGAGTCGTAAAATACATCAATTTAATGTTTAAACGTTTAAAGTTATCGAAAAGGAAATAAAAACAACCAGACTTATACATTTACAATATTTGATTGGTAGTTGATTTATTTACTGTAAGTACTACCTACCCACCGATCTACAAAAAGTGATTAAAGACTACACTCGTTCTCCGTCAATTCAATTTAAAAACTAAGTTTTAAATTTCAATCGGTAAACACACGATATTTCATTAAATGTTTAAAGGCTGAGAGTACCTATAATATAATATAGTATAATAGAATAGAATAGAATGATCTAACAACTACATTTTTTTTATTTATCAATTGAACACAAAAAAATTAAAATGCAAAGGGCTTTTTTTGGAAAATACAAAATGTTTTGTCAAAAAAAAATATATATTATGCTATTAACTATTTATGTACTCATTTACAGAAATTAATTTTTATATCTTTATAACAAATATTTTCTATTAGGTATGTTCATTACGAAAATTAATTTGCACAGCAATCGGGTTGCAATAAAACTTAATAGGCAGAAACCAATCTTCATATATTTTTGATTACTTTAACTTGCACCTCTCGCACAACTACCCATGACCACGAGGTTCCTAAACAAATTTTGTGGTTAGGTACAAAAAAAAATGGTATTTTTTATGAATAATATTGGCTTGAACAAATTATATATATTTTTTTTTTATAAATTATGACGTTCCAAACATGGGGAAGACAGTTACCGGTTGTCAGATAATATGGCACACACTATGACACAAAACCATCAGATGGATGTTTTATGCTGTCCGACTGTGGTTATGAATGTACACGGGGGCCATATATAATATATATATGTTAAGAGTATAATATATTATAATACTAGGTATATGTTCTACAATTGCACAACAATGGTATGTTTGCGATAGCTGAGTGATGTTTGACCGCGAAATGGAATATATTTTTAATCCCATCATGCTATTAGAAAATTTTGGACGCCGATTTGGCATTAAGTTAACGGTGCATAAAAATACACATAAAATAAACCAAGATCGAATAAATATTAGGATCATCCCACCATTGTCCAAAAAATAAAACTATGGACAATTTTGGATTGTTTTTGAAGGGTTGGCTGTTAATGTGAACTTTGGAAAATAAATTGAACGTGATTTTTTAACAATTGTCCAACAATTTGTAAAACATCCATACGATGTCTAACAAATTACCAACACAATTCTCGAATAGGTTTTCAGAGGTTTACATAAGGAAATTCTGTTACATGCGTACCACTAAGTTCTTGGACGCAAATTGAATACTAATAAATTAAAAATATTTGGTGAGCATTCTAAGTAAGTATTTAGAGTTATTTATTTTTAATTCACAGCAAAAATGTCTACAAATATTTATATTGCATGAATATTCCTATTATTAAGTATATTATTTAGATTTTCCCAACTTATTAAGTTGAAGGTTAGTAATATGCATTTTACTGCTGCAAAAAAATGAAAATGAAAAAACTCACATCATTGCAAAACAAATACTTACATTCATCGCTACACTCAAAATATAAAATTAATATAAAAAAATTTATTTTTATCACTAGGTTGTCGACTAAGCTGTTACGAAAATCACCGATTTGGATGATGCAAATTGGGGCCAATTTCAAATGTGAAGCTGTATAATGATGCCTGGTAATAACTAGATAATTGGCTCGGTTTACCCCTGCGTGTCTTATGGATATATTTTGGTACCTACCAATAAACTCTTACAATATTGTATACCTAAACAATAGATTTTATAAAATATTGTGTACCTATAATGGTATTATCGATAGTGAATTTTGGTGATAACACCTACCTAATTCCAACCAACAACAGAATAAGTACAGCGAACAAGTGAACAGATATATATTTTTCGATCGGCAAAGTATTATATTATGCATAATATGTGTGTTAGCAGTAACGTTATCCCAATAATGTGAATTTTCGTGGTATTTCACCAATATTGAATTAGGAAGAAAACAATGTTTTCTGTAAAAATATGTCATACTTATTATTTAAATTCCACATTAAATAACTCGAATAATTTAAATACAATTTATGGTTCCATGAATATTTACTGCGCATTATTGTCTTATTATTTATATTGGAGTCGACACGGACATAGTAATAATGTATGTTTTGTTTTGGTAAAATTATAATTATTATTCTAGTGGTTTTTTTCAGTCACCGTCTATCAATTACCATTTTCAATAGGAATTTACGAGCACAGAATGTGCATTGTTACGAGTTAAATGAAATACTATCATATGAACCGCGTACCTACTTACGAATTTCCTGAAAACCACATAGCAAAATGAAAAATTGTATATTATTATACAAACAAAAAGAAAATATTATGTTGAACAATATCAGTTGTTCTCATATCAGGTTCAATTATAATTAATATATTAGTGTGTAACGTGGATTAGAATAGGTTATACAAAACTTGAACCGTCAAAAAATAATTCAAACCACTGTATTACTTATAATAAAATAAATTACTATAGTAGTATTAGTTGATCCCGCGCACTTTGTTGCCCTTAAAAAAAATTGTGATAGTTCAACTCCTTTTGGGTGCCTCCCCGGAAGGTAATCTGACTACGTCGAATCGCGGACAACGTGTAACAGCATACCAAATATGCAATGTGCGAAAATTTGATTTCATGCGTGTTTGCATCCTGATCTGACCTATTAACCAATGGCAACCAAATAATAAATACTTATTAATATTTTCTATTAATTATTTCTCCTATAACCAATAGTAACCATTTATAAACAAAAATATCCACCGTAAATCTCAAAATCCCTGTTTGAGCACCTCCCAGGGTTGTGGTAGGAGGGTGGAAAATACATAACGACCTATTCTCTTACTAATCAAATATACAAAAAAAATGTCATTAAAATCGGTCGAGCCGTTTCGGAGGAGTACGAACACAAACACCGTGACACGAGATTTTTATATATTGGATAGTAGCAATGTAATAATATATGTATCATAAAATATACTTAGTAATAAAGGCTGACAGTCTACCTTCGCTCACAATTATTTTTCTTATGCAATGATTTATCATTGAATTCAAATTTAAAGTATATATTACAGTGACTGCTACAGTTACCTGGATACTTTCACTTGTTTTTGTATTTGTGTTTGGCAGGCGATAGCTTTATTTTTATAACTACGAAACAATTAAAGCAATATAAAAATGAAAATAATTATTTTACTTATGTAGCTGAAAACATTAGACATAATAATATATACAATAGAATATATAAATAAGTAAAGTAAGTAAACTGAAAAAAAAATAAATAACAATCCTGTAATTAAAATGGTTTATAAAGTGTTATACACTTGACCAGAAAACCTAATTTGCATTAGTTTATTTAAATTTATGGTAGATTTAATATAATAATGTGTATAAAGTATTAAAGAACACGAGCACCCATTTACGTCCATTCAACAGTTTTTATCGATATAAAAAATTACGGAAAATAGTAAATCGGAATAAATAAATAATACCTAATACTAAATTAATATTGATTTATTACTGTTTTCATTTATATTTTTTGATTTTCCAAGAATAATTAAGTCTAAAATTAAATGATGCAATAAAAAACAATTTCAAAACCGAATAAAATATAACAATAGGTAAGTTACATATTTATAGTCTTAAAAGTTCCTATACCTATTACCATATTACCTATACATCAATATTATCATACCAAACAAAGTTATATTACACATTACACGTCATCTTATTTTTTAAAAATTTTCAGACAATTAAAACAGAATTAAAATTAGATCAGAATATCAATATTCAGGTTATAACCTTCGCAAAAATTGTAACTAAAGAACATAAAATATCACAGAAGGGTAATGGATCCATAGTCATACGTTTATTATGAACTAAAATCAAACAAAAAAAAATTTAATAACTCATTCTACTGTATTTTTGTATAGTTACGGGTTGAGTGTAGGTAATTAATCATTGAGTAGGTCACTACTAACGTGTAATAGATGTGTTCAATTTGAGTTCAATGATAAATATTTACACAGGTACTAAAAACGATTCTTAGTGGAAACAATATGTCCCCCTACACTTTTAAGGGTATTTTACAATAAATCAATATTGCTATGAGTAATTATTTTTTTTTATTAGTAATACGTGATAGATGCACTAATATATGCCAAAATAAAATTGCTTACTTATATTATATTGTTTTGTATAATGCCAATAACTGTTATAAAGTTGAAATTCAATACCAATACATAAAATTTTGAATATAGGTTCGTGGTATAAATATTTTTAAAATTAAGCTAAATGTTTTAAATTTAGTTAGTATATTAAAATATGGTAACTGATTAAATACGTACAGTTAGTAGTAACTACAATCTAATAGTTACAAGCCTTACGAATAACCTTTTTAAAGTTAAAAAAAAATATAAATAAACCTGTTATTTTTCGTTTAAATATCCAATTTCGTCGATATTTGAGATTAAAAGTATAATATATATAAAAAAAATTGTGCATGGATGTACATTTTTGATATTTTTGTTTACTTTTAAAAAAACTTATTAGACACCTTGTAATTATATTTTAAATCTTTTTTAATCACAGACAAAAACGTTAATCATATATATATTGTATACATCTAAAAAATTTCTAAAATTTCCAATGTCTATTTGTACCACAAAAAAGCCAATATATTTTTTAATTGCTATTTTTCCCTATTATTTTAAATTTAAAATGTTTACTTTTAATTCCATAAGGTACCAATCAGATCTAATTTTCCACTATAAACTACCCTCAATGTGGAAATAAAAGCATTTTTACTGCTCCGAAAGGTTAGACACAATAAAATTAATAATAAATAAATAAAAAACACACATCACGTCGTAAAACCAATATATTATATTCATCGTTCCACTCAGAATCTAAAATTATCCAATTTTTCAGGTAGGTAGACTAATAAAATAGGGATATTCTGAGTTTTGAAGAGTGGGATCAAGCGAATTTAAAATTAATTTAGTTGCTAATGGGGTAAAGGAATTGTAATGATTTAAATGTTGATGGGACTTAGGCACGGTTTTACCAGGAGCGCATAAGACAAGGAAACAGAAATTATAGCTTTTATAAACACATAATAAATCAATACAGTCCGTTGATCCATTAATTTGTTTTATTGGCGATAACACTATAAGTACATAAAATACATTACAAAAATCCTTACCATAATACAAAATAAAGAAGTCAATTATTACAATAGAAAAAAAACAATTTATTTAAAGAATTTATTTGATACCGTTAAGGTAAAACCTTTTTACCAGCGTACGGAAATTCCTCGTACAAAAGGCAGAACAAGTAAAATATTTACAGAGATTAAAAATGAAATTAATTACAAAGAATTTTGTATAGATACAACAATGGTGAACAATAAGAGCTTAAGGCGTATTATAACAAAATTAATGTAACTAGTGTTTTCATACGTATATGGTACATAATATAGTTATGATTAAAATATTTATTGTTGTTAGACAACTTTTTTAAAGTCTGTTATACTTTTCTTAAATGATAACACAAGTTTTGTTATTTTATGAAGTAAACTGTAATGATACGGTTTTTAAATTGTAACAGAACAGAATATTGTTTTAAGCTTTCGTTGTGTTGTGCGTGTATTAAAATTAAAATGTTTGTTCTGGGTGTGATTGTTAATGCAACATGTAACTGCTTGTCTATCAACATTTTTGTTATTTGTTGTAATTAACCAATGTTTTGAACGATTTTTGACACTTAGAAGGTCTGTACCTACCTACCAAAATTGAGAATAGATTCTTAACTCAAATTTGATCTAGATAATATACAGATATCTGACGCATCCGAGTCGGGTCCCGTTTTATTTTAGGAACTAGACTAGTTGGGTTCCGAATTTGTTTAGGTAAGTAATACAAATATATAATATAAATGAAAAAATATTGAAAATATTAAAAATACATAACATATAATATAAAATACGATTCATAAATATGATTTTTATGTAACTAAATCAAAATGTAATTATTCCCTCAGTTATTGATACATCGTCAAAAAAATATAGTTAGTGTTACCTATTATAGGTTAAACTTAATCTATAGTAAATATCTGCAGAAAAAATTAGTAAACTCAATTTTATAAAATTAATATTTTATAGATTTTTAGCAACAACACAAGAGTGATTTTTTTAAAATCGTATTTTATATTATAATATATAATTAATATATTAGGTAGGTATTAAATATTTGATTTTTTAAATTCTTAATACTATTTTGTTTGTATTATTACCTACTTATATAGTTATGTCATAGTTTGGAAAATTCTACTAATTTATGTTTTTACTGTGAAAATAAATATTTTTAACCATACCTATGGTCAAAAATAGATTATGATAGTCCTGTGTGACTAAGCCTGTTAAAATGGAAATGAAAACTTTAGTAATACTGACGGTAAAAATCGGGATTCAACTAGCATGAGAATTTTAATTTCGGGACCCAACATAGTTTATTTTGCTGGATAAAAGTATATTGAATATAAATTAATTTAAATATAAATACATAAGTATTTTTATTTATATACGATAACGATAATCTCACCATCTAAATAAAAAAGTAGATAAAATTAATTTTTTATTAAATTTAAATATTATATTTTAATAAGTGATGTAAATATATATAATATTTCTGGACAAAATAATTTTGACGTTTTGAGCTTATATAAATAGGTATACAACATTTTGAGATTATTTGAATAAATATAGAGTGACGTACTTGTTTAACCTTATATTAAAATAAATTAAATGCAACTTTAAAAACCTCAAAGCCGTATTATTTCTTTAAATCTACCAAAATTACAAAAAAAATTGAAAAATGTATATCATTATCAGTATAGTAATACTTAAATCACGTAATTCGTATTTGTATTAATTTTTAAGAATCGTTAAATTTGGGAAAACGAAGAATTAACAAAATTTGAATTGGACGAAATCGTAATATTAATATTTTTCATTAATTTTTCCTTAGTTTTTCCCTTACGCGTTTATCTAAAAGTCTAAAATTTGCCAAATAACAGCTTGGAATTACCAACTAATAACTATAAAACATTTGATAGTAGAAAATGGGTTTACACACACCAAATGGAAAAGACTTTCGACAAAATAATTTTAATTAAAAAATGTATATTATTGATGAGAAATAAATATTTTACTGAGGGTTATTTAAATTCAATTTCTCTAGATAAGGAAATGTCAAATATATAATCAAAGATAATTATTAGTTAACTGGCACAATATTTATTTAGATAATATAATTAATAATTATAGCTGAGCAATTTTTTGTATAAATAAGTCTCAACACTGGTTGGTAGTTGATACCTACTGCACTATATGTCTATAATATTATGTACCTAGTATAGGTAATTATTTTGGTGTTTTATAATATTTAATATTATCAGCTTACTTATTTGTTTTTCGAAACTAACTGTTTATTAACAAGTATGTGAGAAGCGTCAATACGACCCATGACTTATATATAAAACTATTATTTAATTTTAGACTAAATTAAAGAAGTTTAAAGAGAAAAGCAGTTGAATAATACAAATTGAAAAAAATATCACTACCTATATTATTATATTGTAGAATGGATAATTGAATATTTTTTTTTTATTTCTTAGGCAGAACATAAAATCTGCAAAGAATATCATCTATATTATAGAAAATTTCTTAGTATCCAACGATCAATATTCTTTGCGTGATAACAAATTGGGTTTACAAGCCCAAGTTCTACTGTTTTTAATATTAAAATATTAAACAAATGTGCGTGTATGTCTGTGTATAAGAATATACCTAGGTACTTAATTGAGCCAATTCAATAAATTTTTAGTATTTCAACCATAATAGATATTAATTTAGTCATTAACTTCAATGAAAAAAAATAGTAAATATAATTTTAATTATTCAGGCAATGTAATGATTAAAATGCGAGTCACAGATCCAAACGTTATCTAAACAAAACGGCGCAAATTATTTGTTTATTTTATTATAAAATAATATGCTAAGAGTTTTTTGATACTCGGCATGTTGAAACCATAGAAGTTTGTTAAACCACGAATATTTAATACATATTACCATAATTATTTGTATTAAGTATACATAATATTATTTATCTACTTATCTACTTATTCCCGGTTTTAAAACTTTTTAAGACATTAGTATTTGTTATTTAAATACTATCTCTTAAGGCTTAAACGAAAAGGTAACGGCAAATTATGTTGAAAATGCTATTTCATTAAAAATTTTAGAATTTATAGAGGGAACATAATCGTATAAGATCATCAATTATATTATTTTTAGTTCTCTACTTTGTTCTTTACGATATCATATTATTTTATCAAATCATTTTTATATTAAATGAACAAGACTAATTTAATAAACATATCTAAACGTTCTGTAATATAGTAATATTTGATGGATATAATTTAATTTTGACTAATAATACAATTAAGAATTTCAAAAGCAGCACGTATATAACACCATTCATTAATTATTAACGAGTAGATAGGTAGGTACCTACTATAAACGTATTTTGTATAGGAACCTATCAATATAATATTTTAGTATTAATATTATACCTCATGTTCAGTTCTCATAGGGGAACGTTTATTAAAGACAAATTTTGACGGAGGTATATAATGTAATATAACGTACATTTCACATTATATTATGGATTCAGTAGGTACGCCATATTATGTAAATTTAATCACTTTACATTAATAACATTTAAATTGTACACAATTATATTTTAGGCGTATTATTGTATAGGTACGTTACTACGTTTAAGGTTCAAGAAAACTATAATGTACCTACTTAACTATTTTTCGTACTTTTGGAGTAATAAGTATTTATAATATTCTATTAAACAATTTTTGATCAAACATATTTACTGAATACGTAATTTTTGTATTCACTATTCCGTCTAGATCCTCACTGTTGTTCATAGATCGTTATTAAATTCATAAATTGTGTTTTATTCAATAATTGCGATCCATATTTGTCTTTTTCACTAATAATATTCTGTTCCTTTCTCCCACGTCATGTAATCTTTTGTATAACAATATTAAAAAAATAAGTTAAAGAATTCGTTTAATACAAATGTCCTACATTATACAAAAAGATTAGTATTACACCATAGTATAGCTCTTTTAGTAAATATAATATAATAAAATATAATAATATTGATATATTATATTATATTACTAGCTGTAGGTACACTCCAACTTTGTCCTGGGAAAAATTAATAAATATAAAATCGGTGTATATTTATTTAATGTATCTACCTAAATTCACGGGCTTCGATTCTACTTCGATTTGTGAAGACATTTTACCAGTATGGACAATCTGACTATTGCAGATTTTATACCAGCACTTTCCACATATTATACCTATTGTTAAACTCGATTTAAACTAGGTACTCTATCAATTATTCTGATATCTCTAAGAACAATCACTGAAACATAAGTAAAATTCGGTCAGGTAGTTTTTGAGTCTATAACCTACAAATATAACTTTTGTTGTACATTTGAATGGGGTAACAAATAATAAATTGAATATTATTTTATTTTATTTGAAACAAAATCTTATAGCAACTGGACCTGTTAGACTACCTATATCAATATGTTTATTATTATTTCTTTACCAATGACAAATCTATATATAAATTAAGAATTATTCAATTTTTGTGAGTTGAAACAAAAATCACGTTTGAGTCATTTATAGGGGTTTAAACATAATCTAAAAACACCCTCTAGTCATCAATGAATCTATTGATATAACTCATATTGAATTGGTACAGTAGTCTGTAGTTTCTGAGATTAACGCATTCAAACACACAAACTATTCAGCTTTATAATATTATAGTATAGGTACTAATCTAGACATACATTATATACAAGTATATAACCTGTAAGTATAGATACATGGCTATTGTTTTAATATAGTGGATTTATATATGGGGGTTAATGAGTAACATAACTGTGTGTTACTGTGTTATATTATAATCATCGACATCAAGTTAATTGTCAACGCTTTTATTTCTATAATGTTGATTTTAAAAATAATAATGTAAAAATAGAAAAACTTCCCAAATATATTATTATGCAAACACTGACAATATAAAATATTTTATAAACACAAACTTCAGTTCAGTATAATATACAATTAACGACTTACGATTACGCGTCTGCATTAATTCCCATACAAATATTTATATAGGTATCCAAAACTGTGAATTGATTTGGATTAAGAGTGTTTACAAACATTGGAATAATATTTTAAAACTAATATAAACATTTAATCAAATTACCAGATTGAATAATATATCGATATTTATGTAAATTGTAAAAAAACTGTAATGCATATTAAAATGTAAAGCCAATTGACCCACAAAATGTATTGTGGCTAAGTATACTAAAAGGTTTTTAGCATATTCAAATTCGAAATGCAAATAATATATCCATTAAATATACCATTATGTATATCTAAGAATAATACACACACACATATATCATAATGTAGAACAAACACCGAATAATACCAGATAATATCATATCGAATATGTTGTCGAACATTTAGTAATTATTACAATGTTATAATATATCTAAGCTGGTATCACGGAGTTACCTTCTGGCGAAATACAATGAATTATGCATAGACGCATAGTACACCATAAAAAAATTAAAATAGATTAAATATTAAAAGGGATTTATAATTAAAATATTAATTTGATTAAAATGACATCATGTTAATTTTCTATTCACTATAGAATTCAGTATTATAAAATGGAATACTAAATGAATAATTTAAATATATTATGACAACTAAAACTTCAAACTCAATTCTTTAACACTACATTAAATATCTAACAACGTTTAAGTAAGTATAAAAAGTTGACCACATGCTTTAATTTAAAGTAGAGCAAATAAGCTATAAAGTTACAGTTACTATATAATATTATGTATAGACTACACTGTAAAATAAGACGACGATAGTCGACGAAATAAAGTTGATGATGTAAGTAGTTATATTTATGAAACAGGAGCATTTTTACTATTTCTTCAAAAACATGTACAACATACAATTTCAGAAATTAATTACATGTCCAATTTTAGATACTAAAGTTTTGTATAAAAGCACTCATAACTAAAATTTAAGTTGTCGTTCGATTGAAAAGTATATAGACGTATAATTATTAACTTATTAGTTTGTTTTAAAATTGTTATTTTACAACTATTATGAGTAAATAAATAAATGTAAACAATATGTTAAAAATTGTAATAAGCATACATTTTGTAATGTATTAAAAATGTGCAATAATTTCATGTTAGTAAAAATTATAATCCAAACCGATAATTTTATTATCTTCACAAATAAAAAATAATTGTATGTAGATTATTAACTTTTTTATGATAATAATTGTCTAATTTAATAGGGGGTACCTACTAAAGTTTGTCTGAATCAAAGTTATAAAAGTGATAATATATAACTATTCGTTCTCACAATTTTTTTTTGAAACACTTATTATTATTTAATAACCTGGAAAGGACTTTGGAAATGATCCAAAATAGAACTCCGCCGCTAAAAAAGGTATGAGTTTTTTTCATAAATGTCATCTAATTCTTTGTAGGTATCTCCATACGATAAGATAAAATAAATAATTCAACACTAAGCACAAAAGTTACAGCATTTTAATTGAACCTTACTAGTAAAAACGTAGCTCAAAGTATTACCAAATTATACCGGCGATGCACAAATCGATACGATGAAATGTATACTTTAAATTAAATCGTTACCTATCTATATACATCTAGGCATCTAGCATTTTAATAATTATTTATGCTTTATGATAATATTGTCTCATCTACAAATTTACAACAAAGTTTATCAGCGTGACTAGTAAAATAAAATAAAAACTAAAGATTATAATAAAACAAATTTAAAAATAAATGTGAAATTCTCCTTAGTCTATTTTAACAACTACCAAATATTAGTTTATGTACGAGTATCGTGTTTATTTTAAAATATATAACGTAGCAATGAACGATGGTTATAATTGTTACGTTTTTCTATGATGGAGCACATTTCTGCTTGTTTAAATATATGTGCATATTAAATAGCTTTGGGCCAAGACTTAGATGTGAAGAACATAATATATTTGAATGTTGGCCACTGGGAACCAAGCAAGAGTCAATGTTGGTCAAGAATGACGCAGGAGACTAAGATAAAAGAGCGGCAGCCTCAGCTTTACCTGCAGTCCATATCAGCTATATAGACTATAGGTAGTAATAAAATTAGTAAGTATCTATAAAATTAAATTGTATATTAGTTCAAAAATAAGGTACATGTAGGTATAACACATTTTAATTGATTGTCTATATAATGTTATATAAGTTAAAGGTAACTCAAATCTATAGTGACTGAGCTACTCTACCACCCCTATTTCTCTTGACCTTATTAATAAATGAAATTTCGTATGTACTGCCCACCACTAGTCATTACAAGCACAACGAAATACCAGGGATGTACTATGCCAGAGAAAATAGGTAACAACTTTTTAATCATAATATTCTATGGTAAATTTGTATTAATGATATTTATGATAATCAAAAGCATTTGATATTCGTTCATAAAAACCAAAACGGCAAAATGTAATCACAAGAATCAATAATAATATCATACCTTGCATTTTGTTTTATTATTACAGACAGTTGTAAGATATTAATAAATCCGAATTACAGACTGTATGTCTGTTTATTAAAAACGCCAAGTAGGTATTTAATTTTATATACAATCCCTATATTGTATTGTAAGTGGTAACCACGGTAGATCATCGTTATAACCATAATTGTAATCTAAATAATATGGACATTTTCCACTCGTACGTCAGACAAGATAAATTATTATACGTAAACATATTTATTATACTGCTATAATATACAGCAGGTAAAATCAAAACCTGCCATGAAGGTATGAAATATAACAGTTGAAAACCTATTAATCGCCACAAAAGTAGTATTCATCAATACCTACGCATTTCTAACGTAGCTAGGGTATGAAATTGAAAACTTTTCAGACACTTTTTTACCTACCGGCTTTAATTAAATAAATTGATTCAGAACATTATCAGTTTTGATATCTCGAGTCGCTTAATTTATTCGTCTCATTTTGAACATAATTATTTCCATTGTTATTATTATTATAATTTTTTTTTTGTGAATGAATTTAAGATAGCTTGCTGTGAATATTATTTGAAATGAACGGAAATTGTTTTCATAAAATGAATATATACCAACATAGTGTTATATTTTTCATTATTCTTAAGAATTTCATAAGTATAATTTGTATGTGAACACGTTATTGATTAAAAAAAAAATGTACCAAACGAATATAACTGAAGTGATGCTTGGTAAAAAAAAATCTTTAAAATAAAGTACCTACTCAAAAAAATCGAAATCAAAGCCCGAGAACGTCGCATCGTACAGTGGGAAATCGTCAAATTATATCAGATGATTGCATCTATATACTATACCTACGTATAACATATGCACCTATTTCTTAATAGTGAAAATAATGATGTAATCATCAACAGAAACCAATGCCTGAAATGGTGTGAAGTTTAGTGCATTAAAAAAACGTATAAGCATAGGTATCTTCAATTGATTGTAATTATACACTATTATATACACAGCAAATAATGTTATTTTAGTTATACCATAATTCATAAGTGCAGTGCGAAATTTGATCGATTTTAGCCTTTAGGAATAAGTTCATCAATATAAATCACGACCGTATTTTACCACACACTCACACATAACGTATTAGTAGTATATGCTATAATATATTATAATATATTATCATACGTGATTTCCGATACGGGACTACCGTCCCGAATGTATCGTTAAATACTAGATAATAATATTATTATATTTATTTCTCTTGTATCTTGAATCTTCATACTAAATTATTTAGCGTAGGTTTCTATATAAGCTCAGTTTGAGTTCAAACAAAAGCCGTGGTTTTCACAACTTGTAATGTATATAATAACTTACTAGAACAGAAAAGGAGAACCTTTACGCATTGTAAACGTTCAAAGGCCCCAGCGATTTGGCTGACCTGTTGGCGGTTGGTGTATATTAAGCGTTAACTACCGTTCCGGTACGTCCATGGGCGATTGTTATAGCGTTTGTAGGTACTATAAATTATACATCGACGATAGCGCCTCCATTTATTAAGGAACCAAATGTATTATATTATGGACGTCGTTCAAAAAAACTTCGAACTTAATTAAAACGTGTTTGACTTTTAAATGATATAATTGTGACTTAATAGTATAATTTAATTTAAATATTAGGAAACACAGGGTTAATTATTATACAGTTAGTCGTTTTGTTGCAAAATTAAATAAGTCAAATAGATTAAATACAACGTCAAATTAATATAATTACATTTTAATTGGATTTTGAAACATTAATAATCGAATAACTTCGAAAAGAATATGTTTAATAAGTCACGCCCTCACTCCAAAGAGTAATAAAAAAATTTACATGAGTTCGACTATTATTCAATCAACTTTTAAATCCAAACCAAACTTCCAACATTACTGGAATAGTTATTCTTTAATAAAATAATAAGCAGTTTGAAATATATCAACTAGTTTACTGTTTAAGCATTTTCCAAATAAAAAAGGCCTATAATTTAAAATTCAACATGTTTCTCATGACATATCAAATACAAAATATTTACAATGCGTTATTAAATATAAGCAAGTTAGAAAAGATCACTCTGCAAAAGTGCGGAATTCCCGGTTTTGAAAAATATTTTAAATTTTAATAAAAATGAAATATATTATAATTTCAATTTAATTTATTAGTTTATGTACAGTACCTACAGACAATAAATAAATAAAAATCAACAGTCGTAAATATGTATACCTACTGGTATAACTAACAGACCGACTGGCGGACACACTGGGGATATAAGGAGTTCTAAACATGTGCTTAGAAACCTAAAAGTAAACTATATACTTTATTTAGTTCTTCATTTTATTTATAAAACAATATTCTCGACTATAGTTAGTAGTTACTAAAAAAAAAGAGAGTAAAAAGAAACTTATACTTCTTCGTTCCAATCGTAGGATAAACATAGGTCAGTCGCGGTCACCGATCAACAACCCCATGGGAAATGCGACAAGTGTAGGAATATCCTAACCTAACCTACCATAAGGTTAGTGGATTTGACAAGAGAAGAAACTAGTTTGAATAATATACTGGGTTCAGTAAGTTGATGTGGTTATATATGGAAAAAATAAAATGAAATATAATATAATTTATAACATAATAAAAAAGATCAATATTTGTTCACTACATTCGTTCATAATATATTATATTATTTAATATTAAACCAATTTTGCAAAACATATTATACTTACGAGATAAAACATACCTGACCTACTTGAAAAAATATTTTTTTTCATTACTACTACAAACAAGCACCTATATATAGTATTTAAAGTTATAAAAATAATACCCAAGTTGTTTTTCAAATTCGTTACTGACTTCGTACATTGAATATCAATTATACCTATGATACGCGTCTTAACTGGCCAAATAAAGAAAAATATAGCATGCACAACCAACTGAACCATAATAATTCCCATAAATTTCTCCATTAGCCATCCATCTCCAGCTTATGTACGATTGTCGTATTATTGTTTGCAAATATTTTCAAATAATTCACATATGGATTTGGTTTTGAAATAAAATTAAATATTATCTTCATTATTTGAATGGTTGCTATTGGTCCCTATTATAATTAATAGAAACATGCTAGATATTTATAATACTTAATTTTAAAATTGATTTGTACTTAATGCTATGCATTTTACCAATTTACCTTTAAAATATCTAAAATTCAAATTCTTCTAAAATCCCTACCGTCCTATGATATTTATAATCGTAATTGATTTTTGAAAAAGTAAAACAAATCGTCGATATTTTAACACTACCCGGAAATTAATTACACAGATTTCAACGTTAAGTTTCCAGTGTTATAAACTCTCATTGCCAAAATGTGAAAACTTGCAAAACAAATAAAACGATGATAAACTTCACGTAGTTTTCGTGTCCTAAAGTTCCGATCGAGCATCCCAACATTTTGACAAAATTTGTTTATTCGACAGGTAATTTAAAAGTTTTCTTTGGAAAAAAAAACTAATCTTAATCTAAAAACTTAATGTACTTTCGTGATTTTAACCACAGATATTTAAAAATATTCTGCTATTTTTTTTCTTTGCCGAGAAATAATTATTATTTTGGTACTATTTTACATTTTTATCAAGCAGATATCCTAAGACAAAATTAAAATATTAAGTCTACATAAACTAGATTACACTAGTATTGATTTATTCCTTCAAATTTAATAAACCTCATTGTTATTTAAGTCTTAATATTTAAATTAATGTATTATTAATAAAACAAGGTAGAAAACTGAATAATTTACTATGGTTCACCCATTTCATCAAAGCATCCAATGTTCAATATATTCCTGTTAAAAATACCTACGTTAATATATAGTTCAATATTATTTGAAATAATCGCTTTTAGTAGTATAAATATCTAAAGGCTACAACTAAAGCCAAAATATTTTTATTACATTTTATTGTCAATTAAATTGTATCAAATATTTAACTAGATTTGGTCAATTAAAACAATTACATTGTTTCTAAATTAAAACCTACAAATTCGAAAACACTTATTCGGTATTTTCGATACGAACGCTTTTTTAAAATTCTTAAAATTAAATAGGCACAGTTTATACAATGTTTAATGGTAATAAATAATAATAATAACAGCCTAACTGCCTGAGTTATCTGGTTAGCGATCCGTGGCAATTTTCGATTGGTATGCACTATGCATTATGCGTTGTCATGTATTACTGTCTGAAAATATTTTTTTTTTTATCAATTGTTATCAAATTAACATTTTAAAATTAAAAATTAAAAAATAAACTTTTGAAAATAGCAAAATAGGAAAAGCGCTACTTGCAAATGGTGAATATTTACATAGTTTACCCAGGTCCATAAAAAAAATAAAACAAATAAATGTATTTGGCTTTATGTTGAACAGGTATAGATACCTACCTAGTACCTACTCGTGTATAAATTATAAATATTAAGGTTGCTGTCACACTCCTAAATCCTAATAATAAAGATAGGTACGTCAAACCATACAATTGTTTTAAAAATAAAAAATGTATATAAATTATTTTAATTAAAAAGCATTTATTTTATAGCTTTACCTAAGAATAACTTTTAAACATAATCTTCTGTGGGTTTTATATTATTATATTATTAACAAAAATAACTAGCATATTATTATAAATTAAAGGATATTTATTATTGCATTTTAATTTATTACTATTTTTTATTCAAAATAGGTATGTTGTTCGAAATCATTCGTTTTATAGAATAGTCTAAAAATAATTGTTGAACGTAGTTTTAAATGAAATAATTGTTAAATGAGTATGCATACTTTTGTTTATTATAATATTATACAATTCATAATATTCTGTTAGTAATGTATGTTTATCTAACTTGTTTGATATGATTAAAAGTAAGTTTATACTAAATAAGGAATAATTGATAGGGACTATTTTGAGTTAGGGATAATTTCATAGGGCATATTTTAAGCGCAGGATATTTTGAGGATACGTTATTTATTTTTACTTTTTCGAACGTGGAAGTGATATATTAAATAAATTATTAGTTTGGTGAAATGCGATAAAACGTTGAAGAAGTACGAATACGACTATTGATCAACGCCGTTTTATTAGGTAACTGGTTTCAGATGGTCAGTGTTTTTTTGACACTAGAGCTACGTAGGTCAGTAGAGTCGGGTGCATGAATGTCTAGTGGTCAGTCGTTTAGACTCAAATCCTCTATATCAACATTTCATCATTATAGGTAATATCATCATTTATTTTGAGATACCGGAAAAGTGAATTCACTATTCCGATGTAGCTTAATTGCCTACTCAACTCGCCGTGTTATAATAATTTTGTTAATGAAATACCTACCTGAAGAAAAACTGGGAAATCGCTTCTGCTATATAATATTAGTTTTGAGTGTACCTATTGTTATTGAGCAGGTTATGTTATATTTTATTTCAAATTTAAGACAAACTTTTAACTCCTATGTAATTTTATAAGGTTTGACCCGATTACACAATTTGGTAAATACTTCATTTCTAATAAAATATAATCTTTATCCAATATTATACAATAAAAAAATTAATTGTGCAAGAATGCAACAGAACATTATCGTAACGGCGTGAGTGATAGGAGTGTCCAGTTATACTATTTCAAAGTATTTTATTTAAATTAATAACAGGAAACTTGCACTGCTCTTTAAAAGGATTGGAATGCACCTCGTCATTAAGTAGGTCACTACTGTGACACAGTGGTCTACAACTTATGGGTCACACGAGCTTTGAAATCGGATCGTAAATTCGCAATAATATACTTTAAAATTTAAAAAAAAAACTATATGGTAATTTTTTTTTTTTATTTCAGTAGGTTGAACTAATTTTTTCCAAAAATACTTTATATACGATATATCTAACATTTAAGTAAATGCTGATCTATACTCCGGGAAACTCCTATAAACCACGGATCTACAGTAAAGCTACATACTCTACGGAACTAGTGCCAGCTGAACGTCCCAGTATTAGCTCAGAATCCCCATGTCACTGTGTGAAAAATGGTCAATCGGTTAGTTCCAACATCCGGTCGGTTGGTCGTCCGTCGGTTTCGCTTAAGTCAGGTACGATTAGCTACCGTGTCCACACAATATATGATATATCCTATCAACAACGAATTATAATTGAGAAGTAGACCACACTAGTGGTGCAAGCAAGTACTCGTGGGGGCTTCCTCACACTATTTCGGCGATGGGGTGGGACCATCAATCAGACATTTGATTTTGATTGGTTTTCAAACAACTGGAATGACTGGAATCAGCCGTTCTCTGTGCGAAACAGTATGTGGAAAACGGCCAACAGAGTTTTCGTGGTCCAATGACGACGCACGACTGTTTATCCGTCGGAATGTCGGATTCACCCTTGACTCTTGAGAAATGATTATGATAGAGGCCGTAAATCTCCGCATCGTTCAACTAATTCTAAGAGCTAATGTGAAGTACACCTAGAGTGTAGCCGTAAGACTCGGAATAACTAGTGACGCACTGTAAAATGATGTACAGAGCTTTGTGATAAAAATATCTCGAGATCACTCCAATCATTTTAAAAATTAATTGTGTATAGAAAATAAAAATATACGTTATGGTGAAACTTTTTAGGTCTCTTAGATTAATATAATATTTTAAAATCATCAAAATAACTAAAATCAATTTAAGTATAATCGTTATAGGTGTTAAATAATATCAGATTTTGTCAGAATTTGAACAAGGATCAAACGTTTAGAAAACAAACCTAGCCTGTCTAGCCTAACTGCTATGATAACAACTCATGAGGAACATTGCATTAATTTTTCAAGATTTTTGGAATAGTAGCAAAAACTTAAAATGTTCAAACATTTATAAGTTGAAAACAACATTCTCTAAAAATTATATTATATTAATATCCATATTACAATTTTAACAAAACTATTCAGTGAATGTTATGTTCCAAGTATTTATGGTCAATATTTTTTGAATTATAAGAATAAAACAAAATTGATTTTGTTGAAAATTGGTGTTACATAATTATTGTTGTTGTGTCGCTGTAATCTAACGATTGTAAAAACTCCTGGACCTGGTGTCATAATTTTATCTAACGTATTGTTTCTTACTGTAATAGTCAATATTCAATAAAGATTTTTGTATAACGGAAAACCTTTAAGGTTGGTGGTTTATGCACCGGAACATAATAGGTACATCTAGACGGTAACTCACGTTATTTAACGCAATACACAATATTATATAATATGTTCCAATGTTCATCAATGCATTGCACGTATCGTGGTAGGTGTCTGCCGTGACAGTGGAAGTTTGTTAACCCAATAACAAACGTTGGAAACTTGCAAACACTTAGTAGTTATTACAGTGAAACCGATTTCAGTAGGAGCTCAATATCCTTAATAGTCAATGTGGATAGAATAATGCAATATTGACAAAGGGTAATTGACTTGAATTTGAGAGGCGTAGTGGGACCAAAATAATGAAAGGTCCTCTTTAGTTAATCAAGAATTTTTTTAATGATTGCCGCAATTCGCCGTTTTGATTATTAGACAATCATTAGAAATAGGTAGTAAAAGTAAATCCGTCGGTTCCTATGATGGAAATAAAATCGTTTTTTCACTCGGAGAACATTTTAAATGTATACAGTTGTATTAATAAGATATTATTAAACGTTGACATAAAACGGATTGTTTATGACTTCGACCTAAGCTTAAGAATATTCCGATATTTTTCCAAAAGAGAAGCATATCGTGTAAACGTAATAAACAATTTACATTTCTTCTCACCAGCTTTCAAAGAGAACAAAAATTATAACTTTTTTTTGGTGTATTATTCCAAGCTATTAGCCATAATAAATTGCTTATATTTATTAATTATTACTTATTACTTTATATTTATTAACCCTGACACAAAGTATCAGAAATTGCAAGTGTGTAGTATAGTTTTAAAAAGTACATACTAATAGCAATACTAGTATGCAATGTTGGAGTCCATCAACGTGCATTAAAATTACAATGTAGCTGTTTTACTGGAAGCGAGTACTAGGAAGAAGAATTATAAAAAATTAAATGTTAATTAACTTTGAACTCAAATATACTACATAAAATCAAGTTTGATATTAGCTTAGCTGTTTTTTATTTCAAGCGTATAATATAATTCTAAGTATGCAAAATAATAATAATGTAACTACATTACTGAATATTATTGAAAAAAAAATGTTATTTCTTTAAAAATGTAGACATTTTTTTTCTAATTATAATGATTTGGAAGTGGTACAAAGGAGTATTATGGATACCTCATACGTATAATAAAATAGGTATCATCTCAATGTACAAAAAATATGTAATACGATTTCTTTTTTGAAAAAAATACTAAAGGTACAAGGTGGCCAAAATTTCACTTATAACGACATTACGCAATCATTATTTTCTAGTCTGCAGAAACATCTCGACTTGACAACGTGATTGAAATTATAACTTATAAGACGTACCACAATTCGTGTGTACCTACGATCGGTGGTTGGCATAGAATAGACTGATTTTCTACATTATTTTATTATAAAAAATTGAAATTTTAAAATAATTTTAAAATCTAGTATACTCGATGCTATTATTTGGTCGTTATATTGTTCTTTTGATATTGGGCCTTATAGCTTATTTTATAATAAATGTACGTAAATTAAATAAAATAATTTGCAAATGTTCATGATTTTGACGTGACCTAACATATTGATTACAAATATTTAATATTTTTAAATTGCTATAAGATTAACTTATGAGAAATATTTAATATTATTAAAAACTTTTTGATTTTCAATAAAAAAATTATCAATATAAATCCAAAATTAAAATTAAAAACTAAATCTATAAAAATTTTAATCATACCACAGGTCTATAATTTAATCAACCCTCCCCCCTCCCAAATAAAATAAAATAAATAAATAAAAAACCAACTAGATCCAATTTTTATGATTTATCGCCCTCTAGTTGAAGATTAAATAATTTTTTTCTACTATAAACTGTGTGATTACTCATTAGACTCAATAGAAAAATAATCGCACATTCGCACCACTCAATATCCAAAAATAATTTCGTTAAAATATTTCGTTATCATAGCACTTAAAATCTAAATTTAATTTCCTTTAATTTTGTGTTATACTCGGAATGTAGTAAGTGATAGTTATGCTAATCAATATTTCTTTATCGAAACTCTGCATTGTATTAAGATTCATGACGTGTATTCACTGATTTACTATTTAGTGATTCACAATTCACTGACTTTAATTTTCAATTCTTTGATCGTTCACAAATTTAGACAAAAAAATATATCAACATGTAGGTAGTTTATCTTCACAAATCAATGTTGTAGCCTAATTGAAGTCAGTATATTCTTTATTTTGTTTGTTTTCAAAATCAAATGTTTTTATTTGTCTTGTAATTCATTAAAATAATAATTCCCCTAACGATTAGGTAATACTTGTTTTTGTTAAATAACTAATAATAAGTTACTAAAAAATAATTGAATACTTAACTTTTATAATATTGATAATCAACTTAACATCGTAATTCACAAGAAAATACATCAAACTTTTATGTTGTTTATTTAAAACATTTTTTAATTTAATTTATTTACAAAAATTATTCCACATTTTATATTTTATTTCACGTGTTCGAATTCAAAACTTAGCTAAAATTGTATTTAAATTTTAGAACTATTATTATTGTTAACGCAAGTTTTAATACATTTTATAGTCAATATTATTGTTTTCGAACGTTTTTATAATTTTTATTAAGGAGTGGTTTTTTATTATAATGTAATTCTTATCATTCTCATAGAACGTTTTACATTAATACTACACCAAATAAGAATAAAGAAAACTCAAATATCGTAAGTAATTATTATTTTCTAAATTAAAAATAAATTAAAAAAATTGTTTAATTAAAATGTCAACGCGTTTATCAAAATTGCCCGAATAATTAAAATACAAAAATAAGTGTAATATGAAATTTTATCATGTTTATAGTATATATTATATGAAATTTTCAATAAGTTTCATATATTCTTCCAATGCTTCTAAAATTATTTTAAATGTAATTATTGGAAATCTATATCCTATATGCCTATAATAATTTAATATACATGAACTCAAATTTCTAAAAAATGGAAAGTATTGAATATTGATAAAATATTTTACATGTATATTTAATAAAACTAAAATATAATTAATAAAGCTAATATTAATAAAGTGTCTAGTGAAATAGGTATAATAATTGTATAATTGAACTAATTTTCGTAATTTATTGTGTTCATTGGTGTGTAATATATTACGTAAACGAAAATACTATTTAAGTATATAACAGCTTTTACAAAATTTTAAATATATAGTTAAAACACTTAACCACATCAATTTTTATTTAGGTATAATTGATGGTAAAATATTATGAATTTGTTAAAAATCTAAAAAAAATCGTTATTATACTTGAGAGGGTAATCTTCTAGACATTGACCACCTATAAAAACATTTGATCACCATCCACAAACAAAAATGATTGCTTGAGTTTAAATTTATATCAAGACATCAAGTAGATTAAAATAATACCTGACACTATCGGACCTTGTGTTCGGTGACCAATCCTTTGAATAAGTAAATCTTCGACTACCACCGGTTCTCAAATTCCTTGCGTCATTCCATCGAATGAAATGATGTTTGAACGTGTTTTTAACTTCAGAATTGACAAAGCAGTAAAATATTGCCACCATGAAGCCCTGTACAAATAAAAATGAACCATAAAAATGTAAATTTAAACTGGCGTTAAAACATAATAAAACACTGCATTGCATGTATCAAGGATAAAAAGAAAATACATTTGTTTTTTTTTTTGTTCATATAAATTAAGAAATATTCTCTCTTAATATTCATTATTTTATAATTTTAAATAATAATATCGTATTACATCGTAAATCAAGATTCAACTTAAACATTATTTATTAAATATTATATAACGTGCATTATACATTATTTTATACTATGCTCTTACTCAGATTATATTATATTAAGCGAATCGTGTGAAATCAGTCAGGTGTAATCCCAGAGACACCTGGGATACCTGACTGACTTTTCTAAAAAATAATAATAATATATTTATCAACATTTCTAAGCTTACCTGCATAGACAAAAGTGTAGCTCTACCATAGGAATAATAGTTAGCGTAAGTACCGGATTCCGTAGGCCCGACCATGGTTAGTATATAGGTAACGCCTAACAATGGTATGAGAACTAACAAAGCTTTACTGGCTTTGCGGTATTGTTGGGTTTCAGCCGAATTCGCTGACCTTAGCTTTGTTATTAGTACCTACAAATGTAATATTATGTTATGTAAAAAAAAAATTAAATTCAAGCAAATTGTTAGAAACACATTTTATTTAAAATATAATACTTTATTTACCACCAAAATCTGGCATACCAAAGTAACTATACACCTGGTTCAGCGGTGTATTTATGGGGGGGATTTGGGGGATAAATCCCCCTTTGTATTTTCTTTGCTATTATTAAAGGATTCAAGTATACATATATAGACACTGAATCGTCAATCATTTAAGTATTTACTATGTATTTTTCATTTTTGTAAATACAGTAAGAAAAAAACTGTTATTATTACGCCACTGAAACTCCGCAATGTCGTAAATGGTGCGTTTTCTGTATAATATGCGGGTTGCACTCAACGTACCAGCTAGACACGGCTGTAGTAGGTACTGTACAGTTGTAAATTTGTAAAATAAAAACAAGATATATTAAGACTAAAATACCGAAATCAATATATTAAATTATGGTATTGTCTTATAATAGTATATTACACGTAATCACTAATCAGTCTATTGAGAATCGGAAATCGGCATTCTTATCTTATTTGTATTGAAAAACGTACAGTGGACATAAGTATCGATAAAGTAATTGATGAATTGGCAATAAAACAGAGAAAATTTGATTTTGTATTGTAGGTAAGTATAAAGTAACGGAAATATGAGTATGTAATTATTATTATTTATTATAGTAAAAATAAATATTTATGATAGATACTATTATTTTTGTACTAAATTTATTATTGTGTTATTGGACATAGGTGGGTGATAGTAGGATGGTAATTATTAAAGAGTTTATACTTTATTCTCTAAGAATATTTTATGAGTGTAAATTAAAAATTGAAATTTATTTCAAATCTAATGAAAAATAATCAATATGTTATTTTTATTCACTAAAATTAATGACTAATAATTGGTATTAAATGTTGTTTAAACTGTATAGTACGTAGTGAGTAAATATAGGAAACCTCAAAGGGGTGTGTGGGGACAAAGCCTCGCACTATTATATATGTAATTTAGTGCCTCATCCCCTCTTTTTAGCAATTCCTAAATACGCCGCTGATCTGATTGTGTTAACAACTGAATATTTTATTATAATAATGTCCACAAGAATACATTTATTAAATACTCGTTATAAAAATATGATACTCAGTAAAAATAATACGACAATAATATTCAATATATTATTCCAAATAATAAATTAATAAATCATTACCATCATTATAAACAAAATTACAAGAATATTTGTTGATTAGTACATATTATTATAATCGCTGACTATATTTAAGTATATAGATATAACAGGAAACAAGTGATCAAGTGGGTACCGCTCTGCTAAACATTAGGTATCAGGGGAGTCACTCTAATGGATGAGTTAATTGTGAATTCTATGGACAATGATATATAAAATAATTGTAATATA
Organism: Acyrthosiphon pisum; assembly: GCF_005508785.2. Taxonomy (NCBI): domain Eukaryota; kingdom Metazoa; phylum Arthropoda; class Insecta; order Hemiptera; family Aphididae; genus Acyrthosiphon; species Acyrthosiphon pisum. The sequence continues at coordinate 27,029,519 of NC_042496.1, forward strand.
CGAAAAATGATTCTAAACAAAGACAGTCTGGCAACCTATAATACTAAGTATAATTAAGTATAATTAATGATATCATTGCTATTTAAGTAATTTATTAACGAAAATATTGCCTTTCAATATGTCGTTGTGTATATAAAATACAATAATATACTTTAAAAGATTCAAGTACTCACAAATCATATTTTTAAATGACAACAAATTAACTAAAATTGTTATACTTCGTTTAAATATCTAATTTCATCCAAACTTGAACTTATGTTTTTCCCTAAGACCTAATCTTTTGAAAATTACTTGGATTTTTTTATTTTGATTCTCGCCCCTCCCAAAGTATCAACTTGATAATTGATTCACTATCCTACTAGAAAAAATGCTCAGAATCTAAAATGAGAGTTAATATTCACGTAGGTACAGTTTATTTATATACAATAAGTCACAAATAGATTATATTTAAGTACAGAATTATCTGAAATTATTTATTATATGATACCTTATAAAAACTAGTAATAACATAAAATATGGAACAATGGAATAGTTGGTAAAGGTTATTATAAAAGCTAAAACTATACATATTGTTTATGCTGAGTTAACTTTAACTTTATAATCAATAATCAATAATCAATAATCTGAAATTATTTATTTACTTCTTAGTATACCATTTATAAGTAAAACTAAAATCGTTAAATAAAAAAAATAGTTAATTTAGTAATAGTGATTTATTTTTCGGCATTTACAATTTATATACCTATGTGAAGTGGTTAACGCCTTAATTTCAAGGATTATCCCCTGCCTCTTCACACCTCTTAACTTAACTTTGATTTTAGAAATTGAGTCTTGTTTATATTTTTATCGTGTTTATAATATATAATATATTATATATATATTTTACACAAATATTTTTTTATACTTTAAAAATGAAAACAAAAGTCAACTTACCCACATGATTTTTGATAGAAAAACTAAGTTTACTATCAACACTATTATCGCCGGCCCTTGGTAGATCCAATCATGCACGGGATGTGGTGTCATCCAACTACAAGAATCACTTCTTTCCTGTAACAGAAACATAAATATGTGCTGTAAGTTTTTTGCTGGTGCTCTTTAACTTTTCGACTGGGTAACAACAAATAATTGAATTTAAGAATGGATTAGTATAAAGACAATAAGCCATAATGAATATTTAAAAGAGCAAATTGATATTATTTTTTATAAAATTTTCAAAATATTAAGTTATTGTATAAAAAAAAAATAATAATAAGCGAAGAATTATTAAATTTGTATATTGAAGTAGGTTTATAAATTCTGAATAGCATACGCATGACATTCAGTTAGCCAGCATTTTACCATCATCATAATCGTACTGTTCATTGTATTAAATAACGCATTTTAATATTACAATTTACAACCATATAATTATCATAAATATTGTACCTACTTAATACAAAGTTATATCACATATTATCTAAATCATTTAAAAATTAGAGAAACAAAAAATAAGCTGTCATGAAAAAAATAAACAAATGGAAAAGGTTCGTTTTGATTTTAAACACCTCAATTTATTCTCAAAAACAAAAGCCAATGGTAAGCAAGCAATTTTATTACCTGCCAAATTAAATTATATATTTTTATTTAAATGTAATAAAATTAATCAGGGTTGGGATATTTTAAACATTTTATTTTGAACTCTTGAGTTGATATTATAAAAAGGTCATCACTTATTTTTGAAATGTTTAGGAGTAATTGAACAAACATTGAGCCTTGAGTAATATTCCAGGTATAGTTATCCCCCGGTAAAAATGTAGTGTTAGAGGGGTATAAATTATACAAAAGTGTGTGGCCGGGTGGGATACTGGGATTCAGGGTATCGTCGTGCTACGGTACTAAAAATATAAATAGCCAAATAGATATTATACGAAATATTATTTTTCACGTAATATGTTTAAATAATATTGTTTGTCGATAGCAACATTTATAATCATCACATTGTCTCGTCGACGATAAGCAATTTCTTCACAGTGAAAAACAAAACTAAAAATCTTGTTTGAAAGGATTTTGTTTTTAATATTTTTTATTATATTTTAAATACAAAATATAATAATAATAAGTATTTGAAATACTTCTGTCCAAAAGTATTTCAAATGTATTTGAAATACATAAAAAGTATTTAAATATTTATCAAGTATGGGTATACATATCCTAGGATATAGTTACCCTCCTGACGAACAGTTTTCCAAAAGTGTATTAATCTTGATGTGGTGTATTCAAGACGTAATAGGTAATACTATGATTTATACAAATATATTTTATTATGAAAATTCAAGATAGTATGTATGCCTTATAATGTAATACATTACCTATTATAATTAGGTAGGCACAGTATTAATGTGTACAGGCATACTGCTTATTGACATAAAAAATAAAATACTTAAATAGCTATTAAAAAAAAAATTAAATCACCATAATTTGTAATTTGTAATTTGTATATTGACCGCTGCACATTACATTAAATTGATTTGTACAATATAGGTACCCATCAATGAATAGTAATTACCCATATATTATTTACAAGTATACTTATCAAAACAGTTAATGCTCAGTCACTTACAGGTAAGTAATCATTGGGTAAATTTGATACTCAGACACGAGGCAACAAAAGTAAAATATAAAACACTAACAACCAATTGGGTGCTAACTGTCGATCCCGCACACAACAGCTACAGTATACAGTCCGAAACTGATTGAACCAGATATCTTATAAGATGTTTTAATAAGTTGGCTCAATAGCTCATGCTTAAGTTTGTATTGGATCACAAGAAAACCATTTAATGTTTGATACGTATCGAAACGAGAAATGTAATACTTTTAGCATTTCTAGCAACTCTGCAACTATATAATACGAAACAGCACGCATTCCAATACACCCCCTTAAATTCCATTTTATCTACGTGAAATAGAACATTTCTGCCATCTTGACAGTAAGGGATTTTGATAAACTTTTGAACATCACGATATTTTTATTTCACTGAAAAATGAAAATTAAATATTTGAGATTATGCATAAAAATTTGTGTAAAATTAATTTTAAATATTTATTTGTCATACATTTATATATTGCAATTTGCGGTTTCTCACTTATCTTTGCATTATTTTTAAAATACTACATTCTACAAGTTTATAATTTATATAACTTAAGTATTGTAATGATATGCTCATACACCATTATAATAAATAAACTAAAATCTTACAGAATACCTAATAAACAACGGCCAGACTGTCGTTTGTAAAAATCGGTCACATTCAATAAAACCATTTACAACGACAAAAAAGAGACGATCTGTATGATATGTCTACGGATTAAGATATCGGCACGCACTTATAACGGTAAAACGTAGGGTGTGTGACTATATTATATGATGCCACCAGAGAAAGCGAAAGGCAAAAAAGGGTATCTGCCGCCAAAGAATAATCTAGTTCCCAAGCTCACGATAACTTTTTGATAAAACCGCCTACCACTTTCTGGTCAGCATCTTCGCGTCGTCCCTTAAACGAGTGCATGAGCACTAGCCACCGAGTAACAATCTCTCAAATCTTAATACCGATTTCAACGAGCGACAACTGGACTTCTTATGGTAAGCCATAATTAGTGCGTTCTTTATTTCAACTTGTGTATTTGAAGTATTACTTTGTGTTACCTAAAACCTAAAGCTCCTACAACATAATCTACAGACAACTGCAAATCAGGTAAGACATTTAATATAATATTTTATATTTGTTTCAGTATTACATTATATGTGCTTTTTACATAAAATATATTATACGGTGTGTTTGATCTAATTCTCGAATACACGATCTCGAGAGCCCTCCGAACACACGGAGGAAGGTAATAGCGTAATTTTACTATTTTAATATAACCATCGACAGGAGTCGTTTTTATAATTATCGTATAAAGATATATCAAATGAGATTATTTACATAAAATCATATAATATATGAACACAACGAATATAATTTGTTTATGTTATGCTAAACTTAAAGTATACTTAAAGTATATAATCTAAAAAAAAAAAATAGTACATTTGATAAATATGAATAGACATGAAATTATTATTATTAAAACGTGTTTGCATTAAATATTATTACGTATCTCATTTTGGACCTTGTATATTATCTCAAATACTGGGGAAACAGATTAACAAAACGCGCTCTGGTGGAAACAATTTGTACCTTCCTATTCGGGATGTATAGATATAGTTTTATATTGGTTATGTTACTTTTTATAATAAACTAATTTTGGTATCGAAACTTTATACGCTTTTATAGCTAACTGTATGTATACGTTAGTAAGTACAATTTCAATTAATATTATCGAATACATTCAAATACACTTCACTCAAAGCAAAATGTATGCGAAATGTCGGGAAAATACATACAATCTCCCGACTCCACGTAGGGGGGAACCCGTCTAACCATAAGTACGATAGACGTCGAAAGCGCTCCCAGTGTTAATCTATCTTCCCAATATGTATGTACAATTCATATAAAATAATTTTGCGGACCGTTAGTTACTAACGTGTTCTGAGGTCAAGCGTCTCTAGTTCCCGGATGGGTAACCACCGGAGTTTTTAGTGACGAATACGCGTAATCCTCAACTAACCGTAATCCCCATACAAAAATGCTAATGGCCATAATTGAAGATGCATAAGACCAATAAGAAAAAAAATTATAATTTCAATATGTATATTTATTTTTTTTTTTCTGTTTTGCTTTACCTACTGACCATTCAAGCGTTTTTACAGCTTCTATATAAAAAAATATGCAACATCCTCAATCTTTTGCATCTGCAAGTCTCCTTCCGTCAATACGTCTTTTAAAATCGTTTATCATCAAATAAACCACCCAACATAGAAATAATCTTCCTATCGGTCTTTTTCTATTTGGCTTATTAGTGAGTACTAGTTTAATTAATTTCTCCTCTGCGCTTCATACATGTCCACTGTCCAACCATTCCAACCTTCTTTATTTCACCAAATCTTGTAAATTGGGTCCATTGTACAGTCTATTTAAGTCCACGTTAATTCTTCAATCGTTCAACTGTGTTAAGATTTAGTTTAGGTCCACTTTTTTCCAAAGTATTTTCCTTTCAAAAATCATTAGGTTAGTCTCGTCTAAGTTGCGTTATAGATACGTCATACGGGCATACGGCACACCAGGAACGAATTTTCAAAATTTTGAAATTTTATTTTTCTTTATTTTATAACGCTATTTGTACGTAGTGGTCCAGAATTTGTATGACCAAATGATTTTTTGATATTATATCTAAGAATTCTGAACCCTTTCGGTCATGCAAATTCTGAAACACGGCGTACAAATTCATACAAATAATGTTCTAAAGGATAGAAATTAAAATATACTATTTTCAAAATTGTGAGCTGGTGTGACGTGTGTTTAGTGATAATGCGGCATGGGTACTGGGTAAGCTGTAGTATGTACAGTTTGTACTTTGTATATCTTGAAAAGAGCTTATATGAAAAATGTTTACTCGTTGCGAAAATCCTCGACTTGCTCCACATATTCTGAGCTTTATTTCGTTATACGAATTGTTTTTATAGTTAATGATAATACCTATAAGTATTTTAAATTATCAATCTATTCAAAGGTTAACTAACCAATTATTTTCATAAATTTTAAGACCCATAGTTTGACATTACTGGATAAGTTTTCTATCACTTCTTTCTATTTCGATTTTAAATCATCCAAATATCACAATGTCATCAGCATAATATTATGTTTATAGAATCTGTACTACTATTGTTATCATGATCTGAATGATTTTTTTCTCGAAAAAGTTAAAAGTTGTCTAAATCAATATGGAGTTTATTAAATGTTAACAATTATTATCCGTCATAACGCAGGTACCAAGATACATAATTTATAAAAAAAAATTTTATTGTTTTACACTTTTAAAAAACTTGTATTGTGTCCTTCTTATAGATCTCAATGTTCTCCAGAGTTATTTTTTCTGATGTTCTCTTTTGCTGTCTAATTGTTTTATTTGTCATGCTCTGCGTTGAGTGTACTTCTCCTAATTAGATGTTGTATCATGTTTTCTTATCACTTCTTGTCATTCATTGTTAAATTAGTGGTTTTTCTTTATTATTTTATTTATTTCAAGGATTTTTTCTGCTTTATTTATTGATTATTTTATACTGTATACCTACATATCATTATATATATACCTATATTAATAAAATAATATTACACATGCATTATTAACTATAGGTAGTTAAAATAAATGCAAATGTATTGACACAATATAAAGATCTGTATATCACCAATAAATTTGATAAATATCGTATACATTGGATGTTCATTTAAAAAATTCTTGATAAAAATATTTAACTTTCAATTATATAATAATATGACTTGTAATACAAAAAAATGATTTCCATTGATTTCATTTCCACAGAATGTTACGAATAATAAATTACCTACTAAAACATTTTTTTATTTAGTTAATCTTTTTAACACCTTTTTTAAATTATTTAAGTTCCACGTGACCCCTTTTTAAACCACTCAAATACTTTGTATTGGCTGATTATTTAAATATATCAGCTAGGTGCCTATCGAAAAAAATACACTGCGAATTTGAATAGTCTGAAATAACCAAACGTGTATTACAAGAGGGTGAAACAGTGTAAGTACCTAAAACAACAGTCAACGATTCGTTATTATGTTTCCACTCTTTGATTAATTCGTACACTAAACAAAAGCTGAAAAATTAGATTTTCCTACTTTCTACCAAGCCTGTCAAACCATTTTTAACAGTATGGGGCACGCGTGAATTTGTGAAACCATCAGCGAACACAGTTCTTTGCTTTTTTGACGGATATAAATATGTGGTCAACTTTCCGAATGCCACTATCAAAAATAATCGACGGTTCAAAAAAATATTTAAGCCAATTGAAATAAAATAAAAATAAGGCGACAAAAAAAATCAGATAAAAAGAGGAGGAGATGTCGCTCTACTGTATAGTAGGTTTCAAGTTTACCTCGTGATTGAGTAAGTCACTGTAATAAATGTGTTAAATTTGAATTCATTGAATACCTACGAAAAATGATTCTGAGCGTAGATGGTGACTGGTGAGTTAGCCTCTACCTATATGTTGAAAGATATTTTATAAATTATTTATATTACTATAAGTAATTTATTTTAGATCCTAAGTGGAGTAATTAATATATTGCTTTTACAGTGATGTGTGTGTTGTTACTTGTTACCTTTTAAATCAGTAAAATTGTTACTATCTTTTGTACCTTTAAGGTGGTTTCTAGTGAAAGTTAGATATAGTTGTTATTTGGGTAATCTCTACGACTCTACTATTTTTTAGTAGGTACTTTTAAAAATAATTCATTAGGAAAAATAATTATTAATTTTAACAAAATGCATTGTTTTTTTAAATTGAATCAAAACTGCTTACCGATAGGTCACAGATTATATTTAGGTATCATAATAATTATCTTTATCGATATTTTATAGAAGTGATACAATTTCAAAAAATTATTTCTCATTTTATACTATTTAATATTTATAGACAATTAAAATATTTAGATTTTTAATTTTTTACTATTTATCTATATGATAACATTTTTGTTTGGAAGTCAAAAAACTCGATAGTATAATACAACATTTCTCAGAAGTTTTTCTTAAACTTGCAAAAAATATCAAAAATACATAATTGAAAAAACAGTTTTTTTAATTAGTGTATTTATTTAATGTCTAATTTTAATAGATAGCTTAGGTGTGAAATTTTAATAAAAGGTTCATAATAAGTTAGTTTAACATATTATATTGAATATTTAAGTACTCAATCATAATATATTATGCTTCATTTTTTATAAACATTTGATCCTAACGTTTTGAAAACCCACCTATTTAAATAAAATATAAAATTGTAATTATTTTATTGTAATCGAAAAAACATTATTGTGTTGACATGAGACTATATTCTATTATGTATCATATTTATTCTACCTTCTACTGAACAAGTTAAGTTTTATACTTGAACAAAATACTTCAAAAGTAGTAACTAAAGTAGGTACCTGATAAAAGTATAGATGTGGCAATATGTAAGTATCCCTTAAAAAATTGTTTACAGACAAGCTGTGAAAACAATTTTGATATATTTTTAATATGCTTATTACAGATTAATTTTTTTAGGTAGTCTACCTTGATCATTCGAAATTGTATGAAATAATATCTAAATTAATTTATCTTTTTACATTTTAAATCTATATAAGTATATTTTTATAATAATATACCAATGGATGATTCCTAGTTATGACTCATTCGTGTACCATAAACTAGGTTAAATATTATTTTGGAACAGTATATTATAAGATCCAGTTTATTAAAAAACATTCTGTTGTTTTTAAATTTGAATTAAAACTAATATCAAAAATATAAAATACTACGTACTTAAAAAATTATATTCAAATAATTATAAGTGATGCACATTGTGCAACTTAAACTAAATGTAACGTTAACGATGTTTTTCCATCACAATGATTAAAAAGTTACTTAAGATAAAAATAATAAGATTATCAATAAACTTTTCATAACCTAACTGTTAAACTTCGGGAGAACAAAGAAATATTAATTCATTTTTTATTCCTATAATATTTAGATGAATTTAAATATTATTAAAACATTCAACTTACCTCTACTTCAATTGGTGTGATGATCTTAGAAACACCCCAAACAATCATAATTACGAGCGGGAAACCTGTAACATAATAAATATTATCGGACACAGACCACAGTATTATATTAATATTTAAACGGCTGTAATGGCATTTTTAAAGTATTAAATTTTAAATTTAAATTTATAAATTGTTATTTTTCATACATAAATGTATATCCTCTAGTTGGTTTGAAATTTAGAGGACGTATCACAGACATTAAATGTTGTCTCCATTTTTCAAGTCCGTAACACAATAATTTTACGCCTTGCAAATAGCAGATCACGTTTAGCTTCATTAGTTTAAAAATTAGAGTGAATCGTCAGTCGACCTACTATGAAACTTGATGGTAATAACACTATCTGTTTTACGATAGTTCATTTTTTTAGCAAGTTTTGCTTATATAATATGGTGTGAATTAAAAATGGTCATAACTCACTTAAAAACTAAATTATTGTAAAAACCCACATACAGAGACAGGTAATGTTTTTACCATCAAGTTTTATCAATTAGGTAAATTCACTCTAATTTTTTAACTAACAAATCTAAATGTGATCTTCTGAGCGAACATTTTCAATGTTACACACTTGTAATAGTGAGACAATAAATGCCAATGTTATGTCCTTTTAAGGGTAACACAGAATTAACATTCCACCAAAATTAGGAGAGAAAAGGATATTTCTATATATTATAAAATAATTTAATAATAAATAACAATGTTGTACATCGTACATGAAAACTAAAAAAAGGTGGGTAAGTGGATGTCGCTCTGCTGTACAGTAGGTTACACGTGGGTCACTTTATAATGGATAGTATTAAATTTGAATTCAATGATATAATATTACTGTATAAGAAAAACGATTCTGAGCGAAGACGGTATATCAGTCTAGGTATTAGACATAATATTATATTATAGTCTATAGCATTTAAAAAAAATTGACCTATAATAGGTACATATAATAAATTCCAAATTAATCATATCATAATATCTATTAGTACTTATAACGCGATATACATC